>NC_091110.1:18890192-19201346 GCF_024713975.1 Paralichthys olivaceus | reverse complement strand
AACATCTGCCTGTTCGAGCTACGCATAAAAATAAAATAAAACAACAAAGAATGAAGAGGTAAAACTATTGGAGTTTAAAATATGAGGCTGTAGAGTTTGAACTCCGGCTACCTGAAGGTGACGGAGCGAATCGGGTCGTCATCTGTCTCGTCAATAGGTAAGAAGTCAAAGGGCTCATCCTCCCGTTGCTCCGGATCCTCATCCTGCTTCTCAGAGAACTCACAGTGATACAAGAAGCCTGAGTCGAAGCCTCCCTACAGGAGAGAGAGAGACACACACATCATCCTCAGATCTGTCATTCCCCAGGTTATCCACCAGGTGAGCCCACTGCTCTGACATGATATGCACCATTGACAGCCAGAAGTGTCCAGACTGTGAGTAGAAGCCACAGTAGAGAGGACTCGGAGTTTGGGGCATCTGGATGGGTGGTAACTCTTCTTCCTCCTCCTCCTCCTCCTCCTCTTCTTCCTCTTCCGCTTCTCCCAGCTTTGATTCTTTTAACGAATCTTTCTTCTTCTTCTCCTTCTCAGCTTGACGTCTTGCCTTTTCCTCCTCTCTCTGAAACACAAACATACACAATTAAAAACACGATTATTACAGGAGTCCTTTCAAATAAACCTTGAGACAGCAGGAGTCGAGGGAGAGAAAATACTAGAACAACACATGATGACCGAGACAGATTACAACATAACACAGTTTGATGTAATAAACAGGATGTGCGTATTTAAACCTTGATTCGAGATTTGATGCTCCTGAACCTGAAGGATCTACGAGGCAGCTCCAGCAGCTCAAAGCTCTCCGTTGGCTTCTGAGCTTTCAGATCAGAACTGTGGACCTCGACCACACAACCGTTCTGACACAGGATGAGCAGCCGGTTTTCACTCTGAGGAAAAGTGCAAAAGATTTCAGGTGTAAACAGTAACGTTCCAGCACAGAATGATTATTCTAATGGAAGTGAGACACCAGACTTACGTGGGAGTGAGGGGACCACTCCAGCCCCTGCACCGGCCCAGGAACACGGACAAAGCCGATGGGACTGTAAGATTCCCCGACAGTGAAGAAGAACACAGTGCAGTCTGAGCTCTGAGGAGGACACGAGTGACGACAGAACAAACAGGTGAGACTTCTTTTAAAACCAGTGGAGTCGACCTCTGCTATGTACAGTCCATCAACTTCTTACCCCTGTGGCTAAGATGTCTCCATTTCGCTCATACGCCACAGCCGTTACAGGTGCATTGTGGGGTTTGAAGGCTTGTTTGAGGTGAAGTCCGGCGTCTCCTTTGTTTTGGCGCCTGGTGACCGCAGACACCCTCTGAGGGTCGAACAGCTCCAGCAACCGGACCACCCCGTCGTCAAAACCTGTCACCAGCAAACCCCCACCCTGGTTCACCTGAAGACAAACACCGGAGGTCACGCCTCTGTCGTATCACGAGGCTGCACGGATCGTATTCATGCCGACACACTCACCACAGGTGGAGCCCAGATGAGAGCGGTTCCAGCCTGAAAGAAGCGGCTGGTGCTCAGTTCTCTGTTGGACAGGAAGTCAAAAACTCTGACCGAACCTGGATAGAGGGAGAGACACAGTACCTTTGTAGTGTGTGTGTGTGTGGGGGGGGGTGTAGGTGTGGAAGTGTGTGACTCACGGTCCAGAGCAATCGTGGCCATCAGGTGGGATTTCGGTGACACGTCCATGCCCTGGATCCCCCCGGCATGGAAGGAAAACAGGCACTCTGGATCGGGAGCCTGCACACACGCACGCACACACACACACACAAACACGTATCAATGCACCAAACAAAGTGTAATATCAGTAGCGTGTGTATAAACGTGTGGAGAACTTACCGTGTGGGTGAAAGAAAGATCCAGTTTCCAGATCGCTCCGCAGGAATCCTGCAGCACGAGATCCACAGAGCAGAGAAATCACAACTGAGGAATGAACGCATCATGTATCACTAATGACCTTTGACCCTTTGTCCTGCACTGACCTGAGCAAACCAGACGGAGGAGTCGGGCTGGGGGCTCTTCACCACGGACGAGAGGCAGACGTTGTTTCCGACCTCCAGCTCATTTAACGGCTCCATCTCAAACCTGCTGCCGTTGACGCTGCTGTCTGCAGCGTCGATCTTCTCAAAGTCCCAGCCCTGCAGGGCGTCGAAAATCATACGGCTTATAGAGACATATGAATACATACATAAACATTCTGGCAAACAACCACAGTGCAGTATTTCTACTTCCTCTTATCTTTCATTTCCAACTACTTATATCCACATTATGTGTTTGTATTTTAGCACTGACCATCACTCTCTGGGTTTTGTTCGGACGAAATGTAAATGAATCCTCTGCAGAGTAAACTCTCCAAACCACAGTGCCCGGCTGGTTTAGGGAAACTACTGAGCCTTGTTAAGTTCTTGAAGGTATATGAGGATATCTCACCCGGACCATTCCATCAGAACCGATCGTTAACAGCTGCCCTTCCTCAAGAACAAACGGCTGAACCGTCCCGATGTGGCAGCTCTGCGTCTTGTTTCTGCAAATCTCCGCCTTAATGGTGTTTCCATCCCACAGCAGCAAGTTGCCCCAGTCTGTGCCGGACACCACCTTTAACAGGAAGTCACAAGAGCGAGGGTTAAGTATTCTTTCGCTTGACTCCGACAGAGGAAACTTATGCTGTCACAGCAACAGGGAACCGACCTTTCCATCAGGAAGCTGCACGTAGCCCTCAATATCAGTCTCTGGAGTTATCCCAAAATGTCCCACAAGCCCTTGCAGCTTCATCCCTGTGAATGTGTTCGCCATTTTCCAGAACCTGACAGAGAAGGTATTTTTTACCATTTATAAATAAGAACAAACATATTGAACGTAAAAGCAAAGGAATGTGCATGTGTGTGTAAAAACGAGATATAGCAGGTCATCGGGTCTAAAGATGTGAAAAGTGTTTATGAGGCAGGTTTTGTAGTTTCAGGATGATTGCGTTGGTTGTTTACTTGATGTGTCCAGATCCTGACGTTGCGAGCAGCTCTGGGTTGAACTGGGAGAAGCTGACCCGGTAGACCTCCTGAGAAATGGCCTTGCAGCTCAGCGTCACCGCCTCCTGCCTCCAGTTCCACAGCGTCAGCATGAAGTCAGGGGCGCTGCCCACGCTGGCGAGCAGGCTGCCGTCATGGTTAAACTCCACACAGCTGTACGCCTGCTCTGTGCCGCCTGCAGACGTGCAGGTTAAAACATGATGATCGTTAAATAACGTGAACAGGATTTGACTGATTCCATCTTAGTCACTTTTTTTTTTACCTCTGAGGATCCGGTGCAGTTTTAAGGATGGATATTTATATATGATGATGTTGGGCTGGTTTCTCTTCTCTGCTACAACAAAGTAGTGTTTGCTAGGGTGAACCTTCATATCACACACACACACACACACAGTTTTTAAGCAAGACAACCTCAAAGCTCTTCTGAAGTAAATGTAAAGTTTTCTGTCGGACTGGAGCATCAGTCAGACACATTCAGTTTGTCAGCCATCTTACCGTGATGCAGCCGATTCCTCCTCCGCTGCAGGAGCGCAGGTATCTCTGCTCCTTGGTGGAAACGTCGAGCAGGACGAGCTGGTTCCCTGCGATGAACATCAGAGTTTTGTCATCCAGCAGCTGCAGGTTCGCCCTGCGTCCGCTCTCATAGCCGAAGGAGTGACTGAATTTTTGAATCAGTAAAGGATCAAGATCACATTCACTGTTTGTTGTTTGTTCTGGCAGGATTAAGTAAAAGCTACTGAACACATTTCCACAGAACTTTGTGGGAGGACGAGACATGGGTCTAGACAGAACACTTTCTGAGATAAATAACTCATGGATCTTGAGAGGAAAGATGAGACATCTTTAGAGGACTGATTCTGTAAGTTGGTATCATTTCTTGCAGAAGGATACGAGAGGCGCAGCGGGTTCTCTGGGATGTCAGAGTCCGGTGTGATGGAAGATCCGCCGGGGTCCATTGCAGAAATCTAGGATTAAGACAACCGGGATAAATGACTGAGCTGCGTCTCGAACAATCAGCTGCTCTTGTTCTTATTATTTTATCTGTAAAGCAAACAGAGAAATGTGCAGCTCCACCGTTAACAGTGAAACACAGATCAGTTGATCATTGACTATAACTACAACAAGACTTCTTGATATTCAATATGTCTCCTCACATATTCAACCATAACTGACAATAACTCGTAAATTCATGTGTCCCTGCTGCTCCCTTCTTCTCTATCCCACATGTTTCTGTGTATAAATACTTTATAAATAAATATATATGATGTTAAAAACTGTTTCTTCTCATCAGTGCAGTAAATTAATTAATTTAAAAGGATTTTCCACGACACATTTTTCTATATTTACCTCTTTGGCCTGTTTTTTCTCTCCGCTCGTGAGTTTCAGTTTGGAGGCGTTGCTAGGCAACAAGTTACGTGCCGCAAAGCCTGCCGGTCAATGTAGTTCACGAGCCACTCGTTGGTAATCGTCGCAATCGTCTGTAACTTGGGATGAAACAGAAAGTTTCGCAACACAACCGACACACGTGCAGAGTTACTGATGACGAACTCAAACACATCGGTGTTACCATGGTAACGAGAGGTTTACGGGGCTGCTGTCCCTTTAAATGCGACATGTAAACAAACATGGCCGCCGCGTGTCGCTGCCGAACGTTAATATCACCGACACACAGTGGATCGCGCTGCCGTCGGTCACTGTCGGATTAGAAATGTTGAAATCTACCGACGCGTCGACGCCAAACGTTCGAATCCCGCCGCTTTTCACCCGTGAAGCAACTGTCGCGACTCCGATCGCTTTACGGCAGCTGAAACGGAACGCGATTGGACGATTCGTGCCGTAAATCGTGACGGTGGCAGAACGCATGGGGATATCGCGGTGGCGGCGCGTGTGAGCTTCTGAAACGTGAGTTACAGCTTCAGACACGATTTAAAAACTCGATTCGTGTTCGTGTTAACGTCACGAACGAAAGGTTTTATAACGCGTGTTGACTTCCGGTGTGCGAGCCGCCGAAGGACGGGTTCGGGTTCAAATCATGAATAAACCCGAACCATCACTGAAGCTGCTTCGTTGACGTGTTCCTGCTTCGTTATCTGAGGTTTCTGCTCCACAGACTCCATCTTCATATTTCTGTGTTCACAGTGTTCACAGCTCTTCACTGTCTCGTCGTCACACCAGCAGAGATATTCATGAAGTGACTATTTGCTCCTGTAAGAAACTCGTGGAAGTGAAACTGCATCTGTCCAGTTAAGCAATAGAGACATTTATTATTTCTGCATCACACCATTTGTTCTTTACATTTACAAAACGTGGAAAAGGGGAAAAAGACATGACACACACACACACACACAACGTACAGATCTATTACATATCTATTAAATGTCTTCTGTCTCCTCTCAGGTTTTCTCTGGAGCTAATTAAAAATGTCCATGCGCTCAACTCATCAACATTTACAATAACAGAAAAGGAAACTTCCTTCCCACATCATTTACACAGAAAACAGTTTGGATTAGAAGTCACGACTCCACCATGTTGTATTTCTGTGAACACAGTCAACCATCAACAGAGTAGAGCACCGGTGACGCTGTAAAGAATTAGTGATGTGAAGTATCGACGTCTCAGCAAAGAGTCTGTTGAACCGAACGTCCTCTAGGTTCTGACGACGCAACTTAAAGCCTGTTGGTCTTTCTGCTGTTTTCCTCGTTGTGCTTTAGGATGGAGGCCAAATCCCAGAAACCCTTTTCTCCTAAAGGAGGAAAGAAGTTTACTCAGAAAGGAAAAGGTAAAAAAAAAAAAAGATCACGTTTCACATCAACCGGACATGTAGGCATTTCTGACCAGTCTTGTCACTCACATGTCTCATTCTGTCCAGACTCCATAGGGACTAAACTGGGAGGAAAGCCGGGCGGTAAACTGGGCGGTAAACCTGGAGGTAAACTGGGCGGTAAACCTGGAGGTAAACCAGGTGGTAAGAAACCCTTTAAACCATACAACAACGCGGAGAAGAAGAGCAGGCCGGGGCAGGGAAGATATGACGGCAAAAAAGAACAGAAATTTGGTTTCTCCAAAGCCGGGATGGGACAGAAGAAGAGGAAACTACACCCAGCTAAAGATGAAGAGGGTGAAGGTGAGAAACTTCTTTGTGTTTGAGAATTTAGCATCTGAACTTTACCTTGATTTTCCCCCACTGCCTGGTTCTGAATCCTTTCTTGATAATTGAGTGTGACTTGTGAAAACAGGTCCGGGGGCAAAGAGGGTCAAGAAGGGAGAGTTTCAGCCTAAGAAAGAGATGACGAAGGAGGAGATGAAGAAAAACAGGCAGCAGAGGAAGAAGGACCTGAAGAAGAACAGACAGCAGGCGGAGAGGAAGGACATGTTCGAGATCATCTGTCACTCCAAACAAGTGTGGGGAAACCTCAGGAGGTGCATACGTGTTTACTTTCTGAAACATTTCAGTTCAGGTTGAATATGTGTCGTGAAAATATTCCTGTTGTTCAGACTCGTAAAACAAATAAAAAGGTTCAGGGATGACACTGAACCTTACCTTCAATAAGCACATTCCCAGTAGGTTTCTGTGTTATAGTTAAATCATGATCATAATCACAACGTGTGTGTGTCTGTTTGTGTCAACAGGAAGAATTGTGACGAGGACTTGAAGAAGAAACTTATGAAGGAGCTTCATGATCTGATCCGTGGGAAAATCAAACAGGTGAGTGTCACTCTGTTGTTTCATTAGTTTACTGTCGACTTGTTACTGTGTTGAGAGTTTTTGTGGGAACGAGCGCACGTTGTCGACATCTTTGTTGTGAACTGATGCTGCTGCTCTTGTGTTTTCTCTGAACTGAAATCTTGCACATTGTCGTCTCTGCCTCTAGATGGCGTTTGCTCACGACTCGGTGCGCGTGCTGCAGTGCTTCATCCAGTTCGGGAGCCACGAGCAGAGAAAGGAAGTGTTTGAAGAACTCAAAGGTTCGTTAAAAAGGCATGTGATGGGCGGAGCATCCGGATCTGGTCGGTGGTCCAGCTCCTGGTTTTACATTTTCTGACGCGACAAACATGAACTGTTTTCATTTGTTCTTTCCAGATGATGTCATTGGTTTGTGTAAATCTCAGTACGGCCGACACGTGGTGAAAAAACTGCTGATGTACGGGTGAGTCCTCACATTCTCTTCTTCTCTATGAACAAGTTCTTCTGTTGTTCCGTCCACTTCCGAACAACCACCGACAACCCGCTCGCTACGGTGTCGTTCATTCACGGTTCCTAACAAGCTGCGTGGACTCGGTTCTCCTTCCTGTCCGCGGACGCGTGTGTAAGATTCTCGTTGTGGATTTGTTTCCTCCACAGGAACAAGGAGCTGTTGGCGGCGGTGATGCAAACGTTTAAAGGTCACGTGCGCACGATGCTCCGCCATTCCGCCGCCTCGTCCATCATTGAGTACGCCTACAACGACAAAGCTGTGCTCGCACAGAGACTCATGCTCACAGAGGAGCTGTACGGCAACACCTTCACTGTCTGCAAGGTACACACACACACACACACACACACACACACACACACACACACACACACGCTGCATTTCCTCTGAATTCAATTTTGACATTTCTCATTAAACAGGATTTTTAAATGTATTTTTACCTGAAGTCTCTTTAGAAAGTGTTTTTACACTATAACAAATATTTATAACTTGAGTGAAGTCAGTGGAAAAACCTGCTGTGTATCTCTCTCTCTCTCTCTCTCTCTCTCTCTCTCTCTCTCTCTCTCTCTCTCTCTCTCTCTCTCTCTCTCGTGTCCAGTCCTCGGTGTGTAACACCATCGAGAAAGTAGCGGAGGCGAACCCGGGAAAGTTGAGCAACATAATCGATGAGATGAAGCAGATTCTCACTCCCATGGCCACAAAGTAAGATATGAAAAAAAAGAATTAGATGACGTGAGATGAGAATTGGAAGTAAAATCATTTAAATCTTATATATATACTAACTGTCGTTGTGTTTTCAGAGAACAGGTGATCAAACACTCGCTGGTTCACAAGGTTTTCCTGGATTTCTTCCTGTTCACAGCCGACAAACAGAGAGCGGTGAGCAGAACCTCGACTCTTCACACTGTTGAATTATCCCTTTAATGTTTGTACAGACGAATATTAAATGAATTCCTGGATGAAGAGTCCACAGGTCTGTTTAACGGTTTGACTCTTTGTTGTGTGAGCAGGAAATGATCGAGTCCATCAGAGAGTCGGTCGTCTACATGGCTCACACACACGACGGAGCTCGAGTGGCGATGCAGTGTTTGTGGCACGGGACGGCCAAGGTGTGTAGAGAGAGAGAGAGACACACACACACACACACACACACACACAGTCAAAGTGAACAGCACAGTATCTTTGTTTTATTTCTTGTTTCAGGACAGAAAAGTCATCATCAAAACTATGAAGACGTTCATGGTGAAGTTTGCTACGGTGAGTTCTCAGTGAGCCTCCATCCATTCATCCATTCATTCATTCATTCATTCATTCATTCACTCACTGAAACAAGCTGCTAGTGTTATTAGAGAAGTGAAGTTTAGAAAAGGTCTGAATCTCAGACTTTCTGTTTTCGGTCCACAGGGGGAGTTCGGTCACCTGGTTCTTCTGGCCCTGTTCGACTGTGTGGACGACACCAAGCTGGTCAAACAAGCCGTGCTCTCAGTAAATCCAGAATCATCTTATTAACCTCATCACATGTGTGACTCCTTCAGTTCCGTGTTTGTCAGTGTTTAATCTGGTCTGTTCTCCGTCCTCTTCAGGAGATCCTTTCGTCTCTGGACGAGGTCATCGGTAATAAATACGGTAAGAAGGTTCTGTTGTATCTTCTGAGCCCCAGAGACCCGGCTCACCTGCTGCCAGAGATCATCAAGGTGCTGGAGAAAGGAGACGGAAACGCTCACAGGTAATTAAAGACATTAAAGAGAATGAGTCCAGTTAAAAGCTGCTCATCGATGTGATAGATTATTAATCTGCAGTCATTGTAAAGTAGTTTCAAAGTGAAACTCTGTGACTCGTCTTCTCTTCAGTAAAAAAGAATCAGCCATTCGGAGGAAGGAGCTGCTGGAGGTCGTCTCCCCGCTCCTGCTGGACCATCTCCGTGACAACGCTGCCACCATGGTGATGGACAAGGCCACCAGCGTCACCGTTAGCGACATCTTGGCATCGGCCTGCGGGGACCTGAGGCCCGCCATGACGGCCGTGGCTCAGCTGGCCAATCAAGAGTTGGTGCCGGGAGGGATAGGCGGCCTGGTGCGTGTGAGAAAAGATGAATTAGTCTGGTTAAAGGTTGTTTTGTTCCTCAGCGTGACCTGTTTTATTTTCTCTGCAGCTCCACATGGCCGAACATCCAGCAGGACACCTGGTGCTGAAGTGGCTCATAGAGCAGGACATGACGCTGCTGGAGGCAGAAAAGGAAGGTAAACAAACCAGTGGCTGTTTGTTTACTCACTGGAAATATAAGATGGGAACATTTAAACTTTCAGCAAGATCAAACTGAAACCAGTCAAGTTTTTAAGAAAACAACAGAATCGGGAGGTGAAGGAAAATCAAAAACTTATATTCCTCTGCTCCTCTCTCTCTCTCTCTTCTGCCTTCTCCCTGCTGCCGCTGACCTCTCTCGCCCTCTCAGAGCGGTTTGGCAGGATACTGGTGGACACGGTGGGAACTGACAAACTGAAGACCTGGGTGAAGGTGAACAGAGGAGCTATGGTTCTCTGCAGGTTAGTACACACACACACACACACACACACACAGAGAGATGACTGATCACAGGAGACACATTCAAGACATTTTTAAACACCAGGTGTGAACAGAACCTGGAGCTGTGGTCAGATCTCTCAGGACGGGTGTAAACACCAGGTCCTGTGTCGTAAATGAAACTTTAATCAGTTTAAATTAATTCCTCTGTGTTTGTGTGCAGCCTCCTGAACAGCTGCGACAAGTCGGTGGCTGCGGAGGTGAAGGCGGCGCTGAAGCCCATCACGTCAGAGCTCAGCAGCATCAGCAACAACAAAGGGGCTGAAATCCTGTTGGAGAACCTGAACAAGTAGAGACTTTGAATTTCAAACAAACTGCTCACGTGACACGTCCTGTTCAGCCGAGCCCGACAAGACTGTGTCGATGGGAACGTTTTGAGGGACGTGGACACAACCTGGAACACAGACGACAACTTCTCTGTCGCTCACCAACCTTTTGGTATCGTCTCCGGTCAATCACAGCCAGAATATGGACAAGTTCATGTTTTAACCTGAAGTCTGGGTAGTTTGGATAAACTGGTCCTTCAACTAGGACTAGTTAACGAGCAGTTCAGTCAATGATGATAACTTCCTGTCCACTGATCCTCATCCATCCTGTTTGGTTTTGTTTTTGTTTTTTATCTTTAAATATTTTCATGATTGTATCAGATGAAAAATGCAAAATAAAGATTATTAATTAAACAGTTTAAACCAGATTCTGATCAATTAGTCTCAACTTTCATCAGCTCGTCAGACAGAGCTGTTCTCTACGGAGGCCAATATCAAAAACTCTGTTTTTTTTAAATGGTGAGAATGAAGTTAAAAAATACACACACAGCTTTATAACACTGAAATCAAGTGACTTTGGTTTATTATTAGAGACACAAGAGGGAGATAAACAGTTTTCACGTCCAGATGTTTCCTCAACTTGTGATTTAATTCAGTCGTGTTGTCGTTCACTCCTGAGTCCTGGATTACATGTGAGCTTTAGAGAACGAGGGAGCGAGTGTGGAGGAGGAGAGGCTGATGACGTTTCAAGCTTTGACACAAACGTGTGTAGATTAAACTGAGGAGATCTAGAATAGAAAACTGTTCTCAATTAAAAAAAAAAAAAACCTGAAGCTCAGACAGAAAAAACGTGACGCCCCCCACAGGTCTCTGCAGGAACTGTTTCCTGCATCCACGGTCACAAATCATGTCATTTCACCAAAAACAACTTGAATCCTTCCGTCGATGTGAAAATCTAGAACCTGACTCGGTGCAGACGGGAAGTCTTTGGCTGAGCGACCTCCTCGCAGCACTCTGCAAACTTCTTTGCCGCCCTCCTGGCCAGGTGCATCTTCCCGCGGGCCTTGGTGACGGCGGTGTACTCGTGGGCCTTGAGCTTGGTGTAGTAGTCTGAGAACTTGTTGTAGAGCACCGAGATGGGCATGCCGTTGAGGATGATGCCGAAGGAGATGCAGGCGAAGGCGAAGATACGGCCCAGGTTGGTCTCGGGGACCATGTCGCCGTAGCCGACCGTGGAGATGCTCACCTGGAGGATGAAGGAGACACGGGTGAACAGATGCAGTGCACAGTCGGGTGGTTTTCAGTTTGAGCGGACGTGTGGAGATTCACTCACTGTGGCCCACCACCACGCATGTGGCATGGAGGTGAAGTTTGTGTTGATGACGTCGTGCTCCACCGTGTACACAACGGCTGAAAACATGAAGATCCCCATCCCGATGAAGAGGAGCAAACAGCCCACCTGCAAACACAAACAGGTTTTACTCTCCGTCGCCATCGTTGTGATCATGAAGTGGAGTCGTGATTTATTTGACTTTTCAGTTTGGTCCATGTCCCATCTGCTAACATGGAGGACACAGGGTTTATGAAATGTGGTGTTATATCAGTGGACTGTTGTTTAAGCTGAGGTTTGAGTCCCACCTGCTGGTAACACTGTTTCAGTGTGAAGCCGAACGCTCGGAGGCCGGTCGAGTGACGCGCCAGCTTCAAAATCCTGAAGATTCTCATCAGACGCATGATCCTCAGAACCTGACCGACCTGCAGACAAAACACAGAGGAGCTCGTAAACACAGTGAAATAGAGAAATCGAACGCATTTGTTGATTTCTCAGCTTCATCGTACTTTTCCAACGCGGCCGACAGTCTCGATGTCCCCTGAGTGCAGGTGCACGTCCTCGGCCTCAAAGCACTCCAGCATCATCTGCAGGTAGTGCGGCAGGATGGCGATCAGGTCCACGATGTTCAGCACGCTGCGTCCGAAGCACTTGAGGTCGGGGGTGGAGATCAGGCGCAGCAGGTACTCCAGGGTGAAGAAGGTGATGCAGAATGTCTCCACGTACTCGCCGTAGAATCTGCCGCTGGGCTGACCCGAGGCCGTCTGGAAAACACAAGACAGAAATCCTGCTTTGGACTGTGAAGCTGATGAACTGGTACTTTACTTCTGTGGGGGTTCAGGGTTTTATATATAAATATATATGAATATATATATACTTTGTACTGCATCTCCTCCACGGTGTTGAGCGTCATGGCAACCAGTGAGACCAGCACGAAGATGGAGGAGGCGATGCCCATCAGCTTGGCCGGGACCGAGGAGAACGGCTTCTCCATCAGGTTCCAGATTCTCCTGCGGGTCGAGCAGAAGACCATGTCGTGGAAGAACTCCTCGGTCTCCATCTCCACCTGAACGACACGGACCAGAGACGTTACCACAAAACAAAACTGAACAGATATTAATTCCCTAAGGTTGTAGAAGTACAGTTTGTATGCGGGTTAAAAACACTTTACTGCATCCTAGAGCAAAATAACTTAATGAACAAAACATCATCAGCTCAAACTGTGTTCAAAAAACAACTGGTAGAACAAACTGCAGGACAGTGGGACAGTGGGACAGTTGGACGTCTGGGACGGGAAAAAAAGAGCTTATTCTCCATCTGTCAAGACAGCAGTGATTTATAATGTAGGTCAGACAGACTCAGAGTCAGTCGACAGATTACTGACGAATGTCACAGGTAGAAATAAAAGCTGAACGACCTCGTGACCTTTTTTATTTTGGACAAAACAACTTCACCACAGGTCAAAGTGTCCTTCTGTCCCCGGTGTGTCCTGCTGTGACTCGGACACTGTGCGTTTACATGGGACGATTAAATTCTGATCAGACGTCAGCATGATGTCATCACAGCGTCATCATGACATCACCCACCTCTGCCATCAGCTGCCTCTGGATCTTCAGCTGCTCGCTCTGCTCGTCCTGACGCTCTTCGAAGGAGATGCGACAGCAGCGTTGGCTGTTCTTGATCCTGACGCCCCAGTAGTTTATCTCCTCCAGGAAACTGCGGGGACACAACTCGTCTTTGATCCAAAGAACTCCAGTCCTGAAGACGAGCACAGGGACATGTCTTACGTCACGTTTTTTTTTAAAAACCACGTGTGGTGACGTCTCCTCTCACGCGTCGTGGTTCACCTGTAGAAGCTGAAGATGTTGTGGAAGACTTTGGGGTCTCGATCGAAGAAGAACTCGTTACTCTGGACGATGTAGTCGTCGCACAGGTCCAACTTCCTGCTGTGGTCGGTGTAGGTGGCCAAGCGGCCGATCCGGGTCTTTGGATACCTGGCGGCTAACCTGTAGGGCAGGTGGTAAACCTGGAGGAGACAATGACGTCAAAGATATTTTATATATCGAGTGACTGATCCATCAGCTATAAAAGGCGAGAGGATGATTATGTGCACTCGCAAAAAATAATTCAACCCTAAATGTTATTTGCCGTTGGTTTAACAATCACACAATTATTAAGTTCCTGAATTTATTCACCATTTCCCTTCAAATTCTTTAATGTAAAAGAAAACAGCTATAAAATACAGCTCATTGCCTGCAGGGGGCGCCCAAGAGCTAAAAATGACAGCAGGTGTTCATCTTTTGTGCCTGCAGGGGGCGACACTCCTGCTGTTACATTTTAGCACCTACAGGGGGTGGTGTTGTGTCGAGATAAACAGTATTTTAGGGTTACTATAACATAAGTCAACTCAACAGCTCCTCCTGGTGGAGAATCTGCTGAAGCGTTGCGTAGAAGTTACCGTTCCTCCGACGTTGATGTTGAGGATGAAGTGTTTGGTCGGAGACAGCAGCAGGTGTGAGGGAGACGCTGGGACTCGATCCTCCTCTTCTTCGTACTCAGTATAAAGATCGTAAATATCTCTGCCCAGATCCTTCACGAGATAAAACCAGAAAGAAAATAATTAAACAGAAAAAATAAAGAATATCAAAAATACGAAATGTAGAAAATTCTCGAGGGAATTCAAACGAAACTGGATTATAAATGCATTTGCAATAAAAGGAAAAAAAAAACAAATTTATGTATAATTGGATTCAGTTTTAATTGATTCCTGTTTTTATTGGGTTTGATTTCCACTGATTAATAACCGGATCCATTGACGTAGAACTGAAGTGAATAGAATAATGATCTGATTCCAGCGTCTTTGAGAAGAACAGTAAATGAAAAGGATCCGACCTGCATGGAGCTCCAGGGTTTGAAGGTGCAGGTGAAGTCCAGGTGGTCCACCGGCTCTTTGGCGGCTTGAGTCCGGCTGCCGGGTTTGTAGCTGTGGAACAAACTCCTGCTCCGGGCTCTGAGGTGGGACAACATGGCCCCTGCTGAGAGTGTTGGAATCTAAAGTGACTCAAAGTGCATGAAGACACATCCTGGACACACACACACACACACACACACAGCTGGAGCCCTGCACAGAGTGATGAAACAGGAAGTGATTCTCGTCGTCTGCAGCAGCCGACTGAGATGATCCGGGTGCTTAGAGTTTTAAATACTATTATCCTCCTCCTCCTCCTCCATCCATCGCTCCCTCCCTCTCCTCCCTCTCCTCCCTCCCACTTCAGCTAAATGTTCACGTTCTGGTTCGGTGAATCCTCAGCTTCATGATTCAGTGTGAAGTTGTTCAACAGATCCTCAAACAGATTATAATATACTGGAAAATGGAAAATGCTGAAACGATGTGCATGTTTGAATTTTGTCTCTTGAGTTGATGTAATTTGATCAAATCTTGTGTTTTGAATGTGAAGTTGTCAAAATGTTTTTCAAGATAAAATCTAAATATTCACAAGTCGGCTGCAGCTCAAGCTTTTCCTCCGTGTGCAACTTCGACCTTCACGTTCTGACATCTTTTAATCCAACAGTGTGTTTGACGCAATTCGTCCAACTGACAACTCAGATAAGTGGAGATTAGTCCTGGCTGTAGTTAAACAGGGATAATGAACCGATGGGACCAAACTCGTTCCAAATAAGAAACGACCCTTGGCTCTGCCGCTGCCTCGACCCACTTCTCGTCCTCCTGTTCTTGGCTCAGCTGCCGTGACTCGGCCGAGACGAGAGCGGAGCGGTGGTGTTTTAGAGATTAAAGATGGAGGCAGGGAGGTTTTAGTTGTAGCAGCTACGTGGGTTTGATTCTGCCACCTGACGTTAACGCTACAGGTCAGGGTGCATCCTGTTTAAACTTTAAATCCTCACTCGTGTGATGAGAAAATATATTTATGACTCTGGGACACCTGAGCATTCATTCACTCAAATCCCAGAAAGCATTGCAGGCTATAAATAAATTTGTCTATAAAGCAAATATACACACACACACACGACAGACGTTCTGGATTAGATTTTAATTCTGCGAATCAGTTTCCTCACAGATACAGAGCTCTTAAGTTTTAATAACGTTCCCCTTCACTGTACAAGTCTAGAAAAAGTTCACAGCAACAGCACAAACATACAAAATAGTTTTAGCAAATTCAATTGTGTAGATTTTTTTTTTTTTTTGTCATTTTCAGGTTTTTCTTTCTTGTTAAATACGTCTCTTCTGTAACTGTGACCCTGGTTCGATGCCCGACTTTAGCAAAAAGTGGATTTCAAGTCAAATGTATACAATCTTATTTACACAAGAACGTTAGATCAAAGTGCATTGAAGAGTCCTGATTGGATGAATTCATATGTACAGTGTTTACAAATGCTGTAACCATGGTGATCCGTACACAGCTTCCACAACAACAACAACAATAATAATAATATAATAGTAAAAATGAGTTCCAGGAGGTTCTGTAGAAAAGCAGAAATAAAAATAACAAATGAAAAAAACAAACAACGTACATTTTTTAGATTTTCTGATCGAACGTAAATATACAAACATCGGAGCCTGTGGGATCAGAGGAGGCAGGAAATGACGTCTGAACCACGTTTTCTCCAGGAAAGCCTCACTCCTACACGACCCCTGACCCTCTGCTCTCCCGCCGGCTTCCGACGCACGTCGAGTCGGATACGCAGAGCTCGGATCCAGTTTCAGATCCTGTCCAGCCGAGCGGCTCTGCGTCCCGTCGTCGGTTTACCACTTCAGCCCGAGCACAGAAATCCTCGTTAAAGAGGCAAAGAGTCTCTCTCGTCTGTCGTTGGCAAGATGGCGTCGGACTCCTTTAAGAGCACGGGGGCAAAAAAAAAATCGACAGGAAGTCGTCCAAGGTCCGAAAAAAAACGTAACAAAAAAACAAAACAAAAAAACGTAGCACTGAGTGAAATCCGTCATGATTCATCGTTGTATTCACATTAGTAACTTTTCCACCGGTCACCCTCAGCACAGATTATGACATAATGCACTTCAGAAGGCATGTGGTCGGACTGTACGGGCTGCTACAGACAACCGTCGGCATGGGAACAAGGAGGCGCCATGCAACGCTACGGGCTGCCGTAAAAACAGAAAAGGACAAAAGACAAAAACAAAAAAAACCCAAAGACGATCAGGACAAATCATCTTCTGTGCTCACTATGGAAATCTGGAGACAGAAGGAGGGGGGGGAGGGGACACACGTCATTAACACGTTTTATTTGTTTGTTCAGTCTGTTCATACATGTGAGTCTCTGTTGTCGTACGATTGAAACGTGTTGCGTCACCGCAGTTCGTCTGGTCAAAGTGAAAACGCCTCTGAAGCTCGTTAGTAAACAACGTCTTGATTTGATTAAAAAAAACTCGGTGTGATCGGTTGTGAAGGATTTCGTGCGGCCGCGGCTCCTCCAGCGTGGAGAGAGGCGTGTGCCGCAGCTGTGGCGGCAGAGATCAGCGTCCATCTTGTGACTCTGGCCGGGTTTCGGTTAATCTGGTTAATCTGTGTACACAGAGATGTGCGCTGCGGACGCCCCAACAATGCACCGAGGATTACTACAGGTCACGAGGTCAGGGTGAGAGACGAGGTCACCGTCAAGTCAGCGTCCTCGGCATCAGGGTGAAACGATTTAAGCTGCTCAGAAACTGTTATTTACTACTTATAGCGATGATGAACGGATTATGTGTAAAGATCAGACTTTTTACCCATGATGCCCTGTGGCCATTCACTCACCGCAGGGTAGGTGTGTCCCACGTTGGCGCCGTGCCGGGTGATATCGATGTTGAGGTCTTCTTCTGTGGTCTTCAGGTAGACGGGGTTGTCAAAGTTCATGCTCTTCTGGTTCTTCAGCTGCCAGTTTCTCCACATCAGGTATCCGCCCGCCGCCGCCATCGCCAGCAGCACTGAGCGGGAAAACAAATGCAGTGAGAAAAACAGAGGGGCTGATGGGTCGCACCGCGGAAATAAAGATGCACGAGACGACGTGAAGCCACGATCAAGATGTCTGGGTTCTACTCACAGACGGGCAGGATGGCCCAGGCTGCTGCAGAACCTCTGGCTGTGGAGTTCAACTGGATCGACGTGCTCACGTTGGCTTCTGCGAAAAACAACAGAACGATAAAATAAACACGGACTTTTAACAACGATTAACTGATTTCTGCATTTTCAAGTCGTCTCCTTGTTCAGTTTGAGGAAAGTTTGTCTCGATGGGCTGAAAAAGAAGTTTGTGTTAAAATGCCCCAGTTTAGGATTAAACAAAAAAAAAAAAAAAAGATCATGTCCTGATGCTGACGTTCGTGAATTTGGTTCCAAACTTTCTTTCTAAAAAAAAAAGCTCTGTGTGAAGAATTGTTTCGGGAGTTGACGGAGAGCTGGGGAGGTTTTGTTGGACGAGTGAGTGACATGACTGATAAACAGCAGCTGAAAGCAGCAGCGGAGACGTCAGGACAAAAGAGACAAAAAGCAGGATTTATTTAACTCCTGCTGCCAAATGTCTCCACGAAGTCAGAACTGAACGAGAGACGATTAACAGTCTGACGTCCGCTTCATCCGCTTCCATCAACACTGCACTCGCTCTTTAAAATCTATGTCAAGAGCTTAGTCACTTCCTGTACTCTGCCACTAGGTGCCGCTCCTGTGCTTGATAAAACCTCTGCAGAGCTTGAAGCTGAAAAGTTCAACGTGATAATTGTCTTCATCTCAAAATCCAGTGGCGTGCAGACACATCAGCATCATGTGCAGCAGGAAGAAAAACACTTTAAACAACGTTATGGCCTCAAGTCAAGACTGAAACTGAGGAATAGTCACGAGAGCGACTTCTGTAATGAGAAACAAACGGTTACTCATCTGGAAATCATCCGTTCGTGTTCCTGAATCATCCGCAGCATTTTCCAGAGTCAGGATCAAGTTACTGAATCAAATTCAACACTTGAAAAACTTTGTTCTGACTCTTATTAATGCCGAGAGAAAAACTGCATCGTTAATTAAACACAAACCGTGTTCAGGCAAGTTATCTGAAAAGCCCCGAGGCCTGAAACACGTCCCAACGACAAACACCAGAGCACAGACAGGAGCCATGAAGGATGTTTAAATGTTTAAAGCTCGTCTCATGCCGTCAGTGGATTAATGGAAAAAAGCAGAAAGAAGACAAATCAAAACAAACTGCAGCCAAACCACTTTAGAGAAAGACACCACAGGTTGTTAATCATCTGAAGAGAACTGGTTATTCTGCAGCAGCACAGCAGGCGACGACCGACGGTTTTACCTGGCGACGGCTGCACCAGAGCTTTCCCATCATCCTTTGTGGGATCTTTAGGAGGAGCGTCTGTCACGGAGAGAGCCAAGAGTCACGCCTCTGACAACAAAGACTTGAAAACAAGACGAGGAAGCACACAAGTCGTCCTAGTTTTTAAACATGTGAGCAGATCAACACAAATCAGATCTCAGGAGAGTAAACCAGCAGAAGAAGCCGAGACGATCAGGAAGCAGGAGACGAGGACAAAAGATCACGACTTTGTCTTCAGGCTGTTTTCCAGAGGCTTGATTCAGTCATTAATCAATCTACAGAACATTCTGACTAAAGTCTCATTAATGCCGAACGTTAGAGACGGAATCAGACGGAGCTTCGCTCTCTGCGTTCATTTCTTCTGTGTTCGTCTTCTAACGGCTTCGAATACGAACGTGTCTCTCTTCATGTGTAAAGGAAGCGGACGGTTCCCTTCAGACTATGAAAAATGAATATTTCAAAATATATTGGATATCTCATTGAAAAGAAAAAGATTAACTGGAAAGTAAAGTTTTATTTGTTGCAGCCCTGAAACTAGAAAACTGTAGAAAATCAACTCGATGGGACGATAATAAAAAATAAAAAAAAGTCATGTAAAATTCATTCTACTGATTCTTTTGTGCTTCGAGGTTGAAGCTGCACATTAAGGCTCCAGAATGTTTCTGACGACTGCACCAGGCAGCGTTTGAACTTCTCTTTTCATTCCTCACAACCTACTTCTGTCGATGTTCCTGCATATTACAGCGCGCAACACCGTGATGCCTTCAGGTGCACACTGTCAAAGAGAGAGACGTTATCAGAACGTGAACATTTATCTGTTTGAGTCTAGAAAGTGACTCAAAGGCATAAAAACCTCAGAAAGATCAAGAGGAGGCCACGGGGACGACAGGATCGGATCTTCTCATCTCTGCCTTTGAGTGATTACCTTCGTCCACAGGAACTAGAATTTTTCAAGAACCTTCCTAAATCCTCTTATTCTCTTATTATTCAAGTCTTGGACTTGAAGTGACACCACAGTCAGAAACCCCCTTAACGAGGCCCCGTGCCTGTAATCTACTTTGGTTTGGTTTTAGTTGAGAATGTCTAAATGTGTGCGTATGATGTGCACGAGCCCCCCCTCCCCCCTCTTGATCGGCATCTTAAACTCACACAAACAGATCAACTGTAAAACTCACTGTCGATATTTTAAGACACAAACTGTGAAACATCGTGTATTTCAGCCGGAGGTTGTTCCGCCTGCAAAGGCCGTTACATAAATCCCAGGGTGCCGGTTCCAGGTTCAACCCTGAAGTGAAGAGCGTTATTATTACTTCTCTCGCTAACAAGATTAGAGGCGGTCAAAGCTGCAGCCGCACAATGCTCCACAGTTTGTGCCGGGTCCAGCTGCAGCGGCTGTAAAATGGGATAAATGTGTTAGCTGGAGGTTTGGGTTTAAGAGGAGAGGCCTCTGGCTGCGTCCCAACTAGGAGGAAGGTGGAGGAGCATTCAGCGAGTGACAGGCATCCCTCTTTCACCCCCCCCACCCCCACTATTCTCACTTTTAGACACAGATGGGCGTGTGAACAGTTGTAGAAGCAAACGCATGAACATAAAGACACTCGCAGGACAACCAGAGCATGCATGGAAACACAGAGACACACACACACACACACCTAGCCTTTGGATAAAATTAACTTTGCATGGACTCACATTGTTCATAAAAAATATTCTGGCAGGCACACACACACACTTTGCAGGGATGGAAGCACTCAAGCTGCATTGAAGTGTGGAAAGACACACACACACACACACACACCTCCTGGCAGCCTGGGTGGTACATTCAGTCATCATAGCGGCTGTTAAGAGCCTCGCAGCAGCTCCAGATTCCCAAACAGCCCGTGAGGAGGCGAGTCAGGGACTCCATTACATTTCTGTGGAGCAGGCCGGTTGTAAAACCTGCTGCAGAGCTGCTGCCAGACTCCTGCACGGTTCAGCTCTTCTGACTGCACGACTCGAAACCATGTCTAATGGTGAAATCATAAACAGTTAAAAAAATAAAAATGCGACCACATCTTCCAAAGATCCTGCTGAAGACATTTTATAAAAAGGGGTTTTTATCCTAAGTGCATGAATTCATGAGTCACAGTCTTTGACCAACAAATACGAGATGTCATTTAACTCCCTTCAGCTGTTCCTGACAGATCCTCCCTGTGACCTCAGTCAGACAAAATGACTTCATCCAAGAGTCCAGTAATTGATATAAAAAACAGATGTCGACACTGCGACAGGAAAGTGACGCAAATGTGCAAAAGCCTGAAACTTGTGTTCTCTGGAATGACCAGCAGAGGGCGACTCCACTGGTTGTTTCTATAGACAATGACTTCTCACTTCAAAACGTCAAACCAACGGGAGACGTCACGATGGGTTCAGACTTGACTTAAAGTGAATATTTGTGCCGGGACATCAACGTTCCATCTCAGGAACGAGAATTAAATGTGGATCCCTCATCTACAATGACAAGATGTCAAAAACACTAAGATATTCGGGCATGAGAGAAATAAATCCTTTAAAAGTTCTGTCGAGTGGATATGGATGGAGCTGCGCTGCAGATAAAAGATCTAAGAGAAGAAAGAATCTGTAGAAACAGACTCGGCTGAAGGACAAAGAAGACTCAACAGGTTAAACACAGACCTTCACTAAGCGCAGAGTTGTCAGGGAGATGTTCCAGCACTTTGCGTCTTGTTCTCAAAGTTTGAGTCCAATTAGCGGAGAATGTGCACTGAATTCATCCGTCAGCTTCCTATCTGAGACGGCCTCAGAATGAAAAGGCCAATCTGTGGGAGCGGAGGAAGGAGCCGGGCGGCTCGGGACAAAACAAGCGGAGAAAAGCAGATCAGAGCGAGGACCGCGTTTCCCAGCAACCTTTTCACAGCACAGAAGAAGTGATGGAGGGCAGGACGGTCGTTAGACTCTCATCTCTCAAAGCATGAATTCATTTGTCTGCTATCAGAAACATACAGTAAGTTTGAAAGTTTCTTTTGGTCCTAAGAGAAGTTAAGTATCAAGGCTACACCACAGAGTATAAATACACACAGTACAAACTGCTATGTGAGTATTTCAGAATGACTCTGTACACAAACAACTCACTGCTTGTTTTCTTTTTCCACATTCAACCTTTCTGAACTTTGAACGTAAATAACTTTGTTCAGTAAGATCACAGAATAACTTCATGGATCCAAATTCCTGTTATTACCATTGTTTTTAGAGAACGGACCTCGTCCTCCAGCTAAACTGAACAAACCCCTGCTGACGTTACAGAACCACACGTTCAGCAATCACACACGGCTCCACAAACACCGCAGCGACACATTCCACATCCAGATGTTCTCCTCCAGCCTCGACCTCTGGAATTCAGCTGTCGGGCTGAGACGAAGACTCAAACACACGAGGAGGCAGAGCTGAGACGTGGAGCAGGAGACAAAACTAGATCACGACACCAACTGACTCATCTGCAGTTCAACTGTCAGGCTGCTAACAAAGAACGACAGCTGGTTGCACAGATACAGTGAGAAGACAGCACACACACACACACACACACAGAATTAATTGTCCAATCAATCTTGCAAGAAGACACGTTTGAGACGAGCGGCACAGTGAAGACAAAGCAGGAGGAAAACACGCATCTGTGTGCACAAATCACATCAGAGCTATGAGCAGCAGCAGCAGTTCGCTGTGTGTGTGTGTGTGTGTGTGTGTGTGTTGTGTTACTCTCTAAACCACACAATTACGCCATCGTCAGCGACCTGAAGGCGTCAAGACGTCTGGTGATATCCGTCCCCAGGGTTCCTTTGAATTCTTACTTCAGATGTTATTAATTTTACTGAATTATTCCAGCGTCATTCGCTGCAGAGCGTCTGTGAGTTGCGACTCACCGGGTCGGCAGCGTAAACCGTCGGCAGCCAGCTCCTGCCCCTCGGGACACACACAGGTGTATTTGGGCGAGTGCTTGTTGATTTGCGGTGCAGGCAGACACATGTAGCTGCAGCCTCCGTTCGCTCCTTTCTCTACGCACCAGTTCGTACCTGTCGACACAGAAACAGACGTGTAGAGCGTCAGACACAGTGAATTAGTTTCCCTGAGATTGTTTGATCTCAAGTTGACCAGCTTCAAACACGGCTGCACGGTAAATCATCTGAAAAACACCGTGGGCACGAATCACTGTGAAGAAATATGAAAACACATCAGCTCTGGAGCTGCTGCGATGTCCCCGAGCCCCTCCTCCGATCGGCTTCTCACCTGACAGCTGGATGAGCTCGTGATAGACGATGATGTCCTGGGGGTCGTTCAGGTTGCTGGCCAGCGTCACCACGTCGGAGCCGGTGAACTTGTTGGCGCCGTAGATGGCTTCGTTTTCTCCGTCTGTCCAGAAAACTCGATCCTGGAGAGACGACAGAGCGACGCGGCTCGTTCGTTCATCACAGATTAAAACATTCATAGATTCGTGAATTGTTAACGGACGCTTACAGCAGATTGAAGAACCCTCTGTGACCACGGGTTTAATATTGATGATTGTTATTCTGCACAAGTTGGGAGGTTGTTTTTTTTTAAATAAACCAAGGTTCCTTCAGCAGTAAAATCTAAATATGTGGGATAATTAGCTTTTTTTCCTCTTATCTGAATTAAAGTAAAGTGTTTTCTTCAAACAATTTACCTCAAACCCTTTTAACCGAAGTCTTCAGATGGTTTTCCAGATAAATACTAAACACTGCGATGGAGAGATTAGAGCGGGGGTGGCTCCAAACTGTCGAAACCACTGAAATCAGTTGCCTCCGAGCTCATCATTTCTTTTATTACCTCCATCACATCGGTAACAGAAGGATTTCACACACTTGTTTGTCAGCAGGATAAAGGACAAAGGGATTTTTCTTTGTGTGATAATCAAGATCCATGAATTAATATCTGAGAAATAAATCAGGACCATGAACTTTAATCAGCTCAGCAGTCTGTGTGTGACCTGGATCTTCAGAGGGAAGAAAACGGCGCGCTGAGCCGCAGTACCTCGAAAACAGTGAGAGCGAAGGGATGAGCCAGGTAGTCTGAGGACTGCAGGATCTTCTTCCTGTTGTCTCCGTTCAGGTCGACGCTGCAGAGCATGTGCAGCTTCGAGTCGACCCAGTACAACCGGCCTTTGATCAGATCTGAGAGGACGACGACGTCGTGCACGAGAAGAGGATGCGGCGGAATAACAAGGAGAGAAGATGAGTGGGGGAAAAAAAAAAAAAAAACAGAGGAAAGGAATAATTACAAGGGTTGTGATGCAAGAAAGAAGACGAGATGAATATTGAATTAAAGTGCGTCGCACAGGAGGGATGAGAGCGAAGAGGAGGCAGAGAGGATGAAGAAGAGGAGCGGACAGATTGAACATGGAGGGCAGAGGAAGGAGGAGAGACACAATGGAAAATCAATAAAACATTTCATCAGCGACGAAACAGTGAAGACAAACGTTTGATTATTTATATATTATCATATTTTATATATTACACATATACTATGATGTGTTCAGGTGTTATCTAGAGGTTCAGGATTTTTATTTATAACACAAGGCTTAACTTATCGTCACCGGGACGCTCACATGGTTAATGATTAACTGTCAGGCTGCATTTTAAATTCTTTCCAGCTCAGGTCACATTCTAACGTGACCAGTGTGTGTGTGTGTGTGTGTGTGTGTGTGAGAGAGAGAGAGAGAGAGAGAGAGAGAGAGAGAGAGAGTCACACAACAGACGCTGCTTCAGGATATAAATAAAAATATATATATAACAAGTGAGAGCGTAAGTTGTAAATATACAGTTTAGATTTTTCTTTTCAGTTAAAGGTTCAGAAGAGGAGACAAAGTGCTGCGATAACATGGACGCAGATTACCCATGGTTCTCGTGTGTTCTCACCCAGAGTGATTCCGTTAGGCCACTGAATGTCGGTCGCCACCAGAACCTGTCTGTCCACCCCGTTCATTCCAGACTTCTCAATCTTGGCAGGTTCGCCCCAGTCAGACCAGTAAAGAAACCTGCAGGACCAACACACACGTTCATACACCGTCAATAAGAGACACAAGGTTCTGATGTGACTTCATAACAACACAAGCGCTTCCACTGACCCGGACAGAGGATCCACGGCGATGGACGCCGGCTCTTTGAGGCCTCTGCTGAACAGAACTTTCTGTTTGGTTCCGTTGAAGTTGGAAACCGAGATGGTTTTGGTGCTGAGATCAGACCAGTACAGGTTCTTATAGATCCAGTCCACGGCGATCCCCACGGGAGCCTGGATGTTGTCGATCACCTTGTTGTGGGTGCCGACGTCCCCTCGTTTGTCCAGCATGGTGCTGCGAGGACGCAAAGGACAAAGACAATGTTTCGATTGGTCAACAGGTTCCGGCGCCTGCAGGGAAATGTCAGAGCGCCGTCAGGGGGCACTCTACCTGTATATGGCCTTGTGGCCGAGGTCGGCCCAGAAGATCGTCTGCTGGTCAAAGTCTGCGTCCAGAGCCACCGTGTTTCTCTGCTGCTCCACAATCTGGGTGTACTCCTTCCTCTCCAGACCCAGGCGACGGATGTCTCGACGGTTAGTGAAGATGAGGCAGGGCTCCTTACCTGCAGACAGACTTTGATTACACGAGGCACAACGACTGAACAGGTTCATGTTGACGCTCGGCTCTTGAAAACGTTCTCTGAGAGTCGAACAATAACTCATTTTCGTCAGCATGAACCAAGTGAATACCTCTGAGGCAAGAAACAACGCAGAGCGTCTCTAAGGCCGAGGGGAAACGTTCGCTGCTCGACTCACCCACAGCCTTGCAGACTCCGGTGGTCGGGTCCATCTGGTAGCCGTTGTGGCACTCGCACTTGTACCCTCCCTTCAGGTTGATGCAGATCTGACTGCAGATGCCGGGGTTCAGACACTCGTTAATGTCTGCACACAGAGAGATGAAGAGATGACGGAGGAACAGCTGGCGTCGGACGGGTTTCATCCATCATGCGTGTCGAACGCTTCACTATGACTGATGTGTGTAGACGGGTTTTTATTGGTGTACAAACATTTATCAAATTCAATAATTCATTTCCTGAATTATTCCCGTGATTCCTACAGCGAGAGACAAACCCCCACGCAACTTCAGCCTGATTCAAAAGAGTTTGATGGCTGAGAGAGTTTTTCCTCCTTCGCTCCCTGAGCGTCTGTTCTGATGAGTGGGTTCGATCTCCTGTGAGAAGAACTGACAGAGTCACAGCTTCAACTAAAAAAAACTGAGTTTATCTCCAGTATTCAGCAGGAAACTTTGAAACTATGAAGAATTCTAAACAGAGTTTGTTGGATTTGTTACAGCAGCAGCACTTCTGGATCAGGAAGCAGAGGATCATGGGTAACATCCAGCGTGGAGTTGAGTTGCACTGATCAAATTTCTTCCTCGTGTCGTCTCACGAGAACTTTTCACAACAAATTCTTGTGGCTCTGCCGTTCGATCTCGTGGCTTCAACTCGTGTGAGCTTGGCAGAACAGCTGCTCTCATCAGAACCACGTGTAAATATTCTAACGTTTTCACGAGTTAGTGGTGAATTTACATCAAGGAGCAGATTTTCAGACACAATAGAACCCGTGCGGTTCCTTCGAGATGCGATTCGACACCCCCCCCAATATCCAAAGCAGCGTTTGAGGCCAAGCCTCAGTTACATAACCATCGATTCAAAGCCTCGTGAACACAACAGGGAAGTTCAGCGCTCAGGAAAAGAGAGATTACAACACAGCTGATCACATTTCACACGGAATCCTTCAGACACACACCCAGACCGATGGATTAAAGACTTCTAAGAAACCCAGTGTAAACAAATCCAGCAGTAAAACGGATGCTGAACTTCTGGTCAACAATACGAACCAATGAAACGGTTGCATTGGTGAGTGTTTCCAGCTGTGAAGGTGGCCTACCTCCGCAGGTCTTGTGGTCGATGAGCTGCAGCCCAGGTGAGCAGTCGCACTCGAAGCCGATCACCATGTCTTTACAGATGTGTGAGCAGCCGCCGTTATTCATGAGACACTCGTTTACACCTGAGACGCACAATCACTTCAGGTCATTACAATCCGATATGCACACATTTGGGGCTTTATTTTGATAGAGACACATGAAACGCTGCATGTTAAACCCACAGACAAGATTCTTTAACATCTGCACAGTTCGATTTTTCACTCACTGCACTCCTTGATGGGCTCGTCACTCCAGTCGGGACAGTCTCGGGCCTTGTTGCAGACCTTGTTCATCTCGATACACTCTCCGCTGCGACACTTGAACTTGTCTGGTCCGTTACACTGGGTCACTGGAGAGAGAGGCACAGGAGTTTGACATCTCCAGAGACATTCATGCAAAAGTCTTATCGACAAATGCTACTTCCTTTGAAAACCCAAACTGTCAAACTTTGAATTTATCCTTTGACATATTCATCAAACAGATTATTAAAAGATTTTAAACTCCGAACGAGTTCAGTAACTAACTCTGAAAAACTATTCTGAGCTTCACTTCAAACTCTTCTCAGTGTTTTTGAAGAGTTAAATAAATAAAGAACTAAAAAAAGGAGTGAAAGCAGCTGATTTTCTGTCTCAGTGAACATGTGTCAGGAACTTGTCGATCTGTAAATGTTGATTTCACAGCTTTGTTTTATTCCACTGGTGCAAAACAAAGGATTTTTCAGTTTAAAAATAAAACAGAACACAAGTGGATCCTCAAAGCTTTGGATTGTAGAAAATCTAACTAAATCAGAGTCACATCCAGTTAAAGACAACCTGGAGAGGACTGTAATTTTCATTCTGGGTAAAAGTACCAGTGGAAAACACACAGTTACCATTTACACGCCCACAACGTCTGAAACAAACACACACTGAAGAAGCCAGAGGGTCAAAAGTAAATCTGCTGTTTCTCTCCCAGACGGTTTCCTCAGGATTATTTAACTGTCTGTGACAGAGAGGGAGACAGAGACAGACAGAGACAGACAGAGACAGAGAGGGAGACAGAGACAGAGAGACAGACAGAGAGAGAGAGACAGACAGACAGAGAGAGAGAGAGGGAGACAGAGAGAGAGAGAGAGACAGAGACACAGACAGAGAGACAGAGACAGACAGACAGAGAGAGAGAGAGAGACAGAGAGAGAGAGACAGAGAGGGAGACAGAGAGACAGACAGAGACAGAGAGGGAGACAGAGACAGAGAGACAGACAGAGAGAGAGGGAGACAGACACACACAGACAGAGAGACAGAAAGACAGAGACAGACAGACGGACAGACAGAGCACATACTGTTTTTGCAGTTGACTTCATCTGATCCATCGGTGCAGTCTCGGACACCATTACACTGTCGGCTGCCCATGATGCAGTTTCCATCATCGCACTTGAACTGATCCGATCCACATGTGCGTACAGCTGCAGAGGACACACAGACAGACACACACACACACAGACAGACAGACAGACACACCATATAATCAGTGCAGCACACACCTCAACCCTCGACAGCTGCTCGGAGACCTCAAAAGTCTTAAAGTACATTTTAGAAAAACACAATTTCACCAAATTATCAAAAAAATAAAAAATCTAATGAGGACGAAGACATGTTGAGACGAGTGGAGACATCAGGACACCAGAGGTCCAGTGATATTTAACGTCACATCTTTTCAGCCCAGTTGTACGTACGACAGTTCGCCTCATCGCTGCCGTCTTTGCAGTCGGGGTCTCCGTCACACCTCCACTTCTTGTGGATACACTCCCCTGAGCGACACTGCATCTCGCTGGATGAACATTTGGCCGGAGGCGTCGGGTGATGGCCGCAACGAGACGGAGACTCGTCAGACTGGTCCTGCAGGAGAGAGAGAGAGAGAGACGACCAGAGAAGAGACTTATTACAACTGTCCCGACAAACTGGTTTCGATGAGGACCCAGATTCTTTGTAGTTTCAACATCATGAGATGAAAATCAAAAAAGGACGACAGGTGGCGGTCCGGTGATCTGAGGGAAGATGGGGGGGGGCGGTGACCGACACTCGGATCTCACAGACGTTTCATTTTGAATTAAAACAGGAGAGGATCAACAGGAGCAGCAGTAATGGTTTCCTCACACTTTCATCATCTCAGAAAGTCCCCGACCCACGAGGGAGCAGATTAATGGAGTGTGAGAATGTGTGTTGTGAACGCCTGCAGCTCTATTACAGTTAGTAATGACGCACGAGAGAGAGAGAGAGAGAGAGAGAGAGAGAGAGAGAGAGAGAGAACGACAATGACCTTCTCGCTGAACGCAGCTTTCTCATTTAAGGGTGTGAGTGTTTGTATAATTCTTCTCTTCCTCGTCACAGTGACAACCACAGTTAATTAACAGGTACAAAGCAACACGCTGACTCAGGGGGACTTGTTCAGTCATGTGAGACACACGTGTGTGTGTGTGTGTGTGTGTGTGTGTGTGTGTGTGTGTGTGATCAATATCCACAGAGTGTTAAACCTGCAGAATGTTCGTGTGTGTGCAGGGGTAGAACACTACGATCGTTACAGCGACGATAAATCTACTTAAGGCTCATTCATGTTCAACGTTACGATTCAGAAATCTGCGTTGGTGCCACTTCAGTTAAGTTACATCATCACACCCTCCCCCACTGTCGCCATGTTGTCGGAAACTCTCGACTCTGTGAACATGAACCACGAATCAGTAAAAATTGTCCCTTTAAGAAAGTGCGTTCTTCCCCGGCCCGTGTTCACGTCTTACCTGACAGTCCACGTCGTCGTCACACACCCAGCTGGCAGGGATGCACGAGGAGTTCCCACACTGGAACTCGCTGGGACCGCAGGAGGACGGCGCACACTCCACCTCGTCGGAGCCGTCGCCGCATTCGTCCTCGCCGTTACACACGAAGTTCCTCGAGATGCAGCGGCCGCTGGCGCACGTGAACTCGTTGGGAGCACAGGTGATGTTGCCTGCAACGTGAAGCAAAGTCAAACCGATCAGATGAGCAACATCACATCTCGAGAAACACTGAAGTATGATTATCCTTAAACTTGAGTGCATGTGACTGATGATAACTTGCTGCTGCATATGTTGTTCTTATCACACTGAGTTATGATCGTGTTTCGCACAAGTTTGGTTTTAATTGGTTATTTAAACCAATTAAAAGACAGCTGCTGCTAACTTGTGATATTTGAGAGGGAAAGTGCAGCCGCGGCTCAAACCAGTGAGATCTGTAGCTTTGTACGTGTCACGATGAGTCTTATTTTAGGGGAAAGCACTGATACGCTCTGATGTAAAAAAAAAGTTGGGGCGTGTGTATATATATTTAATTCTCCCCTCATTAAATTTTCCCAGAATGCTACAGGCTGCTTCACTGTTTTCTGTCTAATTTAATTACCGTAGTTTGTGCAGGCAGAGCTCAGCGCTCAGTGTTTAAGGATAAACAGCTGCAGGACGAGGAGAAATTGAGCCCAGTGCATGAATAAGCACATCTCCTCTAAAGAAACCAATGAGTGCATCTCTAAAAGCCCCAGCAGTGTGTGTGTGGAGCTCACAGTGTGGAGCTCACAGCTGCAGAGTCCTGAATGATTCAGAGTTTCATTCTGTGAATGTGCTGCTGCCACCAGTAAGTTAAGCTGCTGTTCTGTTTCTTTATCTAAATGAAGAGGCTACTTCATAATGTAAATGAATAAACCTGCTTCCTGCACATTTCCCCAAAAAAACGCAGCCGCAGCAGAATCTTTGCAGTCGTCAGCGTCTCGTAAACCACAGAGCTAATGTGAGGACGGCCCAAGTTAGACGGCGAGACACTGAGACGTGACAGCGGGTGACGTGGATTCTACCCACCACAGTTGACCTCTTCCTCTCCATTGTCACAGTCCTTCTCTCCGTCACATTTCCAGAACATGGGGATGCACTGGGTGGAGCCGGCGCCGCAGCTGAACTCGTTCACTCGACACGTCCTCATGTCTGCAAGGACAGAAAAACAAAGACACTCCAGTCAACAGTGTTTTAATGTTTTTTTGTTTCTTAATTAAAGAATGAGCACAAATCTCTGATTGCAGCAAAAAAAAAAAAAAGAAAGAAAAGGGATTAATTATCGTATTTAATGACAGAGAGAAGTGGAAAGTTGATGAGGAGTCAAACTGTCCAAGAAGAGAAGTCGATTCATTACATACAATAAAAGTCTTGAATAAATCCATCAATTACACAAAACTTCAGTAACTTCATTCTGCTGTGAGGAAAAATAACTTGATTCTAAGCAAAGTTTGTTGCTTTAAATAACTTTACTGCTTCAATTTGAAAGATTCTAGACCAGAGAAGTAAACTACAGTTATCAAGCAGCTCGGTTTGCAGCCACATCTCTAATTAACCAATTTTATTTTGAAAGGGTTGAGACACTCAAGTCTAAAAGAGCCTTTAGTTCTCATGACCAGTGATTTAACCCCACGACGTAAATAAATATGAGAAACAAGCTGTTGAGGAAGCAGAACCGACGACTGCGGGTTTGACGCTCGTCAGCTGCAGGGGCTCGACTCGCTGCCCTTCATGAGGACAAGAATAACACGAGGACGGAACGGGGACACAGGACAACCAGCTGTTATTGTTTCTGGCGGATTAATGGATGTTGAGCTATGATTAAAAAAAAAAAGCTGGTCAGCAGTCCTACGCTTCCAGTGCACCGTGATGTCACATGATACATTTACATAACGCACGCCTCGTAACACAGCCGAGTACGTGGGACCGTGACCTCAAGTGAGAGCAGAGGTCAACATTTCCTACAAGCTCCTACAAGATTTTTCACCCGACAGAAGCTCACTTCCTTAATTCAACACTGATGCAAGAAAACTGACGTAAACGCAGCACAAGTTGCAAACACACACACAGTCAGACACACACTTTAAGATTCCATTCAACGCTGCCAGGTCACATGCAACAGCTGATCAAACAGTACAGAGATACAACAGCTGTAGTCGCAGGGTTTGACCTGCACGTACGCCAAGACTGGAACTTAAAACACAAACACGTGCAAGTGGAGCACAGCCCAATGTCACACAGTCATTTGTGCGAGAGATCAGAAGCCACAGCGGGACTTTGACTCATTCACGTTCTCAGCAGGCGTCTCCACTGAGGCAGAATTTTAAAGAGGTGGATTTAAAAAAAGATCAAATTAATCAGGAGCAAATGGACCTGAGGGTCACTGGTGACTCGGCTGCGTTATGAACCAGGTTCTGCACAAAGAGTCAAAACGAAACCTGGAGAAGCAGCGTTCAGGTCGTTCAGGTTGTAAACTCTGGAACAACTGTTCGTCTGCTGCAGCTCAGTTCTGTTCACTCAACGCTGTTAAAAATCTGTTCACTGATACTTCAGGTGACACATTTTGAAAGAAGAAGAACAATCAGAAATGATTCCTCCAGTTCTGAGCTGATACAGACTGGGACGAACTAAACCTCCATCCGTCACGAGGAATATTGATGTACCATCACTCTCCAGCACTTTACTTCCTCTTCCTCACACTGTAGAAACTCTGGAGGTCCTTGGGAACAGCTCAGAGCGTTGAACCTTGAATAACTCCACAAATTACAGCGCTCTTATTTTGGCAGAGCACGCCGCAGGGCCCCATCCGAGCAGCGCGGCCGGGATGTGCCCTGTTTTCTTACAGGTAACGGTTTATCTCTGCACCGCTGCTGTGTTGAAACACTGCAAGAGATGGAGTCTGACCCCATCATGCACGTCTGCGCTGCTCCGTCAACAGCGTATCGTCAGTTAAGAGCTTAGTCAAATGTTTTATTATGTTTGAATACGCGGCAATAAACGAAGAGGATAAACCGATTCAGTTCCATCTGTGTCGTGTCAGATCATAAACATTGTGTCGGGGAACTTCACAGTAAGTTCAACACATAATTATAGAGGAACCCCACAGTTACACAAAGCTCCAAAATAAGTTTCCTTGCGTTTGTGCACAAGGTTTGAAACCAGGAAACTGAAGCACTGAGAGAACGGTGACTAATCTGAAGTGTTTCAGAGAAACACGGTAAAACCAGAGTGGCTGCGGTTTACAAGAAGGAAAATACAAAATAATGTTCGCAGGGAATCAGTTTTTTTTAGTCCATGAAAACATTGACCAAAGTTTCAGAACATGGTTTTAATCACGCAAAACCATTTTGATCAGATTTCAAGCTTTTGAACAAAACTTTTTCTTTTTCAGTTTTGCAAAACGGCCGGATATGTAAATATATATATATCTCATACTGATGCAGAGTTGTTTCACAGGAAAGATGATAATGATTAAAACAGGAGCGGAGAGTTTTTCCTTTTCTATTACGATATAAAAAAAAAAAAAAAACTGAGAGCCCCGTTTCTGCACATCTGGGTAATTTGCCGTCTTAACGCTGTAAACAGACCCGAGACTCAGTGTTCAGTTTCAGACCCGTGTGATGAAAGAGAGCTTTTCCTTTCTATCAGGGTGAATCCAGGAAGCAAACATCAAACCAACAAGTGTCTTCATCTTCCCTCTGATGTTTATCTCTGAAGCTGAGCAGACGCCAAAGTCCATTTGTCTGTGTGACGGCGGCGGCGCAGACGAGAAGCTCCTCATTAAAACCCGACTTTGGTTTTTAAACACTTGCTATCACAGCCTGTTTCTCAGATTCCACCTCAGTGGGGCCTCACATCACAGTGATTCTCAGCTCAGCAGCTCTTCAGTTCAATTTAAACAACTTGTGTGTTTGACGGGGCCGATCGCTGGGGACGCTGGTTCCCGCAAAGCGTCCTCGTTCCTGAGGAAAGTTTCCCTCTGTGGAAAACTGTTTTATAAGCTGCTTAAAGCTCAGAGGAGATTTTGGGCTAATCCTCCACAAACAATACCAGCAAATATAAACCTGAAGAGCTTCCTGACACTGTGCATTTACACGTTGCCTACAAGTGTAAAGACTGATTGTGTCTGTTGAAACAAAAACACTGAGCCTGCACCACATTTACAGCGACAGGAACGTGAGCAGGTTGAATAAACTGTTCTGAGGTCAGTTGGCTGGTTATGTGCTTCCTGTGCACTTCACTGCAGGTACAGAGTCTGTAGTAATTAAGGCCGCTCTCACCGGCCGACCTCCTGGGGGACACGTGCACAAGTCCCGGGTTCATACGTTGGTGTTCATTATGTTCAGCCTTGTTCTTCATCTGCATTCATGCACTCCGCTGCTCCGCACCCCTCTGAATAAAGCTATTTATTCAGAGTCATTTATAAATAATAGAAGTGGCTGACCCGCGCGTTCTCTCATGTGGCAGATATGACAGGAATAATAATCCATCACGCAGCACGGACATGTTTACAGAACACTACCTCAACAAAACCAGGTTACAAAGCTTTTGAATGTGTTTCCACATCACGTTAGAGATAAATGACTTTATGTTTGAGAGTATTTTGTGATAATTAACAAATGAATGCTTGAGTTGTATCTGAATGTGTGACGGTGACCAAACTAATCGGTTTATCCTCAAATCGCGAACGATGATGGCTTGAATAAAACGTACTCATAGGTTTGAGTTGCGAATCTTCCATTGACACGTTCCCCAGAACAACATCTGACATGAAACCTTCAAATGAAGTTCGTCAGAGAAGAAAATATCTACTCACGGCAGATTTCCAGACTCTCGTCCGACCCGTCCTCGCAGTCCGGCTCCCCGTCACAGTGCCACCTCTTCGGGACACACTGGCCGTTTTGACACACGAAGTCCAACTCTTCACACATCTTCTTAACTGGAGAGAGAGGAGACAGATTCATTTCAGAGCAGAGTCTCACACAGACTTCATGTTCTTTAATGAGACATAAGAGAAACACATGAATTAAGAAAACAAGGTAAGAGGAGAAAGTCTCCTAAATATGAATTACACTCGACCTGCCACAGTTTCTTCCTTTCGCAGGTGAAAAGGTTTCGAGTTTAAATTTGACAAAGCACAAACTTTGCATTTGCATTGAAAAGGGTTTCAAAGTGATCCTCTGGAGATTCAACTGCTGCATTCATTCATTTTTTACTCGGAGGAGGAAGACGGCAAGAACAAAAACACCGAGAGACGAAGAGAAACTACGAGAGAACAAATGGAAACTGATTTAGAAACGATATCACACAGCTGATGAGTATTTAAGAACAACTGGGACGACCTCGAGCCAGTGGACATTTTGGATACTCGTGATTCACACACATCACGTCTCGGTTGTGTCGCGGCTGAGAGTTAAAAACAAAAACGGCTTCGACCTTCCAGCGGCTGAAGAACAGACGGAGGCAACACAAACGACGGTGACGCAGAGAGAGAGGATGAAGGAGAAGGACTGACGGACAGATGGTCACAAGCCGTTTGTGGACATGACAATTCAGCTACGCTTAAACGGGGAGAGCACTGCTGCTAGGCAACGGTTTAGCAAGAGAGCAGGAAATACAAAAGGCATAAAGACGGAGGGAAAGGATGAGATCATCAGGAATATCAATAACTTCCTGACGTACAACAGAGTCTGTGTGGGTTTCAACAAGTCACTGGTTTACTCCCATCCCTTTCTGCTAGGCTTTTATTTTGAAACATCTGCAGGAAGTGTTGGGTTCCAGAAAAGGATTTTACCATGTGAAGCAGTTTGTCATCTGCTCTGCAAAGAAAATCCCTGCAGGAAGTTTCCTCTAAATTTATATCTGAAGGGGTTTTTTTTTTCTGGTTATCAGGATTTTGCCATTTTCACAAAATCGCCCACACCACGATCATCTGTTCTCTTTTCCTGCACCTCCTTCTCTCCCTCGTTCTCTCCCTCTGCCTCACGCTGCTCTATCCTCCCTCCCAGTATCATATGACCCAGATAAATGAGCGACAAGAAAATGGAGAAAGGAGGTCTGTGATATACAGCGACACACACTTCTGTCGTATCCATATTTAGCTCAGCTCCATCTTCCCATCACCGGGTCATTCTGTACCGAGGGATTCTGGGAAGGTTTATCGGACGCGCCAAGCGAACACCACATGACATCTGTCATGTAAAAACGAATGTGAAAAACCAAGTTTCCCTGTGAGGTGACCCGTCACATAGATCGGAGTCTTTTTCCAATTTACATATTGTTTGCTGCCGCAGGATGAATTGTCCTCCAGTCGCCCACTCGTCGTCAGAGGCTGCAACAACTTTATGAAAACAGAACATTTCCAGCCCACGTACTGAACACGAGCAGAGGAGACAACAGAATCGTCCTCGCTCACGTGGACTTTTAGACAAGAGAGCGTTTTCAAAAACAATAAAACTTCTGTATTCTGTGGAAACGAGCCTCGAGACGAAGATGCTCAACAGCTCATCGGGTTTTTTCCGATCATGATGTCGCCTTCACCGATTCGTCAAGCTCCCGTCACGTGACCCCCCCCCCCCCCCGACCAGAAGAAAGCGGGTGACATCAGCCTCGGCTTCAGACAGTGACATGACATCCGGTGCGACGCTGTGGCTCAACCACGTGGTCTTCAGAGGTTTGGTCGACAGATTCATCAGATGGCCGATCAAAATTATATGTATTTGTATTTTACGTTAAATAATTAGTTTACTTTCTAATTCAAGTTCTCTTTATTCATTTAGTTAAAATATAAAATATCAAACCTCCGTTAAATCTCTCTGTCATCAGAGCCTGAAAACATCTTCAGAGTCATTGACGATATTCTTTAATATATTAAACATTTCCTCCCTCGTTTGACACCGATCGGTCCAAACCACTGCGGCTCGGCCTCAAGCGAACAGCTGCTCGTGGTTTTTACATAAGAACAGTCGTTCCTCTGTCCTGACACTCGTGTTGTCAGCAGCTCTCTGTGCTCAGTGTGTGTCACCAGTGTTTATTCTCTCACCACAGGAGTCCTCGTCGCTGCCGTCGGTGCAGTCCTCGTCTCCGTCACACTGCCAGATGGACGGGATGCAGCGACCGTTTCCACACTGAAACTGGCTGGCCTCACATTCTGTCTTCGTACCTGCGCAGGAAGAAAAAAACCCAGAAACAATTAAGTGTTAATTGTCCCAAATGTTTTCATAATCATCATTTACTGTCTGTTTAGATGTAATTAGCAGGGCTCCCCACAGAGCAGTCGTTTCAGCATTACAGTACAATAGTTTTAAACAGAACAGAGCAGCCACCACTGAGCCGCTGTGCACCAGCGCCACATCAAGTTTGATTTCTTATTTCTTCCTAAAACAAACTGATTTACATTTACACAGCTCAATAAACACAGCGGAGATAAAACGTCCTTGAATTATACAGTGTGTGACCACACACACACACACACACACACACACACACACACACACACACACACACACACGTTAACATCAGGTTTACCAGAGCTGAACCGACGGGAAAATAATCAATATAACAATAAAGTCAATTAATCAATCTTTAAATTAGATTTTCTAAATGTGTTGGAATAAATCGTGTTCTGGGCTTTTAGATTTCTTCATGACTTTTATTACACACGTTCCTGACGCACCACATCTTGTTAATCCGTCCACTAGTTTCTGCTTCATCCTGCCAACTAACAGACAAATGAACAAACGAGGATAAAAACTTAACCTCCATTAGTGTCACTTAATAACTTTTAAATATAAAATTTGATTTGTAGTTGAAAGACGTGAAACTACAGTAACTTTGCTTCCCTTCAACACGGGACAGAAACAGCCGGATTTCTACTCTGTCCTAGAAAGTGTTTGTTGCAGTGCAGCGTGCACAACGTGCCGTCTGTGGCGATAGTGACGACTCCAGGTCTTAAAATAACCGTCTGCCCTTGAGGCTGGCCGTGGTCGGGACTGTGGGTCTGTTCAGGTCGGTCAATGGAGCCCAGAGAAATGAAAGAGGCTGAGGACAGTAACTCCACGGGGGGTCAAAGATTCACCCTTACAGGTGTTTGCTCAAATAGGAGAAAGAAAAACTGGGCCAGACTTTGGGGACATTCACAAAAAAAAATAACTGGAACTTTTTTTTTGCCCCAGAAACTCTATTCTTTATCCTATACTGCAGCCGGCCACCAGGTGGTGATCAAGAGATATTGGCTTCACTTTATAGGATTAAACCTGTCGTCCATCTTTATTTTCAGGCTGTGGTAGAAAAAGACGACGGCTCATCTTTAAACGTGAGTCATCATCACGAGACGTTACGTGAGAAGAGTTTCCGTCGTGACTCATCACAACGACGACTGCTGACACACACTGAAGAGGTCGGGGGGGGGGAGGAGCACGAAGAGCCTCAGGCTGCACTGATGCAAGTCACAGGTTTATTTACAAAAACTGAAACCAACCTTTTTATAACCACACACAATGAAATGTAATGACGTCATCACGTTCTAGCAAATATGTTTTTATTTCAGATTGTTTGATTAACCAATTAGCAACTAAAAGAACTGACCAGTCCATTAGTGCCACACACACACACACACACACACACACACACACACACACACACACACACACACACACACACACACACACACACACACACACACACACACACACACACACACACACACGTTATTCAATAGTTTTGGGGTTTGATAAAAACTTCTGTTCAAACTATTGACAGAAAGATCACTGCTCATTTTCCTAATCAGTTTCTTCATTAGTCATTTTCAAACAGCCCGTAGGTGCGAACGTCAGCACGAATGATTATTTGTCTCTGATCGACAGGTGAACTGTGCCCCCCCCCCCCCCCGGGACCCTCGGAGGAATAACAGTTTAGCTAGCGGGAAGGGTTGATGGATGGATGAGCGATCATTAACAATCATTACAAACTCTTTTGTAAAAGAAGAAAACAGCTTAATAAAAATAACCCGAGTGTGATATCTTTAAGACACCACAGAAACTCTGATTTAAGAAAATACTACAGGTACAATTACAATATCTTAACTTGTCAAATAAAAAAATTTTAAAGCCCAGCTGAAGTTATGTTAAAAAAGCATCAACATAATTAAGACCTAACATATTTAAGAACTGAAGTCCTGAAATTCAGAGTTTTTAATTTTAGTTTTAAATACCTACGTGCATTTAAGACCTAGTGTGCAATATTTTAATGCCTAAAATGTAGATTTTGTTTTAACTTTATACTTCAGACTTGTTAATTTTAGGTTAACCAAGAACTCAAGTTGCAGGGAATGATAATATTCTAGCGTTTTCTCTCGGGTCACTGTTCCAGTGTTTTTACAGAAACCCATCGACTTTCTGGAAAACTGCTCACTCAGCACTTTGATCCGATCAGCACAGTAAAGGAGTTCTGCAGAACCTGAAGTGTCCCGACCTGTGACAGCGCTCTGCTTTGTTTCCCTCTGCAGCGTCAGACTCCGTGTTTAGCTGACATTTAAAATCTGGACCCTCCATCTGGTTCACAGCCACAGAAAAAGCACAGAGGAGCCTCTCACCACGTCGATTAAGACAAATGTCAACATTTCTACAAAATCCTTTGTGTGCCTTTTATTTTTGGATTGGAAGAATCAACAACGGCACCAAGGTTTCTCCTGCGGCTGCAGAGAAACATTCTATGTGGACTAAAATATGAGTGAGCTGATATGAGCCTTACACGGATGAGTGTCTGCGTTAAGGTTCGCCGACAGAAAACGTATTTTACAGAATGCAGAAATTAAAAGAGATTTTAGAATTTGGAGATTTCCTCACCAACTGTGATCCTGTTACGCAGAATTCAAAATCAAACCTTGCTATTTTACAGTGTGACCATAAACTTAAAGGGTCAGTGAGTAGAGTGTAGTGACATCTAGTGGTGAAGTTGCATGTTGCAGCTGAACACCCCTCATCCCCCCGTCATGAAATAGAACCTGTGGCAGCTTCAGTTGTTTAGTTTGTCCAGTTTGGACAACAGTAAAAAACATGGCGGCCTCCGTAGAGAGGACCCGTAAAGTATTTACATAGAAAGTACGTAAATATAAAGGGTCGTTCTAGGGTAAAGATGATACATCGATATCTGCCAGAAGATCCTTTCACCTAAAACATTACAAAATAAACTTCTGTAAACAAACGCACATCCTGGCTGCATAGTTTATTCTGTGCAACAAAAGATTTTCACATCTGTGAAAGAATGAATATCACTCGATATCAGGTTGTAAAATATATCAAAAACATGCCTCTTCTAAATTCTAAGGTAAAAAAACAAAAAGCTTGGCTAAAGGAATCTTCCCTCCGACAGTCCAGAAGTTTATTTGAGACAGATGATAAAAATGTGTCGATCAAAGTCGACCATCTCCTTAAAAGCCTCTTGTCTTGATACAGCCATGATCTGAAAGCTTCAGCTCTAAATCACATGATGATCACCCCCCCACCCACAGTACCACAGTACCCGTGGGTCTGAAACCACAGATTCAACAGGCTCTCCAGGCTTCATCTCCCCCGCACAGTACTCCATCATTGTGCGCTGTATAAACGCTGTCACACTGGAGGTCATGGTAATGCAATTTTCCCCAGTAACAGAAATGGTTGCAGTGTACTGCTCCTCCTCCTCCTGTCCACCACCCCGCCCACTTCAAGAACCAAGCGCAGCCCCCCCCCCTCCTCGTATAGCTCAGGATCTGGGTCTCGCAAATATCACAGTAACCATGGAGGGAAAAAAGAAAAACATCCATTTTAAATCAGGCCAGTGTTAACGCTGCCGCTCCGCTGGTATCTAACACGCGTGACGTCTTGTTCAAATAGACTCATGCATGTGTGTGTGTGTGTGTGTGTGTGTGTGTGTGTACGTGTGTGTTTGGAGATGAGAATAAGAAGGAGGTGGTGGGTGTATGCTACCCAGTGTGTGTGTGTGTGTGTGTGTGTGTGTGTGTGTGTGTGTGTGCGCGTGTGCGTGTGTGTGTGTACTAGTTTTGATTCAGTGTTTCCCCCCAAAGGCCATTTTCCACGGTAGGTGGAAATTCAAGAGACGGGGAACTGTGCGAGACAAAAGCAGCCACAGCTTCCTCTGCTTCTCCCAGTTTCACTCTCTGGTTCGAACACAGACACCGATGACATAATTAGTAACTGCGTTAATAAAATCTTCTGCTTCATGAGCCGGAGGCCGCAGAGGAACCTCCACAAGAACCAAACCCTGTCAGATACTCCAGACCGATGTTCCTCCAACAACTCCGACGTTACCCACAGCCCATGAAGTGGACTCCATACGGATTTCAGGGCGTCTGTGTCACTGCCGATATTAAGGAGTAATATTTCTGATAAAAGATATATTAACCGGTACGATTCCCGTTTTGTTGAATTACAGAGCTTTTATTTTGAAAAGTTGTGAACTTACGAGCCACACACCTGAACAGAAATAAAGTTAAATCAGTTTCATTGTGAAAAAAAAAAAAATGTTTTCACGACAACCGATTCTCCACTTGACGTTGTGCGTCGTCGAGCTTCAACTTCAGCTTGAACTTTGACTCATCAGCTTCTTCATGCAGCAGAAGTGACTTCAGGATTCTGTGGATTTTACTTTTCACTGCTGCAGTTAAGTTCCATAATGTTTTAACCATCCAGGGTAGACTCACCACGAGCTAGCGAAACAATGTTAGATCCTCCTGTAGAAGTCGGAATGATGTCAACTGACGGTTTTATTCGTATAAAGTCAAGGAGAAAAACTACACTACCCAAAATCGACGTCTGATTGGTGGAGCTCGCGGTTACCATGGAAATGTACAAACGTGAAAACACCACATGTGTTTTTTTTTCTTTAACATGCCGAGGATCAAACGGGTGAAAATCACGACAACGAGGTCAAATTCAAGAGGAGCTGGAAGGAAGGGAATCATTGGCAAATAATTATTTACAGTCTCGTATCTTTGCCTCGTCTGCTCCGAATCAAGGCCAAACAAAAACCGTCCATTCCAAACAGGCAGCTTCAAACGCTGAGCCAGTCGAGATAAGAACCAAACGTTTGCTGCTTCCAATTTTCTTAGCTGGACACAGAGACACGTCCAGCTTCCAGTCCCTGAACTCACCTCTCGTTCTGTCTCTATGTCAGACGCAGTCTTTTCTCATGAACTCTGTGAACATCGGGTTGTTTCGGTAGATTCTCTTCAGTCTGGTTGATCAGAGGAAGTCGCTCCTGATTGAATTACAGACCAACAATCTCAGAACTCTTCTGTGTCACTTATTCAAAAGTAGGTTCGATTCCCTCTGCTCATCATCAGGCCTCCATTGAGATCACCTGCGAACACAGCTGCTTCCCCCCGTGTCCTCCCTCCATCCACAGGCCACTGTCCTCCCCCTCTTTCCTCCCCCTGTCCTCCCTTCTCCTCCACTTCAAGATTAAATAAATAAATGACCGTCCTCCCTGGGGGTGGAGGAGATGAGGAGATGGAGGAGATGAGGAGAACACGTATGTTCATGTCACATCAGACGTTTTATTTCTAACAGGGAAATTAAATGACCGATGATTGGACAAGAATGAGCCGCGACAAGGACTTGATGTTCGGGGGAGCAGCACAAACCAAACGGGGCCTCCCCTCCTCCACCAGCCCCCACGTTCCATTTCATTTCAGCCTCAACACCGTGACCGATCCACCGGGATTCAAACACTGCGTGGAAACACGGTAAACACGCTCAGGCTGCGGGGAGCGTGCGGCGTCGGTCCCCACAAAGGCGGTGAGTCGGAGCGCGTCGCTCGGAGGTTGACGAGCCCGGAGGCGGTCGTTCCTTCAAGGAGCAGCCGAGACAGGTGCACGCAGCTCGGCCACGGTAGCTAACCCGGCCCCGGTGAGGTGGAGACTTACCGTGCACGTTGTCGGTGCTGTGGAGACACAGGAGCAGGAGGAGGATCCCCGGTGTGGACGGGACCATGTCTCCCGGTGGATCGGTCGCTTGTAGCTGAGCTCGCGGGTCGGGTCCTGTCGGTTCCTGCCTCTCGCGCTCGGCCTGCTCGCTCCCTGAATCAGCCGGTTCACGCGCGAACCACACCACACGCACATATATATATATATATGCACACACGCGCGCGCACGCACACACACGGTCCAGGGGCGCTCGTGCGGACCGGACCGAGCAGCAGCACGCGCCTCTCTTTGATGTCCCTCTACCACCACGCGCCGCAGCTCGGCCTCCGGTAAGAGAGAGAGAGAGGGAGAGAGAGAGAAGGAGAGAGAGAGACAGAGGGAGAGAGAAAGGGAGAGAGAGAGAAGGAGAAAGAGAGACTGAGGGAGAGAGGGAGGGAGAGAGAGGGAGCGAGAAGGAGAAAGAGGGGGGGGGGGGGGGGGGGGGTGAGAGGGAGAAGAAGAAAGAGAGCGAGAGAGAGAGAGAGAGAAATAATCAACTCTCATTAAGGATTGAAATGATTCATATCAGAGATTTTTTAAATCCTGTTCCAGCAGATGTCATGAGTTCTATAAAACTGTAGATGAACATCCTGAGTGTTTAACAGTTTTTATATCTACACACCAACATACAGATGAATATTATTATTAACATATACAAACTATAGATGTATTATTGGTAGATAACATGGCGGCCTCCGCAGAGAGGACCCCCTCCATGTAAATATAAAGTATGTAAATATAAAGTACTTAAATATAAAGTACTTAAATATAAAGGGTCTTTTCTGGGGTAAAGAAAACTACAATTCATACAATTTAGATGAAACGAACGAGTGAAAACATCATGAGGATTATTTTCTCCTAAATCTAAACACTGGACCTTTAAGTATTTCTGGATTGTGATATAATTACCCCCCCCCCCCCCCCTGTGGACACAATTGGTAATAACAGGAACAATGGTGGATTAAATTTGCATACAGCAGTTTCTCTGATTCTCGTTGACCGAGCGAGTGAAACAGGACCTGAGCAAAAATCACAATCACACAATCAAAATATAAAACACACATAATAAGACATAAAAATCTAATAAAAGACACATCAATCCCAAATTAAAACTTCAAATACACGTCATAATCACACATTAAAAGCAGTAATATTCATCGTTTTGTTTCATAAAGCCTTTTATACCTGTGTTTTCAAAGCTGCTGTACAAAGAAAGTTCATGATAATTTCTGTCTTTTCAAAGATTGGTCTTGTAACCGACCTCAGCTCTTTACCCTCCGTGTGTCAGAAGTTATTTCTCCTCCTTCTGATCATCTCGCCCGTGGATGTTCCAGAGGGCTGCGAGCTGCCAGCTTTTATCGGCTCCCGCAGTTTTTATCAGAGGATTGAACCTGATCTTCAGTGATGGCTGATGGCTGCTGATACACCCCAAGGCTTCTGTCCCAGATTTTTACATTCCCTCAAAACACACATACCCCCACAAAAATCCAGTGAACAGCTCTGTGGCCTCCGTCTCTCTGAAAGTCTTCTAACCCACACAGGTCTGAAGGCTGGAAATACTTTTTAACGAAATACAAAAATAGAAAATCGTCGTCCATCCTATTGTTATGAACAGGACGCCTTCAGGGAACCTCTTAGAACTTGGCTCAAATGTTCAGTTGGACTGAAAGATGAACTAATTTGATTTTGGTGGTCGAGAGTCAAAGGTCAAGGTCACTTCAACCTCCTGCTCTGGTGAATGTGATATATCAGAAACTTACAAATGGACTTAACTAGAATTTGGAGGTTAAAGTTCAAGATTGCTGCGATGCCACAGTCACATTTTTGCTTCATGAACATCTCCAGAAAATCCTCATATGACATCATATATGACATTTGGATAAATAAATATCTATAGATTGAAACTGCTCTGGTTGGTGGAGGTGTACAACCACAGGGAGGTGATTCTAGTTTTGTTTTAATGTCATTATGAAGCTGCAGAAGTTCCAGTTTAAAAAGAAAAGAAAACAACCAGAGACTCTCAACAATCCTTTATAAATTCTCAACATATTACACGTCTGTAGAAAATGTTGTATTTACATTTTTATAGACACATTTATTTTACAGTAGATAAAGCATTTACATATAGTCATGTGCAGTATTAAAGTCAGTGCGGCACAAACTGGAAAAGCTGTTTCCAAACATGTGGCACCAGTAATATTATAACGAGGCATGAGTTATACTTTCAAAATGTCTATTTTACAACGTTTAAATAAAAAATGCTGAACGGATTCTGATGAACTAAGATCTGCAGCTGTGGGTTTTGCGATCAGACAGATTCCAGGAGTCAACTGTGTGGTATTGTGTCACAGCGCCCCTCTGTGGACAAAACACTCCATGTCCATCTGACTCGCTCTTGGATTGGACCTCACCACTCGTGAGTGGTTCTCCTGCTCCGGTTTCAGTTGTTGGGACTTTATGGTTTCACCCATTCGTTTGTTTGTTTGCTTGTCAATTCGTGCTGCAGTTTGAGTGATGGAGGTCTGAGCTCTGCTGACTGTGTGTGGATCCGACGCTCAGAGTCTCATGAAAGGCTTCTGCAGGCAGAGCGAGCCGTGGTGAGGAAGAGGATGGTTGTGGTAGTGTTCGATCAGAGCTGACAGGGAGGGGAAGGTCACTTCACCATCAAGAAACATTTGGTCGTTCTGTTCAAAGAGCAAAAGTTTCTCCCGTCACGTTATGTCTCATCATTACACAGATAATGAATTTAACAAAGAGCAGTGTGTGTGTTTCTTACGTCCACAAACAGTCGGTAGTTTCTGGCTTTGGCTAAACTGACATCCCACACCACCAACACCTGGAAAACACAATGCAATACAAATGTGTTGTCATATAAAACCAACATTGTTTTCAGTATATATACACGATTGGTTCAATATATCTGCAAATGTAGAATGAAGATAATGAAGTCACTTTTCAGAAATAAAGATTATTTAGGTCCTAACTTGAAAATCAAACATCAGGCACTGCGGAGGTCAAAACGAGATGTTGTCTTTTACTTTTTGTTTTGAAGTCACTAATTTCTGCAGCTTCATGTTTTGTTACCTGGGAGGTTTTGGTTCCAGAGTTTCTGATGCCGTACAATCCGTCCTCTGGGGGCTCGAGACCCTCTCTGAATAACCTGCAGGTAACCACATCAGAGTATCATCAGTTATTTTCTGCAATGGCATGACGCTGCAAACATGCTACTCAACAAGGATTCACATACATGATACAAATAAAAATCTATTCAATCCCTGCATGAAATAAATCAGAAACAGAGAGGGGTTTTCTTTTTTGCCACTAGAGGGCAGTGACATCAGGGGTTGTATTTGTCATAACAAGAACATGATACCGTCCAAATTTACTTTTGCTGGTTTTACTGTGGAGAAAATTAAGTGGCTGAAATGTTCATATCAGTCAATGTTGACAATTATCACAAAAAATGTCTTTAAAGGCAGAAAAATCCAAATATTGAACAGTAAAGAAATGAGGTGGAACATTAAAAGCAGAGTGTTACACATCCTCAATGTGCATTGTATCAATATATAATGATTTTCTGTTATATTCAATTGATGAGAATTATATTTCTATAGCTTTGACATTGTTTTATTGTCCATGTCTAACTTGCATCTTAATGAGTTGCTGTTATGATGGTGAGAGAAGGTTTCACTATGTGTACGAGCGGAGCATCGCTGGTGCGAAGCAGAATAAACTGTTTATAGTACTATCTTTATAAAGTGCTATTAAAATAACCCCACTGCTTAAGCATAGAAATCTACCCACAATGCACCTGACCTACACCGTATTATAAGACCAATTCAACCATTTTAGATCTGAAACTATCGAACACACTAACAGCTCGGTATTCAAAAATAAAGCATGTGTCATACTTTTCTACGAAGCTTGTTTCAGTTGTGTCGATGAACACGGAGTCCGGCAGCTGCACCTGTGGAAAAACAACACCAACACGTAAACAACATGTTTACAGGAGAACAGAGTAGAATTAGAACTAGAACAGAGATGGTCCCGCCTACAAATCATAAACATATTCTCCAGACGGTTGGTCGTTCAAATGTTTGTGGTGAAAGTTGATGTGACTTCAGCCTCAGTCTTCACTTTCTTACATTCTCGTAGTCGTCATCCGAGTCGTCTCTGCCTTTGACCGGATCTCGTTCCCTCCTGAACTCCAACGGCACCTCGTCCCCTGACGAGCGGAAGCTCTGGCCCTCTGGTGATGCTCTTCTGGTGGGAAAACATTTCTCAATGAGGAAGAATCAACCAGAATCACCCTTTTTTATATTTTTCCAGACTATGTGAAATTAATTTCAGGGGAATTTTACGGAACTAAAACGTGAGGATAATTTATTTTTGTTGATGATGTTGTTTGTATTCCTGATGTCTTCCTAACTTTCTATTTCTACATTTGTTCTAAATTGCTAAGCCAGGCTAAACACTCCTCTCTCGACTAAATGAATCGGATGGTATATATCATTTTCATTTAATGCAACAAGGAAAACAGATTTTAAATGAATGTGGAATTGCTTCTCTGTGGTTTATGTGTTTTTGCATTTGACTGCAGCTTACTGAAGAGCGGTTCCTGGTTGCTTGGGCTTGGCTGCAGGTGTTGGGGGTTTGACGGCTGGTGGAGGAGGTTGGCTCACCCCCGGCTTATTGTGTAGTCCAGGTTTGAGCAGAAGAGAGATCGGAGGGTGGTCAGGGAGTGGTGGGAGACAGGGGGACATCTGATTGGGGGACAGGGATTCTGATGTCCCAGGTCTGGTGGTGGACCTTCCAGGATTTGGGGACTTATGGGGCAGCAGAGTGGGCCTGCTGTGGAGGTGGCTGTTTCCCAGCGACTGGCTCCCTCCAACATTCACGGAGCAGTGGGCGGGACCATTTAGCACCATCCTTTTGTCTAATTCCTCACAGATGGGCAGAGTGGAGGCAAATTGGTTTGAAATTGGCCTCCAGTCAATCTTGCTGTTCACTGGCACACCTGTGTATGGCGCCTTGTTCAGAGGAGGAGTTCTCTTTGGATTGGGCGGAGGAGGAGGAGGAGGAGAGTCTGAAGACAAGGGCATGCTCAGGTGGGACATTAAGGGGAGAGGGGAAGGAGGGGGGCCTTTGTTTGGGTCCTTCAGTCTGAAGGGAGGTGGGAAAGCGGGCGGTGGTCTTTTGGGGAGTGGGGAGATCGAGGTTCTGTGCTGTGATGGGACGGGAGGAGGCGGGCCTTTGTGGAAACTTGGACCAGAGTCTTGACGAAGCTGGAACACTGGCGGCACCGGAGGGGGAGGGTAGGAGGGGGGTGGCCCCGTCGGTCGACCTGAAACAGTGAGAAAGAAATCGGACTGATTTCCTGTTTGTGGTAAAGTGTTTTTGTGTAACTTCACCCCGAAGCTAGAGTTATTCTTTGAACAAAATCATTCTTGAAACAAAAAAGTTTTCATGTAAATGAAACAATGAACAATGAACAAATCACCTACTGAATATAAAAGGACAGAGCAGGAGTCAGATATAACTGTGTGTGTATTGTGCGGCATCATCACCTGTATGTGGCGGCGAATAGTTGGCGTCGGGCTTCAGATAGTCTTCCTCATCATCATCATCATCATCCTCCTCGACGTAATCTGAGCACAGCAGAGAGAGTTAACGACACAGAACTACCACGTGTGTTTTGTGAGTGCGTTCTTCGGGGCTCTGTTACCATCGTCTGCGTTACTGTTGTGGTGTTTGATGTCCATGGGCCGCTCGATGCTGCCGTAGAAACTGTCAGCATCTGAGTCAGAGTCGCTACGGCAACAAAGACAACGTTATTATGAACTTGAGGTTATCAAAAGTTCAGAGTGAAAGATTGAGGTGAAAGGATCATTTGGCAGAAATTGAGTATAAAATAACCCTTGTCATGTTTTTCCTAGCGTTTCATTAAAATTGTATCAATTGTTGTTTTCTTTACCCAAGAATGGGCCTTTAATATATTTAAATACTTTATATTTAATACTTTTATATATAAGTATTTACATCAGGAGCGGCTCCTCTCTACGGAGGCCCTTTTGAGTTTTTATGAAAACTGAAGGTTCTCTTTCATGTTTGGAAGGAGAGGGTGAGGTGAGGGGGGTTCAGCTGCAACATGACACCTAACCACTAGATGTCACTAACCTTTACACACTGAACCTTTAAATGGATTAATAAATAGATAGATAGGCCTATAGGGGTCCAGGTTGTTTTCTCTGCAGTAAAATGAGATAATTAAAGAATAATCCAGCCTATCCAGGGCCCCTGAGCTGCAGCCTGTGCATTAATCCACACCAGACAGTGTGATGTGTGACGTGAAGCTACCTGGGAATTAGGGATTCTTTCCGGTCATTGTAGTGATCGATCTCCCTCCGCAGGTGTCGCATCCATTTCTATGAGACAACAAAACACGTAGCAGGGGTCTGAGTGTATGTCATTGTGTAAGATGAGCAAATTCAATACATGAAATCAAACAGAAAAACAAAAAACGTTTTGATAGTAAAATGAATTTTGATATTAAAACTCATTGCGTGGTCGTTCTCACCCTCCTCTCGTCCTCGCTGGCGGCAGAAAAAAACCACGTCCTGTGTTTCTTGCTGAAGTGGACGATCTTAAAAGGAAAAACATTGTTGGACGTCGTCTCCTCTGCTGCTCTCATCACTCTATGGAAGAGAACAACCGTAAGAGTCACTAGGGGGCCAAGATCATTCAGCTTCACTGTTGGGGAGCTGTGATGTCGTCCATCTTTATTTATGGTCAGCTGTAAATGTGCTTAAAAACATCATCACAGTTTGATGACTCAGCAGCTGAAGAGTTTTCACTGACCTGTTGTAGCCATTGAGAGAGAACGCCCCCTGTGGTGCTGCAGAAGTACTGCTCTTAAAGTAGTACACACAGCCCTTGTGGATGATGATGTATCTCAGAGGCCCTGAAAGATATTATGAAGGTTTCCATCCATCCTCAAAAGGTGCAAACACAGAAGTTGCTGGATCATTTCTTGGATGTTAAATCTTTTTTTATCAGGAACTCACATTTCATGAGGCTGAACTGACTGCCCCCCTTCTTGTGGAGGTACCCTGCTGTGGAAACTCCCCCGGGCATGGTGAGGAGGTTCTGAGCCCCAATGGCTCGCATCGGCACAGGCCAGCACACCTCTGGAGATGACATGGTTCTACAGAAGAGGAGGCGAAAGTCCGTCACAGGTCAGGGTTAGTAATGTGTCCTTCTTTGAAGAAGAAAAAAAGACAGGTACGATATTTGAGGATTCAGAAAACATTTAAAACAGTCACCTCCAAGTTACCAAAGCTGCCTCTCACCTACATCAGCTCTCACACAAAGCACACGAAAGCAACCAGAGATCATGGTTCCTTCATAGAAGCTGCTAAATCAAAACATTCACAACTAGAATGTCATTCAGAAGAGCTCATATCTCTACCGAGGCCCAAAAGTCCTTGGCCCATGTTCGGTCCTTCCACCAAATTTTCTGTAAATTCCTTTAGTAGTTCTGGGATTACTTTGTTGATGCAAGTTATTCTCTGAGAAATCAAAAACAATGTTACAGATTCCTGGATCCGTCATCTTATCCGTACAAAAATGTAATGGGTTCTTAACTGACCCATAATACATCATTCCATCACGCTCCGTAAAGTAGTTTTTGTGTTATCTTGCTTTCGATCAAACAATTCAACAAATGAACAGGGGGGAAACATAAGAATCCTTCCAAAGTGAGAGAGGAATATTTTTTTCTTCTTCTCTAACACCACTCAGGTGTTGCCTACCTCCTCCTGAGCCTTTTGCTGATGATCTGAAAAGCAGCGCTCTCTCTCAGCAGGTTGACTGTGGAGGTGAACCTCAGCAGGTCCATCACAGAGAAGCCGGACTGAAGACACAGCGGAGCGGACTCAATCACTCTCAACCCTCCCTCTCTCTCTGGAGGCATTTGTTGATTTATATCTCCCTCGCCCTCTCTTGTACATAAATACACTCAAACTGAGATAAATACGTGAACACACACATTCAGTCCAGACAGGAAACACATCATGCCCTGGGTTCTTGTGCTGGGGTTCAAGAGGTATGTGCATGTGTGTGTGTGTGTGTGAGAGAGAGAGAGTGAGAGAGAGAGCAGTTGTCAAAATAAACATCCCAAGTAAAGTTCTTCATCCTCTGTTTATATGTAACTTCCAGTTTATTGAGAGCATCTACTGACCTCACAGGGAAGGAGAGGGAGTGTGTGTGGGTGTGTGTGTGTGAGGCTCAGGAATGAAGATGTCTTGCCAGAATCTCCTCCCTTTTACTGAGATAAAAAGTGCAGAAGTGGTATTTTTTCCAGTAACTCATCAACTGTTTCTGTCTAAGCTGCAAAGGCTTTTCAGAACAGGGAGATCAACACCTTTCTGAGATGTTTGGGGCATGATTAAGAGCATGAGGGGAATCGGAAGGGAATGGCAGTATCCAATACCAAAGATGGGGGAGGATGCGGCAGTGTCTGATGAAGAGAAGGCAGAGATGATGGCTAAAGCACTTCTTGAAATCCATAGTTCTTATCACTTGACTCAGGATGGCAAGAGAAAAAGGGCAATGAGTCGATCAGCTCTTCCTGAAATTCTAGAGAGAAGGGACAATGCTAACAGTTCAGCGGATGCTCCATTCACTTATGAAAATGATAGGACACACTAAACTCAATAATAACAATCATGGAAGCTAGAAAGGAAATGGCGTTTCCACCAATCGAGAGATTTTTCTCTTAGCCGGTAAAGATACTCTAATAACGTATACGAACGCACTACGAAATTCCAGAACCTTCTATTTTTCATTATTAATAGAAGAAAATAAGACCAACCTCAGGTTCCTCTTCAGCTCTGTAGCCAAGCTCACAGAGAGTCAGAGCTGTACTGGTCCATCAGTCCTATAATTCTGAGCAGTGACAATTTCATGAAGTTCTTTACAAATCAAATTTTAACCATCAGGGAAAAAAATCTCCTCCTCCTCCTCATGAATAGCACAGAAACATTGTCCAGTACAGAAACCATAGCACAGGTTCTCCTTGCTGCTTGTTTGCAAAATACATTTTCATAAAAAAGATGTATTTTTTCTTGTAGTATTACGACTTCATTCACGCTGCAGTTCCACAGCTGACCACATGAGAAAATTGTGTGGTGCTGTGGGATCTAATGTGGTCTCTAAATAAATATAAAATAATAACGCAAAGCATAGAAGAGGTAAAACGTAACAATGGGAATCTTCAATAAATCGAAAGATGCACTCAGGCAAAACAGGGGAGTGACACAGGGAAAGACATGAACAACTTACGGGGAACGTGGCGAAAGATGACGAGACACATGAACATGATCAGGGTAAATGACGACGAGGGCATAAGACGACAAAACTTTTGTTACTGCATTCCCCCCCCATCTACCTGACAGAAACACAGAGATGAACATAGCACAAAACACGGATTCAAAACGTCACAAAAACACTGTTCAAACTTGAACTGAAAACACTCTTAATAAAAGAGGACAAAATACAGTAACCGTGACTCTCCGCTTATTTCATACATTTTGGAGCCATTTCTAAATTGCCACTTTTTTTACCAATGTTTTAGAGAAGATTGTTTACCATGAGTTGACTTATGTTCTGAACAATCACAATATATTTGACCGCATTCAATCAGGTGTCCCATTAAAAACCAGTGAAGAGGGTAATTCTAATCACTGTTTATCTCGTCTTTCTGAAATAAAATGCTGGACGTCCCAAAACCTCCTCAAACTTGAAACAAAATTGAGACAAATCTCTTTCGTCCATTAAAGTCCATCCCCATTGTACAGAGAAATGTCAGTAGACATCAAGCCTGCAGCCAGAACCCTGGGTGCGATGTCTGAAAGTGATCTTTCATGATAGAAATCTGAAATTCTTTATTAAATTTCATTTCATATACAATTTGATAAGTGGAGGAAGAAACTGAAGCACTCAAGAGTAAACCCCACTACCATGAATAGAGAGAGAGAGAAACAGAAAGAGAGAGAGAAACAGAAAGAGAGAGAGAAAGAGAGAGAGAGAAACAAAAAGAGAGAGAGAGAGAGAGAGAGAGAGAAAGAAAGAGAGATGTTTCCCTCAGTTTTTCCGACATGAGAAGAATCGGGAGAGGGCGCTCTTTTTGGACAGAAGACGTTTCAAAGATGTGACGACGCATGTCTCAACCACTGGGTTCTTCATACGCATTTCAACCAGCAGCAGCTCTGGACAGGGCCACATCTTACGTAGGTCCTTGATAATGATCTCGACTGCCAATTCCACTTTAGCCTTCTCGTGTGTCCTCGTGACAAGCTGGCTCACGAGCAAACGGACATACATGTTTCTCTGGGTTTATGACATCTCGTTTGCTGTCTTCTCCTTCATGTCATCAGGAGGACAGAGAGAGAGATGTTTCTCTCAGTTTTTCCGACATGAGAAGAATCGGGAGAGGACACTCTTTTTGGACAGAAAACCTTTCAAAGCTGTGGCGATGCATGTCTCAACCTCTGGGTTCTTCAAACGCATTTCAACCAGCAGCAGCTCTGGACAGGGCCACATCTTACGTAGATCCTTGAAAATGATCTTGTGTGGTATTTCAATGTTTTTATGGGTCAGATTTAAGTCAGCGTCTTTCAACTCGGCCCATATGTTGTTGAACAGATTCTCAATTATTTCCGATCCATTCTCTACTCCCAAATCCACTTTAGCCTTCTCGTGTGCCCTCGTGACAAGCTGGCTCACGAGCAAACGGACATACATGTTTTTCTGGACTTCTGACATCTCGTTTTTTCTCTTCTTCACTTCAATGACCTTTGGGAGCTCTGGTGTTACTGGTATGATCCTACAAGCGTCCATCACCCTGTTGGTGTGGCTATCAACCATCTTGTTCACAAACCAGCTCATGATTGATAGGAAATATGACACCTCCTTCTGTATGTCTCTGTATATTTTGGTATGTGACTCAGGAACAACCGCTGTGTTTTTTGAATCTAGAGAGATCGCCTTATTTGTGACGTACAAGTAGAGGAGATCAGCGATTCCTTTTGTAAACAAAAGAACTCTGTTAGGTGGAATACTTTTCATTTTTTCAAAGACACAAGTCTCATCTTCAGTCGTCAGCCTCATCTCTACCTGAAGCAGAGAGTAAATGTACGACATCAAATTCTCTATTGAATGCTTGGTCTTTCTTGGTTTCTTCTTGAAACACTTATTGACTTTAGTCACAATTTTGAAAATCCAAGCTGTGGCAAATGTCTTTGCAAAAGTGTTCTTGATCTTCCTCTCTTGTGCTTCACTACTCTTTCTCTTTTTGGAGTGGAGGCCAGGAACTTCATGTATAACAATTTGCATGCTTTCCACCATGACCGCCTTAATAATTGCCTCTGCAGCATTTCTGATCTCCTCAGAAGAACTCTGCTTGATGTTCTTATTGTTTAAGATCTCATCAAAAATGTGCTCTGTGATGTCAGTCACCTCCTGGGAAATGACTTTCTCGAAATTTTTCCTTTCCTCACTTTGAACACTGCTGTATGTTGCCTCAACTGTTGAGCATGAGCAGCTCTCGTCCGCTTCGCTCTCTGCAGTGTCCTTCTCCTGTGAGGGAGTGATCATGCTTCGACGTTTTCGCAGCTTGCTGCCGTAAAAGCAACACATTTTAGCAGCAAATTCCATGAAAGTCTTGCTGATTATATGGATCATTTTGTCCAGTTTGACAGGGTCTGTGACATGGGTCATTACTGGCCCCTGAGAGGGCACAGAGGTGGGACTATTACTCAGGCTGGAGTTGATAGTGTCAGTCACCTCCTGCACAACCAAGTCTGTGAGATTAACCAAATTCACAGACTTAAGTTCACCGCCCGGTGCAAAACTCGCCCTGATTGTGTCGCCCAGACTGGACCGAACATCCTCCTGAGTTACAGTTGAGAAAGAAAGAGTCTTCAGCATGGCTGTTGAAACTGTTGACAGGATGTCAAGAAAAAGCTGTGCCAACAGAACCTTCGTGACATTATCCGGTTTGCCTTTCTTTAACAAGCTCCACTCCTCTGTAGTCAGCCTTGTAAAGAAGTTCTCAATGAGCGGCTGAATGGTCTCGATTTTTATGTCAGGTTCGGTTTGTGAGTGGGACGACATGGTGATTGTTTCTACTAGCTTTTCTGAAAATCTTCTCGCTGGTATTGTTTAACTGCACAGGTAGAGTGTTGTGCTCAATAAGTGAGGGTTTAGGGTAAAAGGTCTGTATCTATAATGCAGATATCTCCTCTACACAAAGGCTCTTCTGTTTAGTGGTAGGTAATACATAAACCTTTATTGACAAGTATTAAAGGCAGAATTCTTCAGAAACCAAGAGCTTTAAAGACAAGTGATTCATTAAATGAACTTAACATCCCTTTGATCTTACTTTCTTCCAAAGTAAGATCAAAGGGAAGAAAGTAAGATCAAAGGGATGTTAAGCCAATGGAATTCTGGGAGTTTATTGCCAACGGATTAGAACTCAAAAGAAAATAGATTTAAGCAACTAGAACAGTCAATTCAAAAGTAGTCTCAAAGTAAAAGAAGGATAAAGAGAAAGGTGGTTCCTTGGTGGACGGATGAGTGTGGCCAAGTAGTGAAAGAGAGGAATAGAGCTCTCAGGATCTCAGCCTATGCAGAATTTAATTGAGTATAAACAGGCAAAAGCAAGGGTTAGGAAAATGGTACGAAAGGCAAAGTTGGCAAGTTTTTTGTAATAAACAGGGAGATCAACACCTTTCTGAGATGTTTGGGGCATGATTAAGAGCATGAGGAGAATCAGAACGGAATGTCAGTATCCAATAACAAAGATGGGGGAGGATGCGGCAGTGTCTGATGAAGAGAAGGCAGAGATGATGGCTAAAGCACTTCTTGAAATCCATAGTTCTTATCACTTGACTCAGGATGGCAAGAGAAAAAGGGCAATGAGTCGATCAGCTCTTCCTGAAATTCTAGCGAGAAGGGACAATGCTAACAGTTCAGCGGATGCTCCATTCACTTATGAAAATGATAGGACACACTAAACTCAATAATAACAATCATGGAAGCTAGAAAGGAAATGGCGTTTCCACCAATCGAGAGATTTTTCTCTTAGCCGGTAAAGATACTCTAATAATGTATACGAACGCACTACGAAATTCCAGAACCTCCTATTATTCATTATTAATAGAAGAAAATAAGAACAACCTCAGGTTCCTCTTCAGCTCTGTAGCCAAGCTCACAGAGAGTCATAGCTGTACTGGTCCATCAGTCCTATAATTCTGAGCAGTGACAATTTCATGAAGTTCTTTACAAATCAAATTTTAACCATCAGGGAAAAAAATCTCCTCCTCCTCCTCATGAATAGCACAGAAACATTGTCCAGTACAGAAACCACAGCACAGGTTCTCCTTGCTGCTTGTTTGCAAAATACATTTTCATTAAAAAAAATGTATTTTTTCTTGTAGTATTACGACTTTATTCACGCTGCAGTTCCACAGCTGACCACATGAGAAAATTGTGTGGTGCTGTGGGATCTAATGTGGTCTCTAAATAAATATAAAATAAAAACACAAAGCATAGAAGAAATAGGAGAGCCTCATAAGCTCATAATCAAAATCGGTCATGAAAAATAAAAACAGAGAAAAAATACAAAAGAGAAAGGGTCAACGAGGAGTTTGACATTTTGCATTAGAATTTAAACACAGCCATGACGGCACAAACTTGGTTTTTGTTCATGATATGGGTTTACTTTTGACATCCTGTGATGCAGTTCAAAAACTATATATCTTTGTGTAACAGCATATTTAGAAAGCAGACACATTTATAATTACTTTATAATTAAAATAATAACCAATCAACAGCTTCTCCAACTAAAATTTACAGCTTTCACACGGTTGATGAAATCCTTCTGTTGCCTCACACACCTCTACTTATGGGGAAGAAACCAATTTAAAAACTAACTGATGCAGATGAAATCAACCTTTTTCTTTTTAAAGGGCGACTTTTACCCATGTTAAGAAGAACAACCACTAACTGTCAAGTACCTGAAACCACAAAAAGACAGAAACCAATGTACGTGATTTACCAGGTTTTAGAACTGGTTGCCAAACCCAAGCGAGGTAAGTAAAACTTGACTGTAAAGACGTCCAGATGATGAGTAACAGAAAGTAGAAACAAGCCAAAACCGAAACTTACATGACACTCCTCTGTTCCCGAAAACATATCCTACCGCTCGGCTTGGTGCTCCGCGCAAACGACTTCCTCCTCATGGACGGAGCGGACATGTCGGTGGACACGATGGCGGCAGCACAGCGCGGTTTACCAGCATACTTTTAAAGCACGTGGAACGACAGGAGGATGGATGTAAGGTTGGATGGAACAAAGGTGGAATGGCCTGAGTTGTAGATTTGAGAGCAGATGAGAATATGCTGAGAACAATAAACCGGATCAGAATATGGAGGAAAGACAGAAAAGAAGGAGGAACAAACAGAAAGAGGGATTGACGGAGAAAATGGAGGAAAAGTTGTTAAAAGAATCGCAGAGAAGTGTCGGCTTTGTCGAGTAGAGAGTCTGTCGGTGGTCTGCACCCCTCGTACTCTGCCAGTCGCTTCCTGAAGGGGCCTCCTCCTCCAGCCCCAGCCTCTCATTGGTCAAGCAGCTTTGGCAGGTTCCTTCCTGCTTCCTCAGAGCTAGTATGTGATTGGCTGCCGGATGCAACCCACACAACATAACACATAACACACCTCACACACTAAGAAAGGACCTGGGAAAGTGACTGGGGGACTTTCCATCCCGTAAGGCTGGAACAATACCGAGGTCAAGCACACACACACACACACACACACACACACACACACACACACACACATAGATACTCTAAGTCCTGAAATGCAGCAGTGCCTGTGAAGCGACTGATTTACGTCACTACAACCGATTCACAAAATAGTAGAATCGAATCTATATAGCCGGCGAAAGTGGCCTACGCATTTTTCCTTGTGTGGCAGTTTGTTTATGTGACGGCAAGCCGCAACTAATGTTGCCTGCAAAAGTTCAATCCTCCATGAACGACTAAACTTTTTTCATGCAACAAAACAATGTGAAAAAACAACAAACTTTCCTACTTTGTGCTCATTTACTTTCACGCCCCGGCTTTAAAACAAAAGTTTTTCACCACATATCAGAGACACATTGAGGTGTTTGGTTGGACATCAGTTATTCAGAGCGCTGAGGTCTGCTGGTCCCCATCTGACGGGTCTGAAGCCACCAGCCCTTCTTCTGAGTAGCAATGTGAGTCACCAGAGTGATTCAAAGAAAAACTGTTCTTGACTGCTAATTCTAATACTAATAAATCATCTAATGCCAGCATCTGACGTCAGTGGCAGTAACACACACACAAAACCTAAAACTATCCTTAAAAAAGTTTTCAACCATAGAATCATGTGCGTCATAATGTGACAACATGAGTAATACCTGGACAACACACACACACACAGACTGCCAGCACCATTCATAAAACGAAGTCTATGAGACAAAGCATTTGACATCCATTAGTAAATGAGACAACAAGAGAAGCATCTGCACAAACACACATCTCACTGTGATCGAGCTGCTTCTCATGGCACACCAGAAGTTGTGCGTTGAAATGGAACAAACAAAGTTTCTGACCACAAACTAATTCATAGAAAAGCCATAAAAGAGTGAAACAGCTCCACGGTGACACTGGTATCAAACAGATGTGTGAAGTGAATCCATACATTTATTTGGTTAGCGATGTAGCTTCAGCTAAAAAACAATCTGCCAGCCCCAGTTGTTAATTCACCATCACTGCAAATGAGAGGCTGCTGTCGTCTACTTCTGAAATCAAGAACGTGTTATAATTAGGTGGACAATCCACAATATGTTAGCTGACGTTACACAAGATACAATAAACATTCATTGTTATGCAGATGAAACCTTGGATAACCTTTGCTACCAAGCTCGAGTTATCATACTAAAAACTCAACCAGGAATAAAGATGGAGAAAAACTAGTCCACACTTTTGGATTTTTGGACTTTCTCATTACCAGGCTGACCCAACAAGTCTCTAAAGATGCTTACGTTGATCCAGAATGCTGCTGTACAAGAACTGGGAAAAGTCCAGGCCTCGGACACCACGAAAACCCCTCAGCACTGGCTCCCTACTTCATTTTTAAATCTTTTACATCTAAAAATTCTTTACTGGTCTGGAAGCATAAAAAAGGTGAATTATACCCTGTTACCCCACTAGAACCCTGCACTCCCAGAATGCATACTCAGTTGTGGTTTCTTCAGCTGTCAGACTGTGGATTCATCTCCTAGTTTGGGGCTCGGAGGCAGACACTCTCTCCATGTTTAAGAGGAGGCTTTCCTTTATGATAAAGCTCATAAGTCTGAGCCATGATACTGCTGAGGGACTACCCATGATTCACCACGAGGTTGTCTTTTCTCTTACCATCCCTACCATCTTCATATCCTATTAATGCATGTTACTCACTTCTTCTCCAATAGTTTTGTGCTCTCTCATCCCTTTCTGATGTAGAGTCTGGATGTGGAACTGCAAACCACTGACTTCCCCCCACGATTGTGGTCAACACCTATTATTTCTATTATGATTATTCATCTCCATGCGAAACTTGAACCTGTACTCTTGTACTCTGCTCCACCCCCAAACAGCTGAGGCTGATTGTTACCAAGTCAGACTCTGGTTCAGCTTGAGGTTTCTCGCTGTTGGAATATGCTCTCTATGAAAATTGCCCTATATATAAATTTAGCACTATATGAATAAAACTAACGGGACATAAAACTAGAAGAAAGCAACACAAATGAACTGTAACACAAACTAGAAAAAGTTCTCTGGATTACTTGCATGTCTGTAGAAGTATTTCTTCCTCTGACTAAAGACAACTAGCAGCTGTCCCCGTCTTTGAAAAACCAAACAGTCCGTAAAGATCACGTCTTGAATAAACTGTAGTTACATTTGAATTAAACTCACCCATGGAGCGCTGCATCAGCTGTGTAGTTCCTCTGTCCGTGACTGTGTCATCAGGGGTTTGAGTCCTGCACAGCGTAGCTTCAGCCCACTTCACTTCCTGGCGTTTCAGAACTACTGTACAAAGTGTCATGACACTCTCCTTTCAACCACAAGAGAAACTGGCTGCAACGTGGTTCTGCTCACAACCATAAATGCACTCCTCAGCAGTATTAACTACTTTATGGTGTAATATAAACTGCAATTTACAGGATTTAAGCAAGTCCTTGAAACAGAAATCAGCACAAAACTTTGAAAACATTGTGTATTTATCTAAATATATACACGTATCAGGTTTCACTGGCTGTATGACTGCAGAACTTCATGAATAACTTCCCCTTTACAGACGGATCATTCCTCCAACATCTGCTCAGCAATTATGTCATAAACAAACACCCACACTGAAAGTCTGTGTCCATAGTATAAAACTAAATTAGCTCTGGGTGTAGTGAGCAGAAAAAGCACCAGCAAGTAGTTTCTACTGTGAATTTAAAAGTGCTGGAAAAATCCAAAGCATATTGTTGTAGATGGTTTTCTACAATAGTTTGAATTATTTTTAACATCCTGTCTTATTTACCAAAACATGCTCCAGAACTATTCCTGCAGCCGCCTGGGAAAATGTGTTGTTTGTTGGACGTCATGCTCGAGTATACTCCATAGTTTTCAGTGGTTTCTTCCTTGCAGTGGCACGATGCCCCAGAGATGGCTGCAGGGGGCGGTGTTTCTAAGTAAGAGTGACATGGTGCTGCTTTAATGATGAAAACTCTCTATTCACGATGCAGCCTGATGATGTACGACACATCCACATTGTTGTGTTATTATCAATGCAATAGAATCCTTTGTCTCGGGTGTGTACTGACTCCCATCATATGGTTTCTAGAGCAACAGCATCTCAGCTGATTCATCTCATGGCTCATCAAACATTTTGCGGTAAAAGCAGACTGCACATCCTCCTGTGGCATTTTTAGGTATATTTCTTCTCTGTCTAGAATCTGAACCTCAGACAGGAAAAGTAAATTTACTGTGGCTTTCCTTTGTCAGTGTGCAGGCAGTTATGACAGGGAACTGTAGGGGAGCTGGAGTGAATGTTCTCCTCCACCACAGCTCATCTCCCTGCAGCGTCTGTGTAGTCTGGGCTTTGTGCTGCTGATAAACAATTGCTCATCTAAAACCAAGAGTTTAACACAAACTGTCTCTGTGCTGAGATTTAAACAAAAGTATAGTCCTGAGAAGTTGAGCCAGTGAACATAGAAACGGAATAAAGTGATATTGACGTAATATACCATTTTAGACTTTCTGGCGCAGCTATCCTTAGTAGGACTTTGCATTGACTTCCATTCATTTTGCACAGCCAACCAGGACTAATTCATGTCTAGCCCTTACCTTAAATTACATCTGACCTCTAAACTTAACCAGGACCAAGCTTTGGTCCCCATAGGGTCAACATCTGCTCCTGTCAGTGTTTATGCCAGAAAAGGTCCTAAAGATGTTACAAAATGAGTATACACCCTAACCCTAACGCTCAAGTTCGATAATTTCACTGTCCCCAAAATGTGACAGTGATGTTATTTAAATTATTTTGGGTCTGTGATGGAGAGATTTGCATGTTCAGAATTTTTCTGAAAAGGGGGGACAGATAGAAGACAGGTGTAGGTGTGATGTGAAAATGTGGTGGGTGTTGGAAACTGCTCAGGGTTCTCTTTGTTCAGCACATAGTGAGAACATTAATGCCATGTTTATGTTGAAGGACTAAACACTTGTGCATGTTTCATACATACATTTGTTTGTTTCATCCATGGGAGACGGTTTAGTTGAGATCTTTTCTACTGACCTGTCTGACATTGACATTTTGTCAGAAAACAGTTTCTCCTATTTAGAGGTTTTCGATTTTAAATTGCTGTAAATAATTAAAAATGTCCAGTGTCTTCACTGCAGTCTGTAACATGTTAACTTTTCTCTTACCGTCTTTACTCTTTTCGCTGAAGACATCTTTTTTTCTTGACTGACCTGACCTTGACCTTTTTCCAGAGCCACTGCAACTGACCACTTTTTGACGTGAAGGGGCAGCGGCTCTTGTCCGAGCTCCCTCCGGATGTCTGAACTCCTCACACTGTCTCTAAAGCTGAGCTCAGTCACCCGACAGAGAAATTAAATTTCGACTGGTTGCATCTGCGATCTCATTCTATCTCGAGGTCATAGACGACCACCTGCTTCACACTTGGCTGCAAACAGCTCCAGTGCACACTTGAGTTCACACTTGGCTTGCCAGAAACTCTCCATTTCAGTCAGTATACAAGACTGTCCTGTATGACTGCCATCGTATAGGCAGCAAAGTGGAAGTACAGTATGTTGGCAGGGACAGCATCAATGAGCCTGGAACAAAACCTGATGAATACTACTTGATAACATCTTACACATAAAACACATTGATGCAGACCCACAGTCTTTAAGCCTGATTCAGCTGCAGAAAGAAAAGCATCTCACTGAACAGGGAATTAACATAAACAGTCAGTGATGGAAAAACTGACAGCAGCAGCATCTAACAACTTTAAAATATTGAAGGTATATTTAGTGCTGACTTAATAGTCACTGAGTTATTTAAGTGGGTGGCAGGAGATACACTTATATGTGTATGTTTCCAAATACACAAGAAGAAACATCACCAAGCTAACCACAGAACTGACGACTTCCTGTGTTTGAAGAATGACTGCTGCGTCTGTTTCAGACCACTGACTTCCTTATCACTACATCTGTCTGTTCAGTGTGTTTTTCACAGACATTCAGTGGCGTTAAACTAAATAATCACTTGCGTAAACATTTCAAACAATATGAAAAAATGATACTGTTACAGATAAAGGTTCAACGTGTGGATACAACCTAGTCAGTGCTGTTCTAGTCATACCTAGAATCAAATCCAGGTCTAATAGGGTCATGACGTGTGATGCATTGTATAATATTTTTGTATTTGTTATTCTCGTTTACTTACACATTTATTTATGGATTTGTTCTTAAGGAATTCTCTGAATGTAAAGCAAGTTGGGTTTCTTCGAATGAAATGTGCTACATAAATAAAATTGCCATTGTCATTATGAAGGCCAAGGTCTGGCCACAATGAATCCTGGGAAACCGAGTCAGATCCTCCTGCTGGAACCTTTGTTAAACGCCTCTGAGCAGGGCCTCTGAGCGGGCCCTCTGAGCGAGCCCTCTGAGCGGGGCCTCTGAGCGTGCCCTCTGAGCGGGGCCTCTGAGCGGGGCCTCTGAGCGGGCCCTCTGAGCGGGGCCTCTGAGCGAGCCCTCTGAGCGGGGCCTCTGAGCGTGCCCTCTGAGCGGGGCCTCTGAGCGGGGCCTCTGAGCGGGCCCTCTGAGCGGGGCCCTCTGAGCAGGGCCCTCTGAGCGGGGCCTCTGAGCGGGCCCTCTGAGCGGGGCCTCTGAGCGGGGCCTGTGTGGTGGCTAGAAGCTAGTTTGCAACACCAACCTCATTTTCTGTGCGTAGCAAAACATTGTATGTATTTAAACATTACAGCTCATTTCTGTTTGTTCAAGTGTTTTCAGTTGCCATGTTTAATTAGTAATTTGATGCTATAAAAAGATTATATAAAAGGGTGAAACGTCATGATTGACAGCTGAGACTGACTCGTAATTGGTCAGTGGGACGTCGCAACCACTGCTCCATCCCCCCGATCCCTACTGAGCCGTCATCAACTACCTACATCTATGTGGTCTATAGATGAGGTGCAGCCGCAGCGTTTCTGGTTTAACAGCAGGTGCTCTTAAACACGTCAGTGAGAAGAAAACTGAGATTCCAAACAGCCTACACATAAATAAATGTGTCTATTTGTGTGGTTGCAGAGAGGATCTAGTGGGTGTTTGAATGTTTGTTAAAGGGGATGTTTCCCCTGTTGTGACAGTGTGAAGCAGCCATCCCATATGTCACACTGCAGCTCCTCCTCCCACGCTTCTCACAGGAGGAACCCACGGCTCTATTATTATCATCACTGACAGGAAACATGTTGAACCACACCAGCGAACTGAGTTGACTTTCACTCGTCTCCCTGTCTCTGACTCATCTCTTCCGTTGTTTGGCCTGATGCTCTTTTCTTTCTGCTCTCTCACTCTCTCTCTCTCTCTTTTCTGCTTCAGATTTTCTTAAAGCGTATTTCTTCTCCTTCCTGCACATTGTCGTGAAATGATCAGTTTACCAGTTCCCCTGGTTTTCTCAGTTTCCCTGAGTTTTACATAAGGTTTTTGTTTATAGGGATGAATTGATTTCGTAAAGGACTATGTTCTATCATAATAGTTTTGAAACATTTAAAAATGACTAAATTGACTAAAACATTTTTTTGTGGGAAAAGTAAGGCAGTAGCTCAGTCCATAGAGATTTGGCTTGGGAACCAGAAGGTGGCCGGTTCGAATCCAGCATGGATGGAAGTTATGCATTGCCAAGGTGCAAGGCACCAAACCAAACCCTCCCCGGGCGCTTTCATGGTATGGTCACTGTGTTCACACGGATGGGTTTAATACAGAGTTCAACTTTCCCCATGTTTGCATGTTGCATGCTGTGTGTGGGACAATAAAGAGGAATCTTAATAACTTTCAGCTTTTAACACTGAAAAAGTCAGTAATGATTTAAAGCAGAAGACAGAGTGTGTTGAGTTTCTAAATTTATTGACTTTAGATGTACCATGATGTGTTTGACCACTGAGTGTAGGAGCTGTTGCTGAAGAGGAGGATGCTGCCCCCTGGTGGCAAAAAGAGTGCAGACACAAAACAACAAACAGAATTCAACAATGGCACCACATAGTACTCCTTGGTTAACCTACAGGTATAAACCTTTTAGAAGGTATCCGGTCTGTGTTTCATTCATTCTTTTCATATTCAATTAGAAAACTAAAGCAGCAAAAACAAATTTGTAAAAATAGAGTGTGAATGCAGCAGCAATGAAGACACAGAGCATTCAGTTCTTCATCCAGACTGCATCTGACATGTGGGTGGAAGTTACCCCCAAAGACACAGTGTTGGATGCAACTGCTCCGGGGCCAAACGTTCCCCCTGAGTGCTGCTGTCATTTACCATTCACTCCATAATGCATATAATAAGTTGTGATGCTGTAGTATCTTCCTGCTTTTCATTGAAAGGCTCTCCGGATGTTGCCTGGCAACCGATTGTCAACCCGAATCTTCCAATTCAAACATGGCGGCTTTAAAAGTCAGTTAGAATAATTTACCGGTGTAGATGAATCCCCTTTGCTGCTGGAGTTCATCTCACTATCCGGCCGATATTCCTCCATCGCTAAACCAACTCAAGTCAAGTCAAATAAAAACAATACGTTGATTTGAACAGTTACAATGAAATTTATCACACGAACACATAAATAATTACACAGACATTATTTTATGAGCTTGGAAACTTTTGACTGGTAAAATAATTAGTGATCAACAGGTATATGCGAGATATTCCACGAACAAGCCTCCCTGGACTGAAATAGCTGCAGCTTAAAAAACGAACTGCACTCAGTCAACATCACAGGCAACAACAAAGCAGTCATTAACCTCAGGGTCATTTCACACCTGCTTGAACATAACATCCAATGGCAGTCTTGGGACACGCCCACACATGAGGAAAAACTAGTCTTTTTCCTGCACTGGTCACACAATTAAATTAATTAAAAATGAAGTAAATTATGGTCCATTTAGAGTCAAATAAACCATAAAGCACCGTATGCACTGGGGGAGTGGATACCGGGTGATTGACAGCTAATACTGCCCAATGGGTGCAGGTGGGCGTGTAGTGTCAGTCAGGCTCCACCCCTCACGCCAAGAAAAATGGTTACTTTTGGTTTCGAAACACAAGATGGCGCTGGAGAAAATGTCAAACTTTGGCTTCAAATCAGCGGCTCGCAAAAAACGATGATAGTGACGCCACTTGACTTGAATTTAAGTCACGCGTCAACTCGATTAAGGTGGTTTGCGTCTTTGTTAATGCGTGTACAACATCCTATATTCTCTCCTTTTTCATGTCTCTCTCTGTCCTTTTGTCACCATCGCTCTCTCTCTGCTTGGATTCTCGAGTTAAGACGTTTTTATAGGTTTTGTTAAAACCTTTGAGGAAATGGAAGAAAGAAATAACAAGAAAGCCATCAGCGATTAAAATAGTAGCTTCGTGGAGCCAATTTAGTGTCAAATGAACTAAGAAAACCCAATAAAATCCACAAAGAAAAGAGGGTTTCCTCTAATGAAACTTTTACAGGCTGAGTTTCTTCTGTAAACGGGATCAAGAAACACGCCTGTGTCTCCTATTAAGGAGCATTAGTGGTATAGTGATGCATCTGATGGGAGGGGGTGCCAGTGATCAAGCTATCTGAAGGGGCATCAGTGTGAAACATATATTAGAACTGTATGAATTTTACTTCCACTGTGAAACCAACAGCAGCAAATGCAAAAAGTAAGAAGCTGCCTTACTATCGCAGCACGACAAGTAAGTGTAAAATTAAACAAACCATGGTTGACCACCTCTTTTGATCGGACTACATTTTGTTCCGTGGGTCGATATGATATCTCATTCACGAGACCAACGCAGGGCCACATTTTAATGCCCGGGGCCAAACAACCATTCACAGAGCTGGAGAAAAGCCATGCAGACACAGGGAGGATGTGCAAACTCCACAAAGAAAGACCTCAGCTGCACCGGGATTCAAACCGGGAACTTTCTTGTTGTGATCACTCATTCGGATTTGAAAGAACAAAAGCAGGACTTTGTTTAACTTCTGTTTTTTTAAATTTTGAATGTACAATGTTTTAAATGTAAATAGCACCTTCTTGCCCAGACTTGATCTGCTGCTGCTGTAATGTGTCCATGAGCAACAGCAAAATATTTGTCAGGTTTTCTTGTGTGACTGATCCATAAATGTTCACACCCTCACTCCTGTTCCCTCGCAGCCTAGAAACATTCACACTTCACTTCCACTAAATGACTTGAGGAGTAAAAATAGACTTGCGTGGGAATTTCATTTTAAGCTTTAGACTTTAGTAAATTTACTCACACAACAATGACGTTCACAATAATACAGTGACCGGCGATTTTATAAAAATAACATGTGAGACATCGAGTGACATATTTGAGTAAATGTTTAGTCAGTGGAGTAAAACCTCAGAGGGTCTGAATCGCCCACTCACACAAGCAGAGGTGAGGATTTAGAAACACGGAGCTGATTCCAGTTAATGGAAAACGTCATTTGTGCAGACACATGACAAAACATGGAAAATATGGTGAAAATAGATTTGTCTCTGTCTGATCCTACTCAACTTCTTTCTCCTTCTCCGGCTTTGGTTTGTTTATGTTCATTCATTCACACCCAGTTTGGTGACAAGGGTCAGTTCAACATACCCAGGATTACTTTTTGTTATCTGGCTTCACTTAATCTAACATCTTAGATAACCTGTGACTATCAACTGCCTCAGCTACGTGTGTTCATTATAAGGAACATCATCAGAACCACAAATAAAGGTTTTAATATGATATTAGATAAAAACCCTGATATCAGCCGGTGAAAACTGTAACAGCGACTTACAGAGGTGACATTCAAGGAATGAAGAATAAATAATATGAGCAAACAACTAGAATAAAAAAGAAGATTTTATGTCAACCCAAGGATACTCTTCAACTTGCAGCCGTATTTAAACCGCAGCTCATTCCTCTAGATTGTCTGGTCACGAATTCGTCATCAAAGTCACTAATTTGATAAGTAAATGTGGTGCTAAAGGGAAAATCAGGGCTCGATATGGTGATTAGGTTTAATATGATGCAAACCTTCAAATAGTTGTTTTGATGTTTCACTCTGACTCAAAGTGTGACAGACTTCACATCTGTCTCTGTTCATAACATATTTACACAGTAGAATCCATGTCCGTGTGTCCACCGAGCCACAGATGAGGGTTACTGTGGGTCAGCAGCTCCAGTCAAACAACACCGGCGGGTTTCAGGCCACAGGTCCAGAGACGAGTGCCCATGTAAGGACACTTCCTCCCCCAGAGACAGGGCCTCTTGGCCACGCTCGCTGACTGGGAGTGCCAGCCTCCTCCGCCCGGCAGTCTGTAATTACTTTGGGTCGTTCCGTCGAGGGCTGCAGCCTCAGAGAGCCACGTTAGTGTAAGTTCAGATGCAGAGGAGCTGCCTCCAAACATGTTTCCAATTAGGAATGGAAAAAAAACACGTGCGTAAACATGTAATCACATGTTCACACATGTACAGGAAGTTTCAACAAAATATATTCCTTGTTATTCTACATGTGTGCGGGATATAGACAATTGCGAAAAAACACTTTACACCTTCACACATTTCACAAAAGTTTTACTTGTATAAAAGCTGGATAAAGTTTTACTTGTATTTGATATCAAAAACGTAAAATATGTCACTTAAGCAGCTTGAGGTGTCTCGGTCAAAACAATAAGAAAAGACAGGGTCTGATGAAGTTGTGAAGCAGCGTGGGATGATGGGAGTTGTCTTCATCACCACTGCCGATGAAAATCTAATTTAATAAAAGTAAAATTTAATTAGGTTTTATTCGTGTTACGCAGCAAATGGAATTGAATAATCCTGACCAATACAAACAGTGGAAGGAAAACTGTGTTTTTTTACTTCTTATAAATATCTCAACCAGCTCTGACGGACTTTATTATACATCGTGATTTTGTTTATTATTTGTGGCGTAGAAAGGTGTGACTTCTCAGTATTTAGCATTTAAAGATCACCATGTCCATCTGATCTGTTCTCTAAAATTCAATATAACCTTATACTTTAATTACCTGGAGCTACATTCGATCTCGGTACATGGATGCTACGTAAATACAGCACATATTCAAATGGTTATTGTGCAGTATTAGTATCTGCAGTGGATCTTTACTGAAGAAAGAAATGGCTGGTAAATGTATGAAAAAACTACGACCTTACAAAAGAGAAATGAAATGTAAAAATATCGCAGCGTTCTCTCTCTGGTTGAGAAATGTGCTGACTGGTCACCGGAGGCCCAGTTCAGCGGTGACGTCGTGGTCAGTGGTCAATGACAAAGAGTGTTTTGTGTATTCCTGCTTTTGCAGAATCTCACTGATGGATTCATGACATGTCGGAAAATGGGTAACCTCCAAAACCATGGGACAGTACAGAGACCAGTCAGGGGTGAGTGGGGTTACAGCTGAGTCAGCTGCCAACTGTATCAGGGGTTTAACTTCTCAGAACAGATGCTCTTGAAGATGCACATCCACAATTCCACCGGCATAAAAGCTGTTTGGAGCGTTCTCTGAAGTGACTGAAACATGAGGTTTACGTGAGGTCACTCGCAGGTCCAGAGGCAACGGCTCCTTCGCTTCCTGCGTTATTTTAGGACGACGCATACAAGCGTACGGAGGCTCACTGTGGTCACAACACAAATTCTTGCAGCCACATTGGGCTTCACCGGACGCAGAGTGTGCTTTGGCATCTGCATGAGATGCCGTGATTATGTCTGCTGTGTTTCCTCCGTCGTTCAGTGGCGATGCAAAAAATGCCAACCGTCAGCCAGCTTTTCCATAGCATACTACGGTATGGAATGTCATCGTGACCACGAAACATTTTCGTTCATATATTGAAACCATGATTTAAGGTTCTGACTCCACCAGCCTGAAATCAACGTGATTAAACAGGAGCGTAATACTCGACTAAATATTCAGCTACAATACGAAGACTGGATGATTTCCTTTTTTTATAGAACCTGTTAAACAAGACTTTATTAAACTGCCACATTTTAGACAGTCATCCCTGTTTGCTCTGCTTCAGACACAGCATTGTCAGATGGGAAATATTATTGTATGTGAGTCGACCCATGTGAAAAAATAACTGGGCCTACCTTAATGAGAAAGCTCCACCTTGCTGTCCGATCTCCTACATCCTCTACAGGCGAGCCACGTGTGATTGGCTGAAAAGTCATCACATAGGAAGCGATGTGTAAGAAAACAGATGCTTGGTCCATGTTCACGTTCATCATCAGAATGTAAACACAAATGTTTAACCCCAAATGTTGTTTCTGAATTACCATATCTACAATTGTGGGAATTATTGATGGTACATCGTACTGTTTTCAATCAGACTGAAAATGAAAACACGTAAAATATAGAAAGTCTGTTATAGAGTCAGAGAATCAAAAGGCAGCAGGTCGACATGCGAACAACAAAATGTGTTTTTCAAATAATCTTTGCGGACGATCAGGTCAAGGGCGAAGACTTGAGGACAATGACTCAATCACCTCAGTTAAAATGGCCTCACTCACAAATCTGGAGGTTGCAAATTCTGCAACTAACAGACGCTTCACCTGCTTCATTTTCAATTTCCACCTCTTTGCTGCCTCAACGTTTCATATGAAGCTCTGAGTGACGAGCAGAGGGACTTCACTGTGGCTTTTTAACAGATTCAATGATTCAACTCGATCCAAAAATAAATCAAATGTGAGACGAAACCTCAATAAAGAAGATCATCATGCAGGCTGGGTCATGTCTGGTGGCAAAGAATAAAGACACAAGTGACCACCTACACAAGTACCTAAACACACACAGACAGACACACACACACACACACGCACACGCACACACACTTAACTAAACATCTTGCGGTTTCTCAAAAACACATTTACCATTTACAGTTTTCTTCACTTTGACGACAGACAGATGATGAGTCTGCTGTCGTGTCACTGCCCACAATACTGCCCCCACACACACACACACACACACACATACACACACAACCACTTTGAAATCCTCCTCTATTATCACCACAAGTGCTGAACTTGGAACCACAGAGACAATGATGTTGTTTAAAAGATCTACACACTCACACACACACACACACACACACACACACACACACGTTGCACATATTGAGGATGAAGATTTGATGCGGAACACACGTGAATGTAAACCTTTCTCTAACGTTGACGATATTTTTGAAACATGAGTCCACGGGGACCATTTCCTGAATCATCCTAACACGCAAAACAACAACTGAGTCACGTCAAGGAAAATAAAATCTATTAAAATCTCTCTCTCTCTCTCTCTTTGTCACATGAGGAACAACACGGTATTTGCGACTTCTTCCCAGGCTGCACAGTTTTGTCTTTATCTACATCAAGGTGTGGTCGTTAATAAATCGCTGTATCATTCTCGGAGCCAATCGACTGTTGTCTGAAGACAAATCAGCCTCTAGGGGGAGACAACCAATATGCTGGTGCTTCTGCTGTAGGCAACAGATACCCAGGCCAAGACTCCATCTTTCTCCATCATCCGTTTAAAGTCCGATTAGTTTCTTCGTGATACTTTTATGGGTTTTTTCCTCTCCTTCAGTCTGAGGGCAGAACTTATTGATGACACGTTCAGATTTTTTAATGCTCTCACTCAAATATACTCTGCTTGCGCTTAGATTTTCTGCACCAGCTCTTTTCCTTGTGCTAACGCTGCTTCTGCACGTTTCATTGAACAAACGAAAAAAAAAGGCCTAAAATTCCCCAACCAATAAAATTCCAGGTTGAGAGTTGACAAGTGAAATGGTTCCGCCCATGTTGTGGGAGCGTTAGCTTCAGGTTCCTTTAGCCAGGTTCATGAACTCCTCCCTTTCACAACCTTATTATTACAGCGGCTTCCTGTCAGTGCACTTTTCTCATCTATAAATAAATGTTATTATCAGTTAACACATTAGAATGTGTAGTTATATGTGAACACAGATAGAAACCAGAGAAAGCTGCTGATCCCACAGCGGAAAATACGACAGTGATCTCATCCTATCAACTGATGCTTGGTGCGTTATAAACCAGCGTCACATTTACAACAGTGAAAATCCAGCATTTACTGCTTCGCCTCGGTCAGGTTTTCTTCAATTATCACATATAAAGTCAGTTTATTAGACATTAATGAATTACTGCTACAAAGCCTCAGAGATTTGGGGATATTTTTAAACAGAAAGCGAAAACCAGATGTTTACGGGCAGCGAGTGCATGAGACATGATTCTATAACTTTTAAATTGGGTAAAGTTTACAGAAAATGTAAATGTAAACTTCTGGTTTATTCAAGTCATTTGTGTCCACTGAAGATGTTAAAAAACACTGGGTGATTTTTAAACAACCGTCCGTCTGACTGTAGTTATGCTAAAGTAGCCTGAATATATGCAGATGCTGTTGGACAGTACAGGTCTGTCATCTTCGACCTGGTGACAACAGAGAAGGGGTTTTCCAACAGCAGCTGCCAAAGTTTATGTTGTAGGTCGAGAGAACAATAGATATGAACCTGTGGCTGACACACTGCGCCACAATGACACTGTATCACACACCACAGTGAGGCAGTGTATAACATGAGGCTGGACTGTTGTTGGATCATTTACTGTTCAGGTCAAAATAAACTGCAGACGGGTTTTCACCAGGTCACTGAAGAGGAAGCACGTTAACGAAGGAGGTTGTGGCATCATCACTCGGAGATGCTAGTGTGGCTTCAGTCTCGTCATTCTGTTGTGACGCCACCCCTCGGTTTGTGAGCTGCTGTTTTGAGGCCATTTTGTCCAGCGCCATCTTGTTTTTTTCAACCAGTCGTAACCATATTTGGGGGAGCAGGGGGTGGAGCCTGACTGAGAGCTAATAGACACTTCACGCCCACCTTCACCTGCCACCTGCACCCATTGGACGGTAGCTGTCAATCACAAAAACTATGAACACTTTAAATTCCCCCCCTCCCCTCCCCCCCCCCTCTCTACTCCAATCCTCTTTTCACTGTTCTCTCATGCAGTGAGGAGCTGTCTGGAGAGTCTGACCACAACATGGCCACAGCTGTCCATCTTCACCATCTTCACGGACAGAAATACCCCACGCAGCCACACCCTCGCACAGATATAGCACAGACTACACACAGGGGATTGTGGGAAACTTGACCCAAAATATATGGAGCTACAATAACGATCTAAATCTCCTCCGAGATGTGACGACCGAACAGAGGCTTTTTTTCCCCTGAATATTTATGAAGAAATAAAGGAATAAAAATTTATATTAAACAGAACAATTCCATAACAGGAACACATTAACCAACATATCTCTCAGTTTTAATGACACCACGTTGGTTTTTTTCCCGTTTCTGGTGCAAATGAACAATGTCAGAGTTTGACTTTATGGTCGGTTTTACCGCACTGCTTGTTAAATATTATTGGTGAGGAGAATAAACCAAAACACAGACTGAACATCCTGAGAGACAGAAGCCAGCAGAACTTCTGATGATCGTTGTCACGTCACAAGTTTTCTCAGAAACACAACCAGCAGCAGAACCGCCCACCATGGCGGCGTGTGTCAGAATAAACAATGGTGGAGCAAATAAATGACCCATATAAATATCCCAAACAGAACGGGAAGAAGAATAACTGGAAAAGCATCTGTCTCCTTTAACAGAGTTAAATAAAACTGGATTTGCGGAGGATCGATCACACATCAGGGGCCTTTTATTTCCATTGCAGCTGCAACTTCATCCATCATCTCCTCCAGCGAGTTTTGCATCTGCTCAACATTTAGATCTTAATCTGAAACTAAATCCAGCGCCACCCTGAGTAAATCCAGAATAATATGGATTACATCGTCAGGCAAAAACAACACAGGACATAATATCTTGTCTGAAACGCCAAACGAAACAGAGGTCTGGGTTTCTCTGCGTTGACGGAGATGACTGTAGACACGAGAGCGATGACATGTGGGCAGACGCACACACACACTTTCTCCTTAGGCTCATAATTAGAAAAAGGAATGTCTGACAAAGGTTGGTGGGGAACCACCCTGAGCCCCTCACACAGGCAGGAAGCTTGACGTATATTTCAGACGTGTAATTCAAACGCTGCTCAACTCTGCTCTGCGTCTCTGTGCATGAAACTGACATGGATCCAAGTATAAAAAAAAAAAACACCCCTCAAATTTGCACCTTCCACTCAGCTTCTTCAAAACTGAGATCCTGAATTTAGCTGAAGCTCCTTATAGGAAAAAAAAAAAAGAAAAGAAAAACAGTAAGTTTCTACATTTAGAGGTCCGTCATTACGAGCGACCATAAAGTGCAGCGCTGTCAGGACTTCAAATGCCACAGTGATACATTAAATACAAGAGGAAAAGCTCATGTAAGCAGTGAAGAAATTAAAGCTGTTGGATTACAGCTGGACGTGACTCAAAAGGCTCATGTGCATTAAAATGACTGGATAAAGTTTTGGTTCATGTTTGGCAGACGACTCGCTACTGCCCCGGCCTTTATGTGGGTATTGCATCTTACGTACGTTTCTGAGGACGTGCACAACCAATGCACCAAAACGAAAGCAGGATATGGAAGCAGCCATCTTGCCTAAGCGCAGACAACAATTAATGCCACAGGCCTAACTCCGAGGCTTGTGACTCGATTGTGCTGCATCACTCTGGTGCAGGACTCCAGATATCTCTCTTTACTACAAGTCTCATTATACAACTCTCCTCCAGAGCCAGTGGAAACTGTTTCATGCAGAGTAGACACAGCTGTAGCTCTATATACAGAGCGAACAGTGTCTGTGCCAGACCTCTCCAGGACAAAAATGAGCGTCTGTAATTAGTGACAGAAAACCTGCTGTAATGTCAGAGTGAATCTAAAAGAGAGAGAAAACTACACACTGGAACAGCAGAGGGTGAAGTGATTATACAGCAGCTGAAGATTTAACTATGGCTGAATAAACACAATAAATGTACATCAACTGTGGCACAAACAAAAAAACTGAAAATAAACATCACAAGTGCTTTTTAAACGTGAAGCAAGAAAACAACCTCTTCAGGAAATGTAGTGAATCTGCTTCATGAAGTCAGTTTGACTTCATTATCCCTGACAAGGTAATCAGCAGCAACTCCAACCTGTTCCAAAAACTTTTATGACGGACAAAAGTTCTGGAGCTGGCGTGTTAACGTGTTTGACACAACGAGATCAGAAGCTGCAGCTTTCTTCATGGAAACTACGACAGAATCCAAAGGCCTGTTTGCATGGTGTGGATTCCCAGTCATTAAAAACCCGTAAGTCATATTTCCCCACATGACAATCGGCCTGCACCAAACAGCCTCGCTCGTCAAACCAGAGGCAGCTCGCCCGTCGCCATGTGAGCTAAAGACTGCTGCCACTCACGTTTGTTTTCTTTCATCCGACCCAAAATTAACTTTACGGCTGCTGTCATATTTAGGTCTTGAAAACAGTCTTAACCTTGAAGTCAGACGTACGTGGTTTCGTCACGTTTGTAGCCGAAGAATCAGATTTCAAATATAATCATCCTCAAACCAAAGTTGAGTTTAAATCAAATGTGCAGCACATGATGGACGTCAGCATGAGCAAATAAAAACAATACTGCCTGTTCTAACCTGACGAGCAAACCCTGGAAGTCTTCTTGCGTGAGAACGATAATACTCAAGTCTAAGATTTAAGCCTAAATGGGCCTCAGCTGCCTGGTGAGATTTCATATTCCTTGTTTTTAAATGACCATGTGACTTCCTGTGTCACCACGACTCAAACACGTGATCCTAAAAAACATATTTTTGATGAAAACCAAGTCCTTCGATGGTCACATGCTGCTGGTTCCAGGAAGTAAGTGGCCTCCTGGTGTGTGTGTGTGTGTGTGAGAGAGAGAGAACCTGTGGTCTGTGAGGAATCCGGAAGTGATAAAATCTCTGAAATAACTATTTTATTTTTGTGTTTTTCAAAAACCTGTTTCGCGTCAGGCTGTTTTTTTATTTAAGAGCTTTCCACCAGATTAACAATATTATTCTTACTGAGCTCTGTTTGTGTTGCAGACGTCCAACAGTTCACTGTGATATGCTGCAAATGGTCAACCTCAACCACATGAAACCAGACCCTTGTTGTATTTATTTCCTACTGCGGCTCCTTCAGACTTAATTGTTGATGGGAGAAGCAGAATTCACCGACAGTTAAACTCAGTCAAACAGAAACAAACTCTTTTGTGCTTTTTTTTGGTGCAAACTGAAAGATTGTGCACGTTTGTTCTCTGTGAGTGACTTTTCTCTGTTTCAATCCATCCATTATCTTTACTCTGCTTTTATCAGGGTGACAAGCAGCTGGAGTCAAGTTAGATATTGGGCGATGTACGTCCCGGAGAGGTCGACCACGTATCGCAGGGCTGACGGCACACGACCATTCACACCTGTGGTTAAATTACAGTCACCAATCAACCAATTGGACCGTAAGGGACGCTGGAAAACACTGAAAAAATGGGATCTGAACCAGGAACTGTCTTGTTGAGAGATGACAGTGCTACCCACTGAACCACCGTGCCGCCCAGCGCTAAAAGATTGTAAGTTGTAAACTCCAAAAACGGTCTAAAGCCTTGTTAGTGGCTCAGAGAGGCTTTGTTGTTCATCAAGTTCCACGGTAAAAACACAGGTTTTCATTGTGTTCAGAGGTTTAATTGAGGGTAATCTGCTTGGTGATGAAACTTTTTGACAAAGTTGTTGAAAGTTTGGTTCCCGCAGGAATACAAAAACACAAATGTGAACACACACACACACACACACACACACACACACACACACACTGCTGGTTTCTCACTTATCTTCTTTTATGTCGTGTTCCTGTCTGTCGGCCAGTGTCAACCACATTTATAGGCTGAACAGTGTGTGTGTGTGTGTGTGTGTGTGTGTGTGTGTGTGTGTGTGTGTGTGTGTGTGTGTGTCCACAGCGAGTCGTGTCATCTCCACCACATCTGACCTCGAGCGACATCCATTAATGCTCTCGTATATACTTTTTATAATCACAGAATTTGATGGACTGATGTTCTATTGAAGATTAACGCAGCAATTAGCACGAACACACAAATGTCCTGAGGTCGCTGTTAAAGAGATTATTTCCACCATATAGCGACTTCAGTCTGAACGTGAACAATGACATCAGCCGCACAATACGAGTGTGTGTGTGTGTGTGTGTGCGTTGATGGCGAGTTGTGGATAGAACTTGTTTTGCACTTTTTTTTCCCTTTTAACGACATTTTGGCGTTTTTTCCAAAATAAACTCTTCACACCGACGCTTCTCACCGCTCTTATTTCTCTTTATTCCAGATGCTGGAAACTGTCGGAGGCCTCACAGGAGACTCAGTGTTCCAGACCAGCTCATCCTCACGTCTGATGTTTTTACTGTTACGACCTCTGTTTCTTGGTTCGTGTTAGATGGCGTTTTATTCCGACAGTTTTTTTTTTATTACACACACACACGCAAAATTTTACGAACATTGACTCACACCAAAGTGAAGCCAAAGCCCCCTGGTGGCTGGCTGCAGTACAAGGAGCAAAACAACAAAAAGTCAGACTCAGGTGTGGCTCGGCCGAGCGGTCTCATGATCGGTCAGCTGGACAGTGATACTGCAGCGGTCACACCTGCACAGACACTGACTCCAAATGATGTCACCTGCACAAGAACGCAGCCGCCATGTGCGGGATCTCACAGGAGGAAGATTGAAATGAACGCCGTGACATGTCGAAGTTACCGTGACGATGTGAGAGGCGACTCACCGTCGTTAACCTGACGTTGACTCGCTGACCATAAATCCTGCTTCAAAGTGCGGAAAATCTGAAATACTGACATAAACAAAACATTTAACAGAGACTTCATCCAGCCTGCCCTGCTTTACTCGTCCATTAACCCTGTTCCAACAACTCTCAACTCTAAATCACTCACGTTCTCACACACACATAAAATCCAACAAATCCACAGCCGCACTTCAAAGCTGACGTCTTTGAAAACACAAACAAACAAGATCAGATTTATAACCTTCGACCATAAAACAGCAACACTTCTCCGGGGTCATACAAGACTGAGCAGGACGCTCCCGCCGTGGTTCATGCGCGACATACCTCCGAGTGTCGGTGGAAGAAGAAAGTGTTGTGTAATTATACGTTTGTGACTCTCGAGGCCTCACAACTCATCGAGCTGTCAGAGTTCAACATGTCTGCACCATCACTCTGTGTGATAAATGTCTGTGCAGGTGAATCAGCGTGTTCGTATATTCTGATGCACGATGTTGCTCGAGGGATAAAATCTTCGTGTTCGTCTGCTCCAAACCGAAATGCATCTAAATGTACACAACCGTGCGTCTGGATGAAAGTATGCGTTCGTGAATAAAGTGTATAAGCGGCCAACAAGTATGTGAGAGCATCAAACATCAGCACAGACTCAGACATTCTACTGTAATTGCAGGTTGAATTTAGGTGACATTTTAAACTGCACCAACAAATCAGATTTAATTATTCTGTTGACTCAACAATGCTGTAAAATACAAATTATATTGGAATTCAGGGAATGCATGTCTGTCTGGATCCCACCTGATGGAAACTGATCTCAGGTCATCAGGTCATCTATCTTTATTACATTTAGTCTGCAGGACGAAATGAATAAACAGCAAACATGCACATACATGTACATTTGCAGAGTTGTCCAAAACAATCATGACCGTTAAACAAGCCTTACGTAAATGTTATATAATGAAGAGAACACGTTTCCCCCATTTTTCTTTGACATAATGAGACAAATATTAAGTTAATTAATGTCAACAGAAGATTCATTTTCATATTAAGAATCAGAATGTACACTAATACTGCAAACAACTGCACCTACTCTCCAACTTTCTTGTATTTAAAATATATTCACAGGCTCCTTTGCAAGTAACAACACACACACAAAACTTCCCCTCTCCTTTTTTCGACAGTTTCAGACAAATCACTCTGAGGCAGATGATTTTCCTCCGTCTGTGAGGAAGCTGAATCATTGTCATACCACCCGTCGCTATACGCTGCTGTTTTTCCCAGAGCCTGTCACTGCATGTCCTTAAATTAACTTTATACACGTGTGTGTAGGAGAACAAATACATTCACATGCTTCTGTCTGGGCTGTAAGTGTCTGCATGTCTTTATCCGTGTGTGTGTGTGTGTGTGTTTTGCCCCCGCACCACCACAGGAAGAGTGGGAGAGGGAGACGAGAGGTGGACCACGGCGCGGTTAACCACACAATATCACATGCTCTGTGCCGATTGGCTGCTGCCAGAGGATGGAGGGTTTATAAACCTTGGCTTCAGCAGGAGCATCACCAGCAGCAAACACCACCCAGGAGATAAACTAAAGAGAAAACCTCGTCCGCCTCTTTCTGCTCGACGTCCCTGCAGCTTCAGAACAAGGTCAGAACGAATGTTTATCAGACTGAATGTGATGTTAGTTGGAGTTTCTGGTTGCGATGAGAGGAGTGCAGGTTCATACCAGTGCAAGTTGTTGGAATTGTGCTTGTTTTAATTTAAAGAATGCAACATTTAGAAATTAACCCTGAAGTTCAAGTTCTTTCATGCATGTGAAACACACAATGTGGCCAAAAGTATGTGGATAACTACTCAACTACTTGTGTATTTTGGGTCTGGGGCTTGTTTTTCAAGATTTGGTCTCCTCTGCTCGAAATGAAATTACAGAGCATGCAGAGACATTTTAGAAAGTCGTGTTTTTCCAACTTTGCAGCAACAGTTTGTGTTTTGTTGTCGACTCAAAACATCTTGCGTGGAGTTGTCCCAGAAGAGTGAAGAGAGGACACGTGGTCCTGGGATCGCAGGGTGTCCACATACTTTTGGCAACATGGCGTATGCTCTCTATGGATTTTATGTCGTAACATCTAGTTTGACAACACGCTATAAACATGCTGCTGCTGCTGCTGGTTTGTATAAATCCACCTGTTAAGGAAGAGGAAGCTAACCAGTGGATTATGTGTGACGTGACCACAGCGAATGATCACAGTGACAACACAGCATGAGGTTCAGGTTCCCGTCCAACAAACTCTTTTAAATTCTGAATCACAACTTAAAGCCGACAGATGAGAACCAGTTTCTGTCTTATTCCTGAGACCGATTCTGTCTTAAAAAAGCCACGTCTCCTCACAACCTCTTGTTTCTTTTAATTTAGTTCATCAAGAAAACACTTCCACAAGTACAAATACCGCTAATATAGATGTGAGGACCCCTCACTGATAAAAAAACAGCTTCACTCACCACATATAGTGACACTAAGTCCTCATTAGGACAAAGGTGAAACCGGTCCTGTGTAAATCTTGCTACTTGTGAGGACCCTTATTGTGAAAAGGCAGTTCCTGGTTTAACTATAGAACCAGATCTCCATCATCGTGAGGACCAGAGTCAATGTCCAAGGTCTAAAACTGGTCCTGACAAAGACACATGTACAGAACTACACACACATAATAAGGGCGTCCAACATGTTTCTGCTGCTCTGTGGGTTTCCAGTTATAAACTGGTGAATTATATAGTATAAGAAGAGTCCCTCATTAAAGATGGAGGCAGACACGCCCACAGCATACACTCAAAACGTAGAGCTACAGTAAAGGACGGGAGAAGAAGAAAAAGTTTAATTATTACTCTAAAACTCCACTCGAGTAAAAACACATATAATTTACTGCTGCAGATAAAACACATTAAAGAAGATATTGGAATAATGAGTATTTCCCATTTAGCCGAAGCCTCTTCCAACTTAGCACCCCAACGTATTTAAAACACACAGTAGTTCCTCTATTACCATGAAGTCTCACACACACACAGACACACACACACACACACTAGACTAGAAAAGCTGACTTAAGCATAACATGCATATTCATCCACAACAGAAAATAGTCCTCAACAAATAAAGTATTTACTTATTTATGGGGGATGTTTATCAAATCAAGGTTCTTATGGTGACTCTGCAGGGAAATTTGTGTTGATATTCCAAAAAATATCTCAAAAGGAAACAAAGTTATCAGTCGCTTTGATGTAACTTTTATACTTAATTCATTTGCGTGTCACCAATTAAAGTAATTTTTCAATTCGGTCCAATAATCTTCTTTTCGGTGCAACTCTTCAGTAACTCTAAATTACTCTAAAACGCCTCTTTGGAGATCATACCTGTAATTTTCTCACGTCTTTTTGATCCAGAATCTGCCAGAAACAGAAACATCCGGTCTCATACTTTAACGCCACCCTCCAGAATCATGTGATTATCCTCCACTGATGACAGAGACAACGTCTCACCGTATTAAAAAGGAGTTGTCAAGGACACATTACTGCTTGTTTAACTCTGTAATTAGGGACCGTAATGACTTCCTGTGACACAGACAGGAAGTGTCACCGCTAGTTAACGGTAATGTGACCAGGCGACCTCTGGGGCGAGATAATTCGCTGACGAGACTTTTGAGTGTGGCGTCATCTTTGTGTTTCCTCCGGACGAGTATTTCGTATGATTATCCTTCATCATTTTATTGCGTAACTTCAACCTTCATGTTTCTGTTTTTTTCTCCTTCCAGACACTAAACTGTGACACAATGAAAGTTGCCGTTGTTTTCATCCTGCTCTTCGCCACAGTTCTCTGTCGGCCGGTGAGTCATTTCTCTCTCGATTTTAGATTTTGACATTAAACGTTTTGATTAATTAACTTGATTTAAATTGGATGTTTGTTTGCTTTTCAGGCGAGGAAAGTTTCTATAAACAGTTCAGAGAGCTCCGAAGAGGTGGTGAGACGACCGGCCGCCAGCAAGCAGGCAGAGTTGGTTTCCCAGACCAATGCAGCACCTGTCCAGGTAGATTATTTACTCTTATCTTGTCATCTGTGTCTAAGAAATGTCCTCCCAGACCACATAACAGTGTTGTGGGGGAGGCAGAAATCTGTCTCCCACTTTTTGAAACCCACGAAATGAAAGGGCAGGTTGTAGAGTGGGTGTGTGGTTCCTGTGGATCAAAACACATTCCAGGTTTTTTCTCTGCACACTGACTGTACAGCAAATGTCGTGTAAACTGCAAAAGGAGCATTAATCAAATTTGTTTGCATGTGTCTGATGTTGCAGGCAGCTGCCTCCGCCTCAGACGAGAGCAAGGGGAGTTCAGAAGAGGTGAGGGGCATCAAATTGAAAATTAAACAAAACAATCATAACTTTCCAGAGCTGTTGATCCTTATCGCAATTCCGATGAAGTTTAAGACTCTGGTTCTGTGTGATTTTGGCCACAGGGGGCAGCAGTGGCTCCAGCAGCGCAAGACAAATCCAGCAGCCCAGACCCAACCCCGACCTCAGATACGACCGACAGCCAGGACAGCGAGGATGATGACGATGATGATGAAACAGAGGAGACGGTGAGTAAAAAGACTTGACGGTATAAAGCCTGGCTACATGTACATGGAGGAGACATTTCTGTAGTGAGGGTCTGTGTGTTTACATGTGAGTTGATCATAGACAACAAATATGTACTTTTGTTCGATGTGGTTAAGGCGGGTTAATAGTTAAAAAACAATAAAACACACAAGACAAGAAAATCTGAACAAGCCTCAATTGTCTCTTAATTTCATATCCTGATGCCAGTGTGGACGCTCCACACACCAAATCACGTTTTTACTCACTAGTCCTCTCTCAACTCTGTGTCTCCAGGAAAGTGAGGAGGAGGAAGATGAGTCCAGCGACAGCTCAGAGTCTGGCGAGTCCTCCACCCCGGCTCCCGCCACCGTCAGCCCCACGGTCGTCACAGAGGAGCCCGTGTTTGAAACCACCGAGGATCCCTTCCTGCCGACCATCGTCACCGACCCGGAAACAGCCCGTGGCGACAACTTGGGAGGTTACCCCAGCGAATACAAATCCATCGTCTACGTGGAGGACAAGTCCTACCACAAGGTGCCCTCTCCCTACAAGTCCTGGGAGTACGTCAACACCGGGAAGAAAATGGCCTATGACATGACCGACGGCAACGAGGTGGAGAAGTCACTGTCGGTGTATAAGGTACAGGTTAGCTCTAGCTTTGTGAGGGGGACAGGTAGATGCTACATCTGTATAGTTCAGATGACATGTGGTATTAAGCCATAAACATAAGTTATATATATTTTTTTTTTTTCAACTTCAGCCTTTTCTGCCGCACAATTGAGAACTTGCAAAGATTCAACGGTTTCAAATGTTTCAACTGCGATAGTATTGTATTCAAATTTCAATCAGCTAAGATATACTCTAACGAATCCTCTCTTCCCTCCCCTGCTACAACTCCAGGCTATTCAGGTCCACTCTGACATCCTGGAGGAGGACACCAGCACCCCTGAGATGGAGAGCCAGGGCCTGGACGCCTCTCAGGACCAGGAAATCACCCCCCGCCAGGCCTCCATTCCAGGAGAGGAGGACGAGAGCGCCAGCGATGCCACAACCAATGACAGCTCAAGCGCAACACAGGAAGAGGACGACGAGACCACCAGTGCCTCAAGCGACAGCACCAGCACGGAGTCCGAGGACGAGGAGAACAGCGAGGAGGCCACGGCCACGCCCGGAGCCGCGGACAGTGACTCTGACGAGAGCACGGAGAGCGATTCAGATGAGGAGGGGGCCGCACCTGACGCTACCACCGAAATGCCAACGGTCATCACTGCCAAATAAGCACCACCCAGCCAGGAAATGGGGTGGATGGCGTCACATCACATAAAGATGTGGGCACGCTGCCTCCAGGTGCAAAAATACCAACAACACTCCACAACCTCTTTCCACTGCCGGGCCAAACAGGAACTGAAAAGGCTTGATTATTATTGATTATGTTTCTGTGGTTATTTGTTGTTGAAGCAGAAATGCAGTTAAATATATTTTACTTGACTTGGAAACCACCATGTTTGACTCTGCAGGGAGAAAGTGGGTGAAAGATACGACTGCTGCCTGCAACAGGAGGTTGACTGACCTCGTGACCTTTGTCCCGTCGCCTCTCCGCTGCGTTACTGCAGGGTCCGAGGTCAAAACTGCAAAAAGAGCAAAGACACAAACTTGAGTTCTGAGATCTACACTAGCACAACACTGCATTTAATCAAGACTTAACAACTGCAAAGTCCAGTTTAATATTTATAATCATTTGAAGCATATTAACAAAAATAAAACTTGTCATTAAGTCATCTTCCTGTGTGGCTTAGCTTTGTCGCTTGCTAGTATCTAACCTGCTGGTGTAGATAGAGAAACTCGAACCGTCCAGGGTTCAAACAAACAACACAGTCCAAACCATTTGCACAGCTCCTACCTACACTACATGTTGTTTGTCTAATGTCGTTTACTGTAATGTATCATATTGTACCATTTATAAAATTTGAATAAAGTCCTTTTTCGTAACAAAGGTACGATGTTCGATTCCAGTTGTTTTAGAGCACAGACTGTAAATTAAGATGGACGACCCGTTTCCACATCCTCCCAAAGTGTCAGAACGACAAACACAAAAAACACACATTACTTCAGATAATAATAAAATACACATTGTTTATGTCCATTGATGTCCTCCCTGTCCTTCTCCAGGACGTCCTCGAAATATAGATTTTAAATCTAATGTTGTAATTAATAACTTTCCCCACTAGATGGGGCTGAGTCATTTTATAAAAGTAAGTTTGTCTCCTCACTACAATTATGACACTCAAACAAAAACTTAATTTAAAAGGCAATGAGGAATTTCAGGAGAGAGAGGCCTATTACATCTAATCATACTTATTTTATGTCACTTATTTACAAATGTATTTCTCCCACAGAAGCGTCAGTTCATATGTCATTTTGGAAAAGATGAATTTACAACAAAGTTAAAAGAGAAAACTGTAGGAATTATTATTGTATTATTATTTAATTCAACACGTAGAGATAACTAAGTGTAATAATAATCCTCCTTACAGATACATAGGTATTAATACTTTTCATTCTTCTAGTTTCAGTGAAATTAATTTGCATGTAGTAACTGTCTCGGTCTCTTAATACTAAAGTTTGTGACACAGCTCCTGCCCCTTAGAAAGTCTTTATTTCTTTTGTTTATTTCAGGTCACGATCTTTATAGAAAAACTCTAAACAAATAAACACTTTATTGACAAGTTAATAGAGAGAGACGTGACTGAACAGAGACATGAACCCTGAGTTCAGACCTGCGTCACTGAGTGTCTTATTGTCAGGATTGATCACAGATGGAGACTCCACACGAGGACAGTTTCAATAAACAGTCTTTAATTTGACTTGGTGAACAGGAAGTCAGATCCCACAAAGGTGAACAAGAACACTAAGCCTGATTAAACACATGATAAATAAACACAAGGAGAAACTAATAAAGGCAATTAAAGGTAAATTACGAAGGGTGGGCGGGTAGAAAAAGACAGGAAGTACAAAAAACAAACCAGGAAGTAATAAACCCGAAAAGGTGCAAATCTAAAAACTTCGCATAAAGAAAAACAAGTTCATAAACACAATGAGTCCAACATTTCTAGACGAAGCTGTTTAGCTGTGGTTTAACAGTTGTGTCGGATGCCTAGTTGTCTCCTCTGTTTTCCGTGATAGGAGCAAACGTCAGAATGTCCTCTGTGACACAGCGAGTCACATCGGTTGACGTGGCAACAGGCATGGTCTCTGTCACAGTCGGGTCATCCGTGGTAGCCGAGCCTGGTTCGGGACTGAGCCCTTCCCCATCTTTCATGGTCGTCATGGCAGCAGTGGTCATCACAGGTGCGATGGTCTGATCAGTGACAAAAACTTCCTCTGACGACTCCTCAGAAGAGTCACTCTCTGAAGAGTCACTCTCTGAAGATTCACTCGATTCCGAGGAATCGGAGGAATCGGAGGAATCGGAGGAATCTTGAGCAGAAGATTCAGAAGAGCGCCAGTACCACCGGATATTCTCACCCAGCCATCCCTGCTTCAGGTCACTGTCAGCGATGTCAGCGTCAGAGTGGATCTGTGGAGGAAATGAGTCGTTACATTCAGTCCTAGAAATGAAACTCATATTTTATATGAGTACAGTTGGTGTGAGACGGGTGAAATGTCCCAATCCAGCAATGAGCTTTATTCACCACAACCAAGGGGGTTATGTTTTTATCCATGTTTGGTTCTTAGTTTCCAGGATTAACCAAAAACTACAGAAAGGATTTCCATGATTGGTTTTCCCTGATCCATACGCATCTGTCCACTAAGTTACACGGGCCGAAGTTTGTAGAAGGCGAAAGAGAATTTCTCCTCCCGTGGTCGCTGAATTCCAACTTTTGGTCGAGTTATTTTACGGAGCTGTGGTATCTTTTTTGGGTCCGCACGCCAATTTTTTAAAAGCTAACAATGTCCGTCCCCAGCTGGTTAACTGCTGGGTGGGTCCTCGAACTATTTAAATTTTCTGCCCACACAGATAATGCACAAATCAAATTTTTTTCATTGTGGGATTGCAACATGAGATTTGAGGCCCTGTCAGAGATGGAGAGGATTAATTTACGGTGCGGTGGTTCACTCACCGGGTTGGCAGAGGCGGTTGTAAGAAAAATGACGACGAGGGCGGATGTCAGAAGCTTCATCTCTCCTCCTGTCAGCGAGGGAGCGAAGCCACAAAGAAAAACAGTCACTTACACACAACCAGAAACAAAACACTGAATCAGGCTGAGCTGGAGATTGAGACAGAAAACTTTAACAATAAATAATGAAACTGACAAATAATCCATCATTTTTTCAATGAAGATAACAATTCAAATACTTGGAAAGAAGTTGCCCATCAACATCAAATTAAAACAAAAAATTATCAAAATTAAAAAATAAAGTAAGTGAAAGGTTGAAACTTACCAGCAGATCAGTTAGTTTATCCTTTCAAACTTCTTTTAAATCCTGGATATGAAACAATGAGATTCTGTGCAGCTGTGATCACTGGGTGTAGAAGTATGTCTGACATCCATCCAGCTGCTTCATAAATACTGTCTGTGCCGACAGGGTGGGCAGGGCAGGGCGGCGATGGACACGATGTGGAGGGGGGGAGATTGGGTAACACTGGGTTGCCCAAGGTTTGGGTGGAGTGGAGGGACAACAGCGGGGGTGAGTCAGAGAGTAAATGTTTTTATTTGGTCGCATGTATTATGTTTTTAAGTATTTGAGGTAGAATCCAAAGAAGTGTTGTGCAATCATATACAAAAGTATTCAGACACTTTGCTGAGGAACAGCAGGTGAATTGAGTTTGATTTAATCGTCATGAGACGCATCGAGAACTCGAGTCCTCCAGCAAACACTGAAATGAAATTAAACAAACAAGCACAAGCCTGCAAGCACGTTGCTAATGATGCTATTTAAAGGATGAACATTAATATCCATGATTCCAGACCTTAGTATTTACAGCTAATGTTAAAGTTGTGGTGACTATTTTTATCCTTCAACAAGGAAGTTATATTTTCATCTTGTGTTTATTTATTTGTATTTTTCTTTCTTAGTTAGCGAGAAGACCCAAAATCTACTAAACTTGGTGAAGGGATGGATCAAGGGTCAGGGAGGAAAACATTCCATTTTTGTGCGGATCCACAAATCTTTTTTCCCCCTTTCTGTAACATTGTGAAATATGACATTCAAACACTCTTGTTGATTTCTCAGAGAATAATTCATGGATCTGGATGATGACTGATAGTTGAGTGTGTGTACTTTGTCACAGAGCCAAATAAAAAACTGGATCCAGTGAATCATACGGAGACTGAGCCGTGGCCTTCTAGTTTTAAATCAGCACAATGTTTTCCTGACATTAACCATAGCATGACATTTTTCATGAAATAAGGAAATATTGTTAATGTTGACATTGGATGTCGTGAGTTGTTATTTTTACAGATTTGTCTCATACCCGTGTTCTTTCCTGAAGATGTGGTCATTGATTAATGCTGTTTTTAAGGTTAAATGAAAATCAGTCGCGTCGACGGGGATAGATTTAGAAACGGCAAACGGTGATGAAGGTCTGAAACTGACGTGGCAGAGAAATACAGACAGACTCCTTGAGAGTCAGTGGAATCTTACAGTGGAGCTAGAGTAGAGAGACACTTTGATCAAACAGCCGTGTGTGACACCACTGTGTTACTTCATCTCTCTGTAAGCCCCTCCCCCCCTCGGCTCTTCCGCTCTCTTGATAGTCACACTCACCTCAGGATTACATCACCTTGGTCACATTAGTAGCGCCATCATGAGACATTAAGCGTTTTCTCTATCGCACCCCACTCACTCACACACTGCTGGCTCAGCTGAACAGGGGAGACTGGGATAGAACTGCCAAGCTTGTGGTTGGTGGACAACCTCCTCATAATGTCCTTGAATAATCATGACGTCCCAATTCCTCTCTCTTAACCCTGCCCCTCAATATGGAGCGTCTTCACTGGGAGTCAAACGGAGCAACAGACGCCACTTGTTTCGTCATCAGCAGCCAAACAACATTATTACAGTTACAAATATTATCAACTAACAACCGTCTTGAATTGTTTTGTCCGTTCGTAAAGAATTCTGGAATTTCCATCTATCCCTTGGTTTTTAGGGTGGTCCTGAAAACACAGAGGTTAAATGGGGGTTTGAAAAGCGAGATGGCCACAACCCCTACATCACATAGAGAAATGGGACAGTTCCCCTTCATGGTCAAACACAAAACCAAGACGTAGGGCCGAGGGGTCGCCTCCTGTATCATAACAGCAGTGGTACAGTACAGGATGAGACATGAACCCACTTCCTGCCCTAAACACGGGGACACAGAAATAACTGGGGAAAGTTTCAGCCACTCAACCACACTTTGTCCAGACCAAAACTATTCATGGGAAGATTTCAGCAGGTGAATTATTACCATCATGTAAATTCTGTCTCTCCTCAGGTATGATACTTCACAGTGAAACTTCTGCTTTTGGTTAATTTTTAAAAACAAACATCACTACGACAGGAAACTTGGTGGTTTTGGAAATGAACAGAGGATGTAGGAGTTAACCGCCCCCCCCCTTACTCTTCCCTGTCATAGTTTAAGGTCAGGTTGCTTCCTCTTTCTGTTTTCATGAACAAAGTCTTTATTCACTTTAATTTTGGAGATCCAGCTCATAAAGTTGTTTTGATGTCACATTTTATCTACGTTTGAAAAGAAAACGATGAAACAAATGGTTTTCCTCACCCTAAAATTCTTCTTTTATTCTAAGGTTTTATTTATTTACTTCTCAGAGTAACATATGATGCATTTAAAGGTTCAGTGTGTAGAATTTAGTAACATCTCGTGTTGAAATTTCATATTGCAGCTAAGCACCCCTCACCCTCTCCTTCCGAACATGAAAAATAACCTGTGGTAGCCTTTAGTTGTCATAAAAACTCAAAAGGTGTTTAGTTTGTCCAGTCTGGACTAATGTAAAAAACAAGGCTGCCTCCGTAGAGAGGACCCCTTCCATGTAAAAGTATTTAAATATAAAGGGACTTTTCTGGGGTAAAGAAAACTATTCATACAATTTAGATTAAATGAACTAGTAAAAACATCATGAGGATTATTCTACATTAAATTAAGTTCCCTTTCACCTAAATCTTACACAATAGACCTTTAAACAGCAGAGAGGGAAGGAGTCTGGATAAATGCTTGTGGGTTTATTTCGAGATCTGTGCTTCCCCTGAACCGACGGCCATGAAGTCACGAGCATGCGTCAGACACAATATGTGATGAACTATGAAAGGCAGCGGTGTGTATTCCTGTTAGTAACACTATAATGAGTGTGTGGTTGAATCGTGAGTCATGGTGCTGGCAGACAGGGTTGCAACAGTATCTTGATACCAGTTATTAATCAGGGCATTAATGGAAAAGTTGATGAGAGAGAAAGAAATCTAAATTGTTTCTCTAATTCTTGTGACCTCAATCACATTTGATTTTTTAAAGCCCTTATTCACAAATCAGTTTGTCTCATAGATCTTAACAAGGTGCAACGTCCTCAGTTCTTAACCCTCAACAAGAGGAAACCTGCCAGAAAAACTAGATTAACAAGGAAATCAACCTGAGAGCGTCACATGAGACGGACACGAGTGCAATAGATGGAACGGAGAACAAAATAACTACATTTACAACATTGATTTAACAAACTGGTTTACTTACTGTGTCTGTGTCATGGTGACGATGAGGTCAGGTGGACATTTAGCGACGAACACCTGGAAAGAAGCAGTGAGGCAACAGAAGAGAGGAAGCATTAGATGTCACGGGACAAAGTCACATTTCAAACAACAAACTATCGAGTTACACTTTTTTTTCCTCTTAAGTTAGCTAGCTTAACTACTAGCTAGCATTAGCAAACAGCCGGGAGCATAAAGGTGTTCAGGAGTGTGAGTGACCCACCTGTCCAGGAATTAAAATATAGACAACTTTGCCTTTAATTGTCATGAAACATAAATATAATTATAATTATATTCGCACTGTTTCGTGTGGAAATCGAATCAAAGCGTCATCAATGAGTTTCGACGTTTGTTTTCGGCTCCAATGACTTTTTACCGTAAGACCACGAATAGACGCGCATCACCTTTCAAAGTGCGTCACGTGTTTCCTGGGACCACCTGGGACCACCTGACCGCTGGACCCTCACCTATCTCCGCCCGAGTCCCACGCCGACGAGGACGGAGCATAACCGGCTGCAGCAGGTAGGTCACCCACCGGTCCGACATTTTGTGTGTCGTCCTTCTTTATCCTGTAGAGAATCCAAACAGATCTTAATGTGGCGGCTGCTCAGACACTTCCGGGTTGTTTCCCTCCGTTTTTTGAAGCGTCCTCGGTAAACTGGACTTTACGCGGCAGCCATTTTGACGTGAAATCATAAACACAGCCGAACGCATGTGACACTAATCACGTTCATTAATGCCGTGGTTAGAGTTTAATTAGGGACACGTGTGTTCATCTGCGAGTTCAGCTCAAAATGGTGGAAAAGAAAATGCTGAATTGTTTGACCACGGAAACAGAAGCTTTGTCACAGATGTTGGATTAGGTGTTGATATCAGCACATGCTAAATGTTTACTGATAAAGATGATGGATATATTGATATGATGGAAACTACCCAGAATATCTTATCATCATTCGTCCAACACTGGATGTTCTGTTCCGTAATATAAGGATGTCGTGATTTCATTAGAACTGTTGAACTGAGCTGATTCATTCAAATGTGCGTTTTTCTTTGCTCTTCGTGTTGGAGTGAAGAAGACAAAGTAAAAAACTGAACCTTGGATCTGATGAGCGTGTTTTCTGTTCGGGTTTATTTGATGTTAGTGACTTTAAACACATTTTTAACCTCTTGAAGATATTGTAGACTGATTGAAACGCTCGTCGTCACGCAGCAGCAGGACCATGGCTGCTTTTTAAATCAGATGTTCACCGATGATGATAAAATGAACATTTCTTACACTCTGAGCTGAAGCTGTCTGTGTTGTGTCTTGTGGTTATTAGTGACATCTGCTGGGGATAAAGGTCCAGTGTAACCTTGTTAAACTAACTTCAGCTTCTCAGGTTTACACAGAAACACGTCACGTTCGTTCTGTAAAACACTCTTATTAACAGTGTGGGGAATTGTGGGAAATGGGAATTGTATTATGACTTTAATATGTCAGTGGTTTTGAACAGCCTTGCAGCACTTTAATCAGGATGTGATTAGTTTTCTTGTTGACTGGTTTGCTTTGGTCCAGTGTTTATTCAGAGGTGGTCTGATCAAATAGATTTGTCTGCTGGAGAAGTTGCGTCTGTGATTGATGCATGTTCATGCTGCTGCTCTGTGGTTTCAAACTGAAGCGAGAGAGGAAAAGCCTCTTCCTGTCTCTGTCTCTAATGCTGTTGTGAGAAATGAGCATCTGTGCCAACCTCACCCTCTTATCTGTTTGTGTCTGCTGTGCATTCCAGTAGTTTTCTTAATCATATCAGTCAGTAGCAGTAACAGTGACTGACACTGTGCCTCAGTTTATATATATATTATTTGTTAAATAATCTTTTTAATTCAAATGAATGAAATGAATTCAAGTGTTTGAATGTTTTATATCATGATGTTTAATGTCGGTCTTTATTGTCCAGATGTTTCTTAAGTAAAATAATGCTCCTGCCATTTCCTGCCAGTGTAATTATAAACACACACACACACACGCACACACACACACACACACACACACACACACACACACACACACTATCTAGGGCCTGATAATAACAGTGCAGTTTGAGAATCTGCTTCCTCTGTTATTACTTTTGCTGCCCAGTAATGACGGTAGATAGAAACGTGGTGAACCAAAAAAGAACGTTTAAACAACTATTTACTTGAGTATTTCAACGTCAAATTGTCTTATTTATATTGAGTACAAAAATATTGGCAGTTATTCTTAAGATTTTCCATCCTGTGCACTTGTATCTGGCTGATGATCATTTGATATAAATTGATGTAAAATTTGGCAATGATTCATGATATGTAATTATCAAACCCCTATTACAAAGAAATGCTATTCAGGCTTAATATTTTACAGATTATCTGTATTATAATAAATAAAAAGAAAACTGAAATAAAAACCCAAATATAAAGAACTTAAGAAATAAACTTCATGTGAAATAAAAGATATACATATTAGCAAAAAAAAATTAAGTATTTAACTGTAACACAAGTTAGGAAAGAGTTGAACACAACTGGTAAAACACATTGAAAGTAAGATGAACTAAATCACAAATATTAACTTAATCCCACAATCTGGGTTTGAGGGTCTTTATACTGGAGAGGAAAGCAGAAGACGGGAGGTTTAAAAAAAACCTGTGGAAGCTGGTTTGGGAGTAAAGTGAGAGGTTTAGAGGGTGGGCAGCAGAGGAGGAGGATTTCATGGGAAAAGATTTTGGATAGAGGAAGAATGGAAGCAGTAAGGATGGGAGGACAGCGACGACAGAACTGTTATTAAAGCTCCCACTAATAAACGCTCTGCAGCCCATTGAGGAGCAGAGAGCACACTGAGCCCCTGAATCAGCCTCAGTGTGTTGTTGTATCATTTTACTTGTTTCACATACGGTTGTCCGCTAACACCACTATGGATTTTTAAACTTTGAGTTATCACAATAATTAGAGTCACAAACCAGAATGTTAATGTCTGAGGACAATATATTGTTGAGAGATTTCCCAAAGCCAATGTGAACATCATGGTTGAGCTAGAGGGAAATCTAGCATGTAGATTAATCCTCTGGGTACCATGAATTACCGATTCATAGGAATCTGTTCTATAGCTGTTAAGATATTTGAGTTTGGCTTAATGTGGTGGACCAACTTCCAACATCCCTCAGCATGGCTAAAAGCAAATCCCTGTATGATTTATATCTGCACCATACTATGAACAAAGATGGACGATTCATTAAGTCTTCCTCTCACTATCCAGAAATGAAGCCATCTGCTAACATGGAGGAGGCAGAGCTTGCTAGTTATACAGCAGCCAACCACCAGGGGGCGCTGTCATGGCCTCCATCTGTATCTACAGTCTGTGACCGGCACCTTTTTAAGATTCCGTCTGAGTTTCCTCTTCAAACATCACAGTGAGTCACATTATTATTTTATCACCTTTATTCTGCAAAATATTGAACACAATCCTGTCAAACAATAAAATTTAGACAATCAATTACAATCAGTAGTCTGTAAATAACTCTATAAATACTAAATGAATTGCAGTCAGAAAGCCACGTAAAGCTGACAAAAGTTGACACCAATAACAATTTATAAAAGTCACTTTTAAATAGGGGTTGAAATTGATCAGAGGTGGATCAGAATGGGAGAAGATTGTGCACTTCAGCAGGATGAATAAATAACACTCAAACCCAGAAACTTTTTTTTTTTAAAGGCCAGTTTCTCTGCACCTTTCAGACTAGGTCCACACTACTGTACATTTTGCTGATTCATCAAAGTATTTACAAATCCAGTCGAAGGATGTGACATGTTTGCACCTTCTCAGATCACGTCAGCCATCAAACCGATATGGTTCCAATCTGGGGCTTTAATCAACAAGTTCCAAAATGTGTCAGTTAGTAAAGCAGATTGGGCTCAAACTCACATATTGTGAAATTGTCTTAAAACGCTACTTGTGTTCTCCAAAACTTGAGCTTTGTCTCGTCATCTATGTTCCTGTTGATATCTGAATGTTTAAAAAATCCACGTTTGCAGCAGAATCTCATTATTTCACAGTTTACATGAGTTAGTTTAAACAAGAACAAGTTCAGACATGATGTAAATCTACTGAACATTAATTCATCTGAGAATTTCACAGACAGGAAATATTAACACTTCATGGTCAGGTCCCCCCTTCATGGTCAGGTCCCCCCGTCTCAACATCCCGATTGAGTTAACATTTACTGTCATGTCTTCACATACATCATTTTGTCCTGTGAGAATGACTTTACCTCTGATAAATGTGCTTGTTCTCTCTGCTACTGAAGCTGTGAAGCTCAAGAGCAAAGGTCAGTGGATATTTTACAACTGAGTTCAGTCAATTCATCAAGTGTCACAGTAATAAAATGGGATTTTGTAGAACTTATTTTACAAGTACACGCTTTAAAAACACTGAATTCAGACAGCTCCCTCTGCGGACTGAGGACTCTCGGTGTCACTTCCAGAGTCGGAGGTCAAAAGTTGGGATTCAGGGGTCGTACATAGGGTTGGTGAAGTTTCCCAAAGCGCCATAATCTCTGTCCAGTAGACGACCATAGGATGTACGTCTGAAAGCGTAAAAATAGAGTGACAGATAAAAAGGGTCAGTCCTCTAAATATACTTCAGTTTATCATTATGACAGGAGTCACTCAAATGTTCAAAAGACTCATTGACAGAGTTGTACAAAGAATCATTGGTCGTGTGAAATTTTTGCTAGAAGCTTTCATTCATCTACTATGGGAAAACTGTCAGGCAGGATTTTTGGTGATCAAGCGGTTTTGGCTTCCTCTACGGGTTGGAGGTAGACATTTTCGAGGAACACAAACAGACTCATTTGAAATCACTCTTTTACAGTTAATTCAATAAATAACGAATATATATGATTTTATCTTTTCCACTAAATGTCAACATCTGAGCTTCAAAACAGTAACATTTGCATGTCGGTGTGTTTTGTTGATTTTGTATAGGACTCACCGGATCTTGTAGTAGTACAGTCCACCCAACACTACGATGACGATAAAAATGAACAGAGACACAATGGCTGCAATACTTCCTGGAGAGAGACACAGAGGATAAAGGAAACAAAAAGAAACAAAGAAAGATTTAATAGTCTCAAAATACGCAAATAATATATATAAGGTTGAAAGGAAAAAGTGTCTTAGCAACCCGTCCAAGGTGTTTCCAACCATTTCTCTCCAAATGTGTTTCCTTAATGTCTTTCTTTCCAGTGTCTTTTCCTTCACACATCTGTACTCTGTAGTAGAGTCGCTGTATAAAGAACGTCTAAGTGCCATTTGATTCTGCTGATTTATGTGTATCCGGTAAAAACATTGCAGCAATGGAGGGAATTGTCGTGGATTGACGTTTACATTAACCTCCGTGCCAGATTTGATCATAGCTAGCAGCTTCAATCTGGACCAATGTGTTGGACAGACAAATCAATGTTTTGTAAAAAAATAACAGTTTCAAAAGGTACTTTTTGCGATGACTGTAAGAGAAAATACGCTGTGAAGTTGCAAAATAAAACATCTGCAAAACCTCCAGTGCGTCAGTGGTACAAGGTTACAGTGTCTAAAAGTGTCTTAATGATCTAAGTGGCGCATGTCGTCATCTAAACACACCTTACAGTTCCCTGTAAGTGTCCAGGCTGATTACACTTCTCTGTGTGACCCACTTGTTGTCCTGGTTAATGTCTTTATGGTTCCGTCTGATAACTTCTCTTGTCCAGCACACCAAACTGAACTTTGAGCTTTTGTATTAATTAGTAATCTCATTTCCGAAAACTGGTGTAACACACTCCTGATGGTGTGTGTGGTGTGTCTGTAATGGTACGGAAGTAATGTAATAGTGAAGAAAATTACTTAATACAAATCTTGAAAAGCAGAGACCACAAGCTGTTAATTATTAGGGTAACCTGACTTGGAATATTTTGTAATGAGTGATTACTATTTCTTAGTGTTAATGAATATATGTCATGAAAAGCAGGTCAGGTCAAGCAGTTTTGGGAATGATTGAATGAGCAGGGGGAGGACTGGCAGATAGGCTGGTGAAGACTTGACTGTAAAGCAACAGAAGCGTGAGAGGCTCTTGTTATGTTCACACTTTACCGAGCACTCAATCAGGTCGAAGACGAGCATGAACAAATAATATGATGCATGGACTCTGCATGTGCACATCACCTTTGGTTTGTTGGTTTCCTTTGGGAGGGGTCATGTGTTGTGCTAATGATATTTGACTGATTCATCCACATTTTGACACTCATAGATAGTTTACAGATAAAACTGCCTGATACTGTGTTCTTTCTGAGTTTAACACAAAGCATTATAAAACAAATACATAGCAGATAAAGGTAGGGTCAATAAAATAAATCAATACCATCAATAAAAAAGATGGTGATTGTGGAACTTGCAGGATTTGTAATAAACGCCACCAATTATTGTGCCCTGACAGAATTTGTATTTTCTGTCACTAACCGAACTGCCGGGCAGCCTCCACCCTGCCCGTGCTCTCACTGCCTTGACTAGAGTCTTTAGGTGGAGAAGCTTACCAACACGACCTTTCAAAAAATAAAACAAATGAAATATCATTTAGGTGCTGTGTACCTGAGCTCAGTGCTTTGGACTTGTGTCCGTCCTGATCCACTGTCGAGGTTTGGGTTGTGCTTGTGGTGGTGCTGGTCGTGGTGCTGGACGTGGTGCTTGTAGTGATGGTGTTGGAGCCAGGTGAGGTACTGTGGCTGTTGGTTGTTGTGCGTTGTAACGTTCCTGCGGGGGTGCTGTTGATGGTGCTTGTTGAAGTACTGGCTGTGGTGCTGTTGGTGGTGCTTGGTAAGGTACTGGCGGGAGGACTGTTGGTGGTGCTTGGTAAGGTAGTGGCAGGGGTACTGCTGATAGCGCCTGTTGAAGTACTGGCTGTGGTGCTGGTGGTGGTGCTTGGTAAGGTAGTGGCAGGGGTGCCGTTGTTAGCGCCTGTTGAAGTATTGGCTGTGGTGCTGTTGGTGGTGCTTGGTAAGGTACTGGCGGGAGGACTGTTGGTGGTGCTTGGTAAGGTAGTGGCAGGGGTGCCGTTGTTAGCGCCTGTTGAAGTATTGGCTGTGGTGCTGTTGGTGGTGCTTGGTAAGGTAGTGGCAGGGGTGCCGTTGTTAGCGCCTGTTGAAGTATTGGCTGTGGTGCTGTTGGTGGTGCTTGGTAAGGTACTGGCGGGGGTGCTGTTGATGGTGCTTGGTAAGGTACTGGCGGGGGTGCTGTTGATGGTGCTTGGTAACGTACCGGCGGTCGTGCTAGGTGAGATATGATTGGGGATGGAGATGGTAGTGGGGACATTGGTGGTGTAGTTGATTGTAGACGTTGGTTGAAGGAAGGAGGAGTCTTCTGTTGTTGAGGCTGGAATGCTTGATGTCATGTTTACAGGTGCTGAATGGCTCCATGGCAACAGTAGACCTTCAAGACAAATGATGCGTGTTACTGTTGTATATATGTATTTTATATTTGCTGTTTGGAATGGGCGGTTTGCTGGTTCATTCAAAGTTTGTTTTTACAATGAGAGTGTCTCGTGTCCAAATTGCTTCAAATTCAAAGATGCGAAGCAGTTCAGGATGGTACTCGCATTTCTCAGAGAAGTGATCAGGATTTACACCAAAATTTGATTGTTTCTTCTCTGATTTGTTCAGCATCCTTCTAACAATTAAAACAACATGAAGCAGTGAAGAAGTTCTGTCGTGAGTTTCAGAAAAAAGGAAATCAGGGCAGCAGTCTGCTTCAGTGCTTTCAGGGTCATCCCGGCTTATTACTTTAGTCATAGTGTTTAAAATTGGCCTTTTTGGGGAACTGGAAATTAATCAAAAGTGTTTTTAACATCCTGCGATGTAGGCAAGTTGGTTTAGGGATAGTGAAACAGGTAATTCATATTCCAGTTATGTCAGTCCGCCCACAGGTTTAACAATAAAGGTCAAATTCAGAAAAGAAGAACCTGTAGAAATATTTCATGTGCTTTCTTACTTGTTAAACAAAATGAGATTTTCAGTTTCTGCACCACATCAATCATTAAACATTGAGGAAACATTTGGTTGTGTGACTTAACATCAATCAGCCATTTAAAGTGAAGATTAACTCGGGAAATTATCTGTTTACCAGTTCAATAAGTCTGTATTTCTTTAATTTTTAAAGTTTTGTACAAAGAAGCTTTGAAACCAGCCTGACTTTGCTGCACAGGAAATAATCTGACACAAACAGAAACTAGAGTAAAAACTGGAGAGATATTCAAATCTCCGTTACAGAGGACATTTGTAGCCTGTGTATTACTGTGGCTCGTTAATGTCGATAAGTGTTACACAACTACTGTAGCAAGTTTATTACGTATAATATTGAGAGGTGATCCTCGTTCACAACAAAGCAAAAGACATAAATGGAGGCGGAGAGGTTGAGTCAGGAAACGAAACAGAATACTCACATGTTATCAGAGTTAGCAGGCGGACCGTCATCGTGTGTTTTACCGTTTATATCTCCACAAAGTGTTGCGTTGCTGCAGCTCTGAGCTCTACTCCCTTGTGGGAAGCTGTAGTGTGTGTATGTGTGTGTGTGTGTGTGGCTGCGGCTGCCTGTGGATGCTGGTGACTGATTGTAGGAACTAGGGGGGGCGAGGCTTCACAATGACCTCAGAGGGTCATAAAGAAAAGCAGTTGTGAAACAGACATTAAAACTAAACACCGAAGGGAAGCAATAGGGGACAAAATGTATTGGTGTATTATTTTTGTATTTCATTGTACTTCATAGTAGGGCTACATGGTTAGTATCACTAGTATCTCTGTAGCGTTCCATAGTGTTCTGCACTACTGCATGAGCATTTATTTGATGTATTAACTATATGAGGATTAATTAAATGAAAAATGAATGTTATAATAATATTGATGTTTTAATTATTTATCCAATTAATTCATTTTTAAAATCATGACTAATTCCCCCTGCAGAAAAAAATGCTATATTTTCTTTATTATTATTATTATTATTTTGTTTATTGTGCAGAGTTCTAAACTACTTTATTCTGCAGGAGAAGGACGGAATTTTATTCATTGAATCTTGAATCTATCATTAGTAAAAAATCAGCTCTATTTTAACATTTCAAATGTTTTTATTTTTCTTTCCATAAAAATCTAAGTGAGAGAGATTTTGGTTGTAATTATAAATCCAGGCCAGCAGAGAGCAGCACAAACATTTTGAATGAGTCTGGCTGGTTCTATCATCCTGTAATATTAATTCTGCTAAGTCAGTCACAGTTAAATGTCTTTCAATACATTTTCTTTTCTAATGTGAAACATGCATTACCCACAAACAACACTTGTTTTCCTTTCTTGAAGTTCCTTTGACTTTGTTGTTGCCGTAGAGATGAGAGTCGTCGCGTAGCTTAATGTTCTCTGCTCCCTGTGCTGTTCAGTCGTGCATCTGGCTGATTGTGACTGCAGGTGATTGATGATAAGAACGTGAGGGATGAGGCCAAATGATGGAGAACTGACCGTGTTGGCATTAAGGATTTCTGTATTTAAAGAGAGAGTGAAATTTGGAAACTTACACCGCTCACAAACTTAGCTGTGGTTTTATTTGACTTTTGATGAAAAGGATCCCACAAGTTGTCCATGGCCTAAAGCTAGAACATTTTTATTGACCCATATAAACAGAACATCGTTGTCTCTTTTCTTGGCCCCTGTCTTGTCTGTTTCTGTCCCTGAAGACTTTCACAAAAATGAGCTGAAAGTCATTCCTTTCAAAGATTCCCAGTGTTTGCTCCAGACAGACATTCTCTGCTTCCCAATGCTTAATATGACAATGTCACCTCCTTAGTCTCAGACTTTATGTGATCTTTGATTTGCAATGTCTTTTGCTGCAGCAGACCCTGGTTTTAACAGCACAGTCTCCATATGCTAGACTAGAGTTTGAAGTGAGATGTGGGGAGATTGTGTTCATGTGACTCAGGATTTTTAGATTAGTTTAAGAATTAACAAGTTATCTTGTTAGAGTAGGTGCTTTATACATTTTTCAGAATCCTCTGGAAAATATCAGAATAATTGGGTCCAGACATAAGAAGAACGTAGCAGGAGATTGTCTAGTAAAAGTTCCAGTGCAATCGACCTGGATGTTTGCCTCATCCAGCTCCTCTGTAATATTTCAGGAGAATATTTGAACTTTAGTCTGAAAGCAATTGTGGATTCAGTGCACTGCTGTTCTTCAACCGAATCTCAGGTCTGCCTGTTGTCAAAACTGTATTTGTATAATATTCCAGCAGAGGGCAGCATATTCATGTACAATGTGGCCTGTGCTTTCAAAACAATGAAAATAATTAATGGAAGAAATAAAACAGTTTTAGCTTCATCAGGAAAACCACAGATAAAAACAAGATAAAATACTAAAGACTAGAATCTGGAGGTCAAAGTTCACTGACCTCACAATACATGTTTTTGTTCATATTTCAATTGAACTCTTAACACTTAATTACTTTTGGTTTAATTAATTTTCGGTCTGCTCGACACATATAAGGCTGGAGGGACATTAATCTAAACTGATGAATTCTCCAGCAGCTGCATTAAAACCCTGAGATGCACTCGTTATTTTACTTCATTTCTAAAGTGAATCACTATTATTTTGAATGAGAACGACCCGACAGTGAGAGGTTTACCTGCACCTGAGTGAGAGACGAGAATAACGGACACCGCACGCAGTGACCTCGCTGGGAGAAACTCCCTCTGCTCCCGACCGATTGACTAATTAATAGGCCTGGCTGCTGATAGCCCTGAATTAGTTTGCAAAACAGATGAGGACAGCCGCTGTGCCACTGAAACCTCTGTGGGGAATGACGGTGAAGGAAAGCCTGGAATTAATGAATAACAAGAACTGTACTTCTATATTATATTTGAGAAATAAGTTGTCACGTGGCAGAACAGCTCCGTGAGGCAGCAGCTGGAGTCCAAACAGGTGGACCTTTTGTTTTTTCTGGAGTTTGAACCAGCGCCCACACAATCATTCAAGAACTTTATGTAACACAGGAGGTAGAGGGATGGTACCGCTGCAAAATACCATGGGGTAAAACATTAAAGCGATTTTTCAGGTGCCGATGAATCAATAGAACAATGGGGGTAATTATCTGTGGAGTGGAGAAAGCAGTTTAATTCAAATGTGCAGCTTGAATGGAGCTGGAGTTTAGCCACCTCGAGATAAAGTGCTGAAAAGAGGCATCCATCTGTTTGTGTGTTTGTCCACTTCATGCATGTTCACTAATTATCATGAAACACAAGTACAGATGCAGCGGATGGGATCGTATCAAAGCTAGGTATGTATGTGATCATTGAATCAAATGACAGAAGCTCACATGGTTCTTCTGGGCAGGTGGAGGTGATTTCACGCATCATGCAGCTGCTGCTGAGTGCAACAGTCACGGCTCTGTCTGTTTTTTAAAACAGGCCCCAAAGTATCGTTGCTCTTCACAGTGCGCAGAAGAGTCAGCTCATCGTCGTTCCAGTCTTGGCAATCGCCCGGACTTAATGAGCCAGTGACATTTCACAGCATCATTTTACAGTCCTCTGCGAAGTCATAATCCACACAGCCCTACCAGGCCGTATGATTTGCATTTATATTGACGGCAGGAATGTTGTGATTGATGCAGCGGCTGCAGCCTGGACACAGTCAGATAAAATGGATCTTCCAGGCACCTTTTGGTCTTCACCGCCAAGCTGAAAAAGACATTTTTTTGTATTTCTGTTTCACACATTGTTCTGGTGAAGTCCCAAAAGGTCTTTGTGAAGACCGGGGTCGATTATAACGATCAATTAACAGCCGCTGGGAGAAGATGCCAATATGAGAAAGTACAGAAGGGACAGAAAGTTTTGCTCTTTCTACCATAAAAATTGATTGTGATTAGTAACACTGCAATAATACTACAGTATTTGTGTGGATATTAGCATGACTGCTAAATGAACACCTTTTCTTTATCCTTGTTTATGTCATGTTGGGCTCAATGGTCAATAATTGTTAGAATAATCAATAATCAATGCAAACTAAGTTCTGTGGAATCATACAAAGCAGGCATATAGTTTTAAATACCATTAAACTCAACACACAGGCACATTTCTGGTCACGTTTGAACTTTTATCCACAACTATCCTTGACAATTTAAATTTGATCCTGCATGTTCATTAACTTAACCTTAATTATGACCATGACAATCCTATTTTATCTGTAGCTATGAAATTATATGTGATTATCATGATTTTTATCTGGGGCGTCTCATATCAGTCTAACTCAATTATCTTCAATGGGCATTTTGTAATTAATTGATTGATTGATTGATTTTCTCCCTGAGGATCTGAATACTGTATAAATGCCTTCTAATTCATTTTAATTACTGTGTTCTCACATGAATTATAATGGGATTTTAATGGAAGTTTGATTCCTTTGAGATAAATATGGTTTCAGTTGATTGCTCCTGTAGTTCGTCCTGTGAGCTGCTCTATAACTGTGGAAATAACCGGAAGGCACAAATAAACAGGGCTCTGTGACTGACAGGAACTCTGGCATTTTGAGACTATAAAGGTTAGGCTTTCTTCCGGTGAATAAAGTATGTCATTCTGGGTAATCACGCTTGGTATTTTTGGAGACTAGCACCATATGAAAGCCTGCGCAACTTTAAAAAATGCCATGGGGAGAAGGTTGTCTGTTCTTACTTACACCATGTTGAATGTGGTGACTTTTACAGAAAGTTAACAGCACATCGGGTTTGTTTGAGATTGTATCTGATTATTATAGATTAGAGATGTTACCCTCCCCAGAGAAAATCTTTGTAACACTATGACCATGATCAGTGAGTTAAATGGGTGAGGTCAGAGCTTCAGTTGGTAATATTCAATATTAGTATGTACACACATATAATACGTTAATTTAGCAAATCTCAAACACCTCGTAACACAACATGAACCAAATGCTACTTCTTCTTTGATGGCAGATGGTGTCAGAGTGGATTACTCTCCAACGTTATGTGAAATGTCTCCGCTGTCTTTTTTAAACATTATTTCTGTCCTCTGCTCTAACCATGAATTTACTGTTGGGTAGAGCTTGTTGAGATATTCGTTGGCCGAAGATATTGGCTTCTTTAAATTTGGCTCAGACGTAGAGTTGGACTCATGGATGAACTCATTAGAGTTTGGTGGTCTAAGGTCGAGGGTCATGATCACTGTCATATTATAAATCATGTTTTTTGTTCTCTTGAACATGAAGACTCAAGTCTGCCTTCATTTTGAGGAGTTGCCACTTGGAGTCAAAGATAAATTGATTTGATTTTAGTGGTGAAAGGTCACGTTGACCTCACGAGTCTGGAAAATAAAATACAGAGACCGAAGCTTCAGGGGACGGGCAGAATATTTCCATACAGCCCTCACAGGTTTATATTCCCGGGCCGTAGTGAACCACTGTTTTTTTCTCTCCACCCACTGGCAAAGCCCAATGATCAGCAGCTGAGCTCTGAATTGAAACTGAGAGAAAATGGCTAACGTGGAAACTGATTTCTCCTTTCATCCCAACTGCAGTCCATATTGCCTGCTCATTCTCATATGTTTCCATGAACTACAGCTGTAAAATAGAAAGATTGGTTGTAATATCTTGCTGAAACCAGAAGAGGAGGCTGTGAAAGCAGCAGATTAAAACCAGTATCCTGTTGTTTTTGTGTTGGAGTTCTTGCAAAGTCCAGTATATTTATCTGGATTCAATTTTTCTACACATTTCCCACTGTTTTCCATTTTCTGCAGATTCATGAGTCTGCCCTGTACAGAGACTCATCATGTTTATATCAGGACTAAACCTTCAAACATAAGTAAATCTTTAGAGAGACACATACTGTTTCTCTGTTTGTGTCACAATATATAACACATTTTATATTCACATTAAAAGGTTCCTCACTACATGTGGTTTGGCTGCTCGTTGTTTTGCTACCATCGACCTGTCGTCATCCTTGTTTCCAGCAGAGAAGCTGTGATGAACCTGCTGTTCACATTTGTCCTGCAGCAAACAGCAGGAAGTCAAAAACAAGCTGGTAATCAAGGTGACTGACAAGGACCACCACAGCGGCTATTATCAAGGTCCTAGAGGTCTTAACGTCCATTAAATTTACTTCAATCAATTTTTCTTGTGGATCACAATTCTGTAAACTACGCAATTTGAATCGTATGCGATTCTATTGCCAAAAGCAGCCATAGTTTAACAATGTATCTGGATTTGTCTTTAAGTGAAGATGAACACATGCCGAGGTCACTTCTGATTGTACTAACAGGAGTTTGGAGGAGATACTTTAGTTTGTCTCTGTAAAAAAACACATTGATAAAATCCCCTATTTTGACCTAATTTCGTGTGATTCAAACGTGGAAGTAAAAGCTCTTGGAAAAGTGAACTGTAATGACCAGTTTGAATTTAAAATGTACAGACTAGTGGAGCGTCAGACTGTCTGAAGTAGTTTATGTTCAGAAAAATAAAGCAGTGATGTTAAAGGTAGAAGCTACTTATTCACTTCAGAAAATTGTCACAAAAGCACTTTCTCAGATTCTCCAAACATAAATTGACATAAACTGCTTTTGAGCAACAGTCTAAAATGAAAACATACTCAATTTGCTGTTTGAGGAAATGAACCCAGAATTACTCACATTTGAGAAGCTTTTTGGCCTTTTTACTTATAAATCATCAAAGTTTTGCACATTTAAATTGTTGCAGATTTAAAAAGCAAGTCGGGTTGAGATGGAAAGCACTGATGAAATTATGAGATATTTAAAGTTCTTGGAGAAATAAATCGTGTCCATTAAGAAGCTCTGAAAACAAGACATTGTGAACTCTGAGGCTAACAGGTGAGCCAGTCAACAAACAGCATGAGCTTTGTTTGTTGCTTTGACCCGTTGGACCGGAAAAATGCTTCGATGTCCTGATTGTCCGCTCAAGATGATTTTGCTCGACAGCGTCATTGGCTTTCTGCTGATTGGTCAAGAGGGCACGAAATAGGTCAAGCTGACAGCGAGCACCCTCTCCTGGATCATTAGACGGACGACTGAAGATGTGTGGTGTGCTTCTAGACTTCTTGAGTGGAAAAGGCCACAGAATATAACATGAGAACCTTAGTGCGGAAATGTCTAAATCAAAAAATCATTAAATTATTGTTAAAGCACCACAAACTATATTTACTTTGGTGGAGTCGATGTAATTCACTTCTAATTTCAGCCTCAGCACAATGTCCAATAATGTAAATGTTCATTGAAATGTGTGGCAGCGCCTTATTTTGAATTCACGTTGTGTCTGATGCGACTGTAGATTGAATTTCTCCATTGAAAACAAGCAGACGCATTTTGTTTACATTTTCCAGCAAACAAACACTCCTCACTTCCTCTCTTCATTCCGTCACACACACACACATGAAAACAACATGATTCTCAGACAACACACCCAGACACTGGCCGGAGATGGCTGTCATTACAGAGCATCTTCTAAGTATTCCAACTCAATCAGAGGTGATACAAAAGACCTTATCAGAGCTGATGAGCTGCCGTCTCAAGTCCCCTTCTTCCTTCTTCTGCTGATTGCAGCTATCAGTGGCCTTGTGGGTGAGATGCCGCCTGATAACGCTCCGCTCTCAACGAGCCCATCTTCCATGTTTATCCTCGGAAAGGTGATGTCCCCGGGAGGTGTCGCAGCAAATTACTATGTGGTGTGCCCACACAGATTATTGTAACATGTGTTGCACTTCTCTAGCTCAGTGTCGCACAACATGTGCTGATCTCAATTTCTCTTTCAACATTTCAAATAACAGTTATTACTTATATTCAGACCAGCACATGTGGTGTGTTTGGTTGTAAGAAGTGATAATTAGGAAGATCATCATAGAACATGTGACAGAAAGGGGTTATTTTACACTTTAGCTATAATGGCCATGACCTAGTTTTGTGTTCACTTCTGTGGCTGACATCATAGACTAGTTTGGTCCCATTCACTAACATAGAGGAGGCAGGGTTTAATAAGTATTTTGCCACCAGGAGGCAATCAAGACACTTTGACTTCTGTGGCTGAAATCATAGATTGTAGATAAAGATGCGTTGTTGTTATTTCAGGTAACATTTGAGCTGTGTTTGGTAGGTTTGCTATGGTTATGATGTTAGAACTGAGATAATTAAAGCGTTGTACTGTGCATATCAATTTCCATCCTTGCATATTTAAACGTTGACCTCAAAAAATTGAGATGTGATTATTCCAGGGTCAGGAACTGGAATTTACATCCATGGAAATGATGGAATCCCATGGAATTTGGAACTGACAGTTGTCCGCTCTCTGCTGCTCTCTCACATCACATTTAGTATTTCCAGGGAAATTCACGATCAACGCCGATAAAGCCCTCCATTCTATTTCAGTAGGTGGATATGTTGTACCTAGAGCACTCACAGTCAACGTGTCGTCAGAACAAAGCTTTTCCCTTGTCCTTTCGACTCTTTTCCTCTTTCATACATGTCTTTGTCGTCATGTTTTCAACTCCTATGAGGCTAAATAATTCAAAATGAATGCACTTGCCATGTACAGCCCAACGTTTTCCTACCGGGATCTGTGTTTGAGGGACATGTTCCGTTATCATCTTTACACATGACCCATATTTTAACGGGAAGCGCATGTTTCCACATGTTTCACATCATCCACTGTAACCACGGCTACTAAAAGCATATGACTTTTAGTATTTGTCGGAGCATTTACATCGGAGCGTTTATGGCATGTGTATGTATGGCAGCATGATTTAAGATTTCAGAAGGCTGCCTGGATGGAAACCAAATTATGAAAGAGCAGGTTGGACAAAACTCTGTGTACAATACATTTTTCATAGTTTATACAAAGATACTGAGGCTTGAGCTGTGCTGAGTCAAATACTGAACTACACTCCGCTTGGTTTATGTTATTAAACTACTCAGACATCTTTTTTCCAAATTTGGATACTGGATACTGCATGTGTGCTTGTGCACCCTGAACATAGAACATACATCACTGTTAAACAAGTATTTTTGTACTTGATCCTGTGTAACCTCAACTATAGACCTTTACATGTCCTTTGCATGAGCCCTCCTACGCCTTGGGCGGGGGGGCGTCATCATCTGCCCTTTGACACCCTCTGTCTGAGACACACACACACACACACACACACACACACTCAAACACACAATTCCACAAAGGGCATTTTGACTGAGAGAATTCAATGTCGAGTGAAATTGTGGCAGGGTCATTTTTGATCCATCTGCGATCACCCGGAGGTGTCCTGCCAACTGATAGTTTCACATTCAGTCCATCTGAACGTCCATCACAGCCATTTGGAGTTCTGCCATCTGCAATGGAGGTTTTCTTTTCCTCCAGATAAAGGAACTCTGCTGCCGTCGAGCACTTTAATAATTGTGTTAGATGACTGAATGGGGATCGTTTGCAGTGGGTGGAGTAGTCTGGAAGTGGATCTTCATTTTAATGAGAGAATCATTGTCAGGACACAGGTGAGGAGTCCTCAGTGATTCTAAGGAGCTTTCACACCTACTTTGTTTGGACCAGATCTTCAGACTTGTCTGTTTAGTCTGAACCAAAATTTCAGGTGTGGAAGGTTCCTCAAACCACAGTCTGAGCAAAACTGCATAGTTCAGTGAACATGACATGAAAGTCATTTTACCAGTGCGCCCTCTTAAGTCTGTGTGATATGTTCTTAATGTACATTTATGAATGAAGCACAGAGGAGAGAAATGAACCAGACACAACTCACACACATAGAATCTTTTCCAGACGATTCAAACTCTGACCTCTACATCACCGACATGAAAATGGAAATAAGCCTGGAAACGATGATTGTTGAATGAACCATCTCTCGATTAGTGTGACACTTTTATTAAGCATTTGTTTCGGGACTAATGAAAGTTCTTAACCCACATCTCATCTCCACATCCAAGACAAACCATGTCTGACACTTACCTCCACTTTGAATCAGGAGGCATGAATACTTCGGTAATATATTCGACCAGATCCCGAAAGTTTCAAGTGTCTGTGGAAATAAAACCTCACTCATAGAATACATCAGAAGCTGTTTGAAAGCTCCTCGTTGGCTTTGTTCTCAGACCTTTGAAATTATTATGAAGCACACTGAGCTTTCATTTAGGCTCGAGTGGGATGATCACATGTAGCATTGTGATATTTGTGTTTGCACCACATCCAGGCTGAGTTGAAGAGTTTCGATCTCGTCATTGCTCCTCGTTTCTTTATCTCTGACACAGAACCAATTTCTGCCCAAGTCCTCTGATTAGTGCCATCAAGAGTCCTAAACGTCTCACATTTCATCCTCTATCAGGACGGTTTGTTCTTAAGGTGTCTCTCATGGGGGGGGGGGCAGGATCGTAGCTCAGTGGTCAGAGGACTCTTCGCTGTCGTGTTGACGTCAGCGTTACAGACTTAGACTAACATGTTCTCTTTCTCTCTCTTTTCTTTCCTTTGTCTTTTCTTCTTCTTGTGCTGAAAGCTCGGAGATGAAACTGATATAAATATCTAACCGTCAGTGAAACAGCAAGTCACTGAATCTCCCAAAATGTCAGGATTCAAGATATTCAGTTGTGAGTGTTGTTTACGCGGACAGGGGAGAAAAGGCTTGGCCTTGTGCCGAGCGATGCCACCCTGACGGCTTTAGCGCAGGACGACAGCTGACTGGGAATGAGTGTGGACAGCTGAGCAACCGCGGGGCGGCCCCGGCAGAGGGTCATTGTCTGATGACCTCGTGCTGTCTGCCGTGGAAAGCTGATCTGACAGCGCGAGGCCTGAGGCCGCGGACGCACATGTGGGAGCGCAGATAGCCACCAGGAGCCGCCGCCTGACTGACAGACGAGGTGTCAGGATGACTCTGAGAGGCATCCAGCCATTAACTGCTCAGCTTTACACATCAATGAAACAATCAATGAAACAATTAGAGCGATTATTGTTCTTTTCTGTTTTAAAATGAGGCTTTGACACATCAGGTCAGAGTTCAGTCCCTGCAACGCTGACACACCCCGGAGCTCCTGGTCCTCGCTGTACCTGCTCGTCAACACCTGGACAGTAGATGTAAGAGAAAAATAAAACAGATTCCCATGAAACTTGGTTGACGGATGTGACAGGTCAGGAGAGAACCTATTACATTGTGGTGCAAGGTTTCTATTCTTGAATTATGCAGATGTGATCGATTTGTTTTTGCCTATGGCTAAATATCCACTAATACCTGGTGAAGTTATACATTACGATATACCATCGTATCACAGAAGATATATTTCTTTATAAATCTCTCAGCTGTGTGAGGTTATACTGGTGGAATTTAGACTGAGAGATAAGTTGTCAGAAATCCTTGGGCTCCTCGGAAATAGCTGAGTGGTTTGAGTGCGCACCACATGGGTGCCAGTCCCCTCCACGGCGAGGCCCTGGTTTGATTCCTGTTTGCTGCGTCATTCCCCCAAAACTCCACTTCCTGTCCGTCTCCTCTGTCGCCACTGGCCAACACAGAACATGTCCGTAAGCAGTGCAAAAAATAAATATGCTTCTGAATAATTTGAGTTCTGAGCTCTCAACCCAAATCAACTCAATATTCCAAATTCACAAATTTGCCTCAAAGAGCTTCACCCTCCAGCTCTTCTCTCAGTGCTGTTATTAAGATCAGCATTAACCACTTTGCTGTCTGAGCTCCACCCTCATCTCCTGATATGAACAAATTCCTCCTTCACTGAATCATTTTCTTTCCACAAACACTTTCTCTGTCTTTGGTCTGTCCATTTTATTATTGTCCTTTAAACCCCAGTGCTTCAGTACTGCAGTCGTGTAGGTTGCTGGGGTGGAGGTTATTTTACGATTGTGTGGAATTTACATAAATGCCGGTCAGTAAAGTCGTGTTAACCTCTTGTGGCCCTAATCACTCATAAACACTTTGAAGCAGAGGTCAGGTACAGACTCCGCTGAATTACGCCCATTTTAACATAAATTGCCTGTTTTAATAAATTCATGCATATCATATGACACATGCAAGAGATGCAGAGATTCTGTGGAATAAATAATCGTTTGTTTTTTGTGCTCCAGCTGTCAATGGTGACGTCTCCGCATGTTTTTATATCATCAAATAAAAAACGGGTAGAAGAAAACTACCTAAAATGACAGAAACCATCTTTGAGATAAAAAAAATATTTCAGTCTTTTGATTTCCATGAGCAGATGAGTCGCTGTGATTCCTCCCCCTCAGTCAATCAGACCTCAAGACAGTTGAGCCCCCCCCCCCCCCCCGGTCCTTCACAGTCCAATCACTGAACTTCTACTTCAGTCATTCGTCGTGTCCGTCAGCAGAGCAGTGATGGACACGGCCACATGAGCCCTTCACATTAAGAGCTCATGAATAGATTCACATCTCTGTCATCATTAACCGGAGGATTCTCTCAGCCTCCACACATCATCTTCATCTGTGACGTCATCTTCCTCAAGGTTGTCATCACCATGATCACATCACCACCCTCATCTTTCAGTGGTGATCATCATCATCGTCATTCTGAATTCTGCTCTCACCACCGACATCATCAATTTCAAGAGTTTGTCTCTTCTTCTCAAGGTTTCGTGTCCGTCACAAGTTACGGCCACTTCGCTTGCTGTGAATTTTCCAGACATTTTTCTGCTGTTATTAAAATGTCTTACGCTACATTTCGTCTCATTAGTCCGACATTAAGAATAAAATAAACGAATTGAAGATTTCAGAATGAAGACATTTATGACTGTGATGGTCATTTCAAACAAAGTGCAGCTCCTGAATCACTGTGGGAAGACGTCTGAGCGGATCACCTCACGGCCCTGATAACAGATCTTTTAATATTACCGTCCTCGTCAACATGGCAGGATTGTGAGGGAGCCAGACGGGGTTATTGAGTGAGAGCTAAAGAGTTTCTCCCTTTCGGCTTGGCCCAGCGTCAAAACTTATTAGACAGATAAATGGGAGCTGGACCAGCGCGAGCTCCTTTCAGTGCCCGCGTGTCATTTATTCGTCCCCTGAATACCGGCTCAATCAGATAGCAGCCAGCCTTTCACTGCTGCCACCATCTCTTCGCATCTGTTGACCCGTGCTGGCACGGCCGGCACTAATGTGGGTCGCTCCGGTGGCAGAGGAACAGCTTTTCTCTTTCACTACCAAACTGATTCGGTGCAAATTATCTTTTGTTTTTGTCCAGATAAAGTTCTGATCCGAAGGTCAGACACAGAAATGTGGTTCTATTACTTTCTATTATATATTTTTTTAAACTTTTTTAAGCTTTTTCATCTTAGTTAATCATTCTGCAGGTGAAGAGGCTTTATTTGCTTTTTCGTTGTAGACGATGTGCTCTAATATTTACAGCCTCTCTGAAAGACAGTGTGTATGTGCTCATGTGTCTTTTGCTGCTGAAAAAAAAAGACATCCTTGACCAGTTTCCTGTATCCATGGTGATAGGAAGTGCTCTCCAATCATATTTCTGTCTTGAGTGTTAGGGAAATGCTCTGTTTCCTGCTGTTTTTAACGGCTTCCTCCCATTGGTGTCCGCTCAGGATTCTACATTAGGTCCTGGAAAGCTGCTCGGTCTTAACATGGGCTCTTGTTGTGTTGGGTTTTTATTTTATCGATTAAGTTTTCGCCACGATCAAATTCAAATGACGTAAGTTGAACATTTGTTTGGAAATAGTCAGACGTATTGATTTAATTGCAGTTTTCGGACAGTAAGCTTTTCTTATGAAAGCCTTCTTTTAACATACTTTGTATTTCACTCATTTTCTAAATATTGACTTGGTGCAGTGATTCCACTTTTATAACACACAGATCAATGTACTTATTTACTGCATGACTCTACGTAGAGTTGTTTTTATAACTAGTACTGTTATAGAGCAAAGTTTAACTATTTAACTATTTTGTCGCAGAAGAGATCAGAGTGAACACAGACACAACTCCAAATTAATTTCTACTCTCATTTAATTATCGAAGTTAAAATTCTCTTAAAGGCTGAAAAGCTGAGTTTCATTGCCCTCTGTGGTTGCAAGTTGTCATGACAACACTGCTGGGTGTGACTTTAAATTGTGTTTTTGTACCTGTACCCACTGTGATGTCATCAAGTACCCCACATACACTTACTACATCACTGAAACCAGGTGAGACATTAAACAGAGAGAGAGATTTTCAGCTGGTGTTTAGTTGCTCTGCCAGTGGATGACTTCATTCTTCACTGTATTTGTATCTTAAAACAACAGTTTTCAACTTAATAGATGTAAAAGACGGATTTCAAAATGAGAGATGATTTATCTTTATTGGAAGTTGTCGTCTTCATCTTGAACCGTGCAGTAATTGAGAAGTGTTTCTTACAGAGCGCCGTAAAAAAACCCCACTTAAAATCCACTTGAAGCTGCGTCCTCGGAGACACCTGCTGTCTATTAACATGGGGAACTATTTCATCACCATCAAGTAAAGCTCCACCACCGACCCACTGGGATGCAGATTGGTCATCAGGTCACTGGTAGGACCCCTCTCCAGATCCCTCCCCAGCCCAGCCTGCTCCCGATCCTGCAGGACACCTTCCAGCCCATCCTGGTCCGAGCCATCATCGACCCCAGCCTGGGGATGGAGAGCCCCCTCCAGCCACAGACACCACAGTCACCCAGGACCTGCAGCTCACCGGGACCTGCTGGGAAATCCTGCTGGAGCTTAGATATGAGGGTGGCCGTGCTCCTGCTGACTCTGGCTGGAGCTGTGATCCTGCTGCTGCTCTACAGACTCCTACAGTTTAGACACAGGTGTGTTCAGGGTGTTTATCTAAGATTTGGGTGAATTTTTAAGTATTAAATGTTAAATCTTGATGAGAGTGTGTTATTTATTTTGTGCTGCGTTCTGCAGGCTGAATGTGGCAAGGGCGAGGCACGCTCTGGAGTACCACGGCTTCTACCGCACCGCCACCTACACTCTCAAACACCCTGCACCACCATGTCGGGACCTGCCGCCCAAGAACGGAACTGTCCCCGATGCTTGTCAGCCGGTCCAAACTGTAATCACGGTGACGCCCGTTACCATCACCCCTGGGCCGCCCCCGCCTGTAGCTATTCCCCCCCCACTGCCGCTCCCTCCACCTCCCGCCCTGCATCCGCCCTCTCTCCCGCCGACACCTCCTGTCCCCGCTATCCCTCTTCCCCTGCCGGTGATCCACACCACCCCACCCAGCCCTCACCTGTCGTGGGGAGCATGCTCGGACGCAGACGTCTACTCTCGGATCGGAGCTTTCAGGGCGTCCAGGCTCTCCAGCCTCTCCAACCTCTCCACCCAGTCAAAGGTTATCCTGTTTGAACACTCATCTCTCTGAGCTCTGACGTAGAGCATGAGTGGAAACACATGAATGCATGAAATGTCGTGATGGACAGGACGTGATGATGAGTATACATTCTGTATGCTGAATATTTGATGTTCACACGCTGTGTGACCAGGCCACAGTCGATGGTTCTTTCCCTCAACAATATTTACCTACATATATATATATATATATATATATATATATTATTTAAATATATTATGGACTTACACAGTGCAGAGTGTTGGTTTGCCAGCATTATACTTTTAAAATAGAAACCACGGCTTCAGATTCAGAGTCATCACATCGCTGTGATCCTTAAGAATAAAAGTTGGCATTTTCTCAGTGTGGTTGTATCTGAGCTCATTGTTTCCACAGATGGAGCCACTTCCTGGGCTGGTTTTCTATGGCAGCGTCCCCTCCCTGTTTCCCATCATTCCCTGAGTTTCCTCTCTGTCTTTGCTCTTTGTTCACTCACGGCCTCCAGATTCCCACAAGAATCTAAATTTCAGGCGTGAATCTTTAATTGGTCATTCGTCTCTTAATCAAATCAACACCTCAGTGAGACATAAGTGATGCATGGACAGAAGTCTCGGTCGGTTTCTGTTTCTAACACTGAGCACAAATGAGCTGTGAGGCTGTGGCTCGGGGGGAGGAGCAGGTCGTCCACTAATGGTAAGGTCGGTGGTTTGATCCCCTGCTCCTCCAGTCCTCCAATGTCCTTGGGTGATGTAACGAACCCATAATTTCTCCTGGTGCTTGTACTGTGAGCCTAAATGGCATCGAGTGGTCTGTTAGACTGGAGTAGCACGATAGAGGAGCAGTTCATTTATTTGTTTTTTGTGACCTCAATGTCCACCTTCGCCCAAACAAGCTGTCAAGATGAAGTTATTTTAATAGTTAACCATGTTTGCACAACACGTCTCATTTATAATCCAACAACAAGTTTGAGGTTCATGAGGGAAGTTGTTTATTTGATGGTGGCTTCGTGTTTTCCTTTTTGCAGGGTGGGAGCCGAGACTTTGTGTTCGACTCTTTAGACTTCTCTTGTGTCTTGATTTTGCGAGTGAGGCCGTTTCCGCACTAAAAGCCTGTTAATTCAATCTTCTCATGTAACGCAGCATCGTCTCTCAACTGGTTCTAAGAGGAACAGGAAAGTAACTAAATACTGCGGTGACAATTAAATAAGAAGAAGTAGAGCCATGCAGGGATCAGTGTGGGTGTTTGTCATAGTGGCTCTTACACGCAAAGGTCCTAAAAAAACTCAATATTTAAACTTTTACTTCACTCTGACTTTTTCCTCCATCATGAAGAGCCGGTTAGTGCAACATTTTAAATTACACTCTGGCACGTAGAGTTTGTTTTTACATTTTAGAAGAGATGTTTTTATCTCCCTCAAAAACTCTCACATTCACAATTGGCAAGTTGCTTATTCTCCACCAGGGGACGTACTTCAGTCCTTTTCAGAGCAGTTTTTTGGCTGCGTTCTGAAAGTCCAAATAATCTCCTTTCCTAACATCTATTCCTTGACCCTGATGGAATACGTCTCTGCTGCCGTGCCAACAGAACTGGCTGCGATGTGAGTGATTTTACAGTTTTTATATCGACTCGGGCAAAAACAGATGAATCACTACAGTGCTAAAATTCATTTGACGCAAATAATTGACTCTGTCGCTTAAACTCCTGGCGTTGTGGACGAGGGGCCATTAAAATCAGCTGCAACATTCAGAACTGCCAGTATTTACTGTATCTCTCTCTGAACACACAGCATTTGTCTTTCTGCTACTAGATTTCCTCATAAATCTTTTTCCACTGCTTCTATTCTCCATAAAATACTTGTGAGTAATTCATCATTTCAGTTCTTCTGGGAATTGACGTGTTATTTAAATAAGCTAAATACTACAGTCAAATATCTTCATCACTTCACTTCTGCTTTTTCAAGTGATGAAGCTGTTGAGTCGACTTTTATTTAACAGAGACGAACATGTGAAGAAGAGGAGGAGGAGGAGGAGGAAAACCTGCAGAGAGAATCAGACGACAAGACACCAAACAATGACTCAGCGTTTGATGTCGCACTTAAAATGACTGAAACCAGACAAAGTGACATCTGTTACAGGTTCAGGACACACACACACACACACACACACACTTTTAAAACAACAATCCATCACTTCTACATCTAAACACATGAGATAAAACCTGTTCAAAGAAGCTTTTCTGAATTTTTTACTTTGGACAGATTCAACTTTTGACTTTTGAAGCCAAAATATCCCGGAAACCGAACTCCGTGCTCTTGCGACGTCATGTGCAGCCGGAGTCTTGTGCTATAGCGATCTGGATATGGAGCGATGCGTCATGTTCAGCTGTCAGTCATGAAATTTCGCCACGTTTTCACATCATCAAATAACTAATTAAAACCAAACTTATCAGAAACATGAATCACTGTGATGAGAACTACCTGAAGTTACTTAATGATTTCAGTAAACACAAAGAAGTAAACCTCGCTAGCTCAACTCACTTGTGTTTTCTCAGCGTAACAACTGAAGGACGATCGTGTTGACAGATGTGCAGTTAAACGTCATTTATCCTGAAGGTGAGATCAGAGGTTTCTTCAGTCGGTTTTCAGACTCGGACCAACACATCGATACGTTTCTCTTGTCTTTAAATACACAGATAGAAGTTTCCATCTTAATCATCCGCAGCTCCTGTTCTGCTGTTTTCCTCTGAACATCGTCACCAACAACAGCTCAGGGAGGAAATCCCAGAAGACGTGGAGGGTTTGTTCTTCTTGACGTTGTGCGAGGCAGTAACATAATTCCTTTGACAGTAGAACGCCACCGGGGCCTCCGCAGGGGGAACATGACTGAACGGTTCAAGAGCATATGGATGGAATATTATCCGCACTCCTCACCTCCTGCAATGTGCCCGGCTGATTTACAGCCAAGTGCACTCGGCAACGGCCTCAGAGGAAGCACGGACAACAAACCTGAGTATACACAAGCACCTGCAGGGACACATTCGAGCAGTGTCCGTGCCTTTTAGTGGTCGTGGTATCGTCTTGCATGTTTTTTTTAGTGACTGCACGGAATTGGACTTTTCTCTGGGAAGAGTTTGATGCTTCTGTCAGCGAGTCGTGTTTTTACTTGAGCTGTTGTTTACTGAGAAATGATTTTTTTGAAATGGCTCCTGTCAAAAACCGACGGTGGTAAATCTGATGGACAAATCCTCCTGGCATTTGCTTCTGAGGAGACAGAATAATAATAGCGTTGTAGAGGAAATGCATCAATATTACGGACTTGAGTGTTTTTATTTTTGGTCTTGATGTGACAGAACATGATAACCTGGTGACACGCTGGAGGAGAAGTCTAGTTCAGGTTTTAAATTAACAACAAACTTAAGCGTTGCCTAAACCCGGTTCTCTTTTTCAGTGATAATGTATTTTAATTCTGGTCAGAGGTGTGAGGCAGCTACGTTCAATACTTTATTATTATATTATACTTTATTATACGATATGTTTAAAGCACAGTAACATGTTTTATTCCATCTTCTCCTCCTTGTTGATTCAGTCAAATTTAGAGAGTGTTTACTCATTTCCCAGGAAACGTCTTGCTGATGGTCAGATTTTTAAATATTATTTAAAATTTGCCCTTTATGCTGCTTCGGAGGGAGAATTGAGGCTTTGCAATAATGCAGCTCACTAGTTTCACTTCATTCTCTCTCTCTGCTTCCTCCCAGGTTCAAACTGCGGCTTCCTCCGCAACTTCCACGCTGATGTAACCGCGATGACATCACTGTGACGTCATCAGACCTGATGTGCGTCCTCCAGATACCACAGAAGAAGTCTTACGACTGGTAAGTTAATTTCTCATCTTCAAAATAATAAAAATAATTTGATTGTTGAGGTGGAAAGTGCAATGAAGGAGACTGTTAGAGCCAACTTTATAAGTTAGAGTGGAAGGAAGGAAGGATGCAGAGGGAGGGAGGGAGGGAAGGAAGAACACAGCAGCTTATTGTCTGAGAGGGCTGCCAGCTGTGGGCCCCTCATATGCACCTCTGTATTCCTGTGTGGCCGCGGACCCCTTTGATCAGATAATTGCCCCTCGGCCCCGAGAGTTTGCATCCACCATATGTCGCTATGGCGACCACCTCTCCAGCTTGCATGTGTGTGACCCTTTCAGCGCCTTTTTAAGATGGACTTAGATGTTACGAAGCTGTGAGTGATGAAGGTAGAGAAGCCCCCCCCCCCCCCCCCCCCCCCCCCCCCGACCCCTTTAACGGACACCTTTGTATCACAGCTCCTGCACAGTGACGAATGTGTGATTCTTTTTCTGTTTCCCACCTCTCTCTCTCTCTCTGAGTCTGTCTGTTCGCTCGCCCACCACATCTGAGACGATCCCCGTGTCACTATCAGCAGATACAAGTTAGAAGAGCGTGAAGGGGATAAGAGTCTGGGGGCTCAGGGTGAGGACTCTTTTTTTATGCTGCAGGGGATCACATCTGTCAAAACTTTGAGACAAAGTTAATTTCAGACATATTAAGTGCAAATGAATCTCCTTTAAGGTTTTCTCTTAATAATCTGATTCAAATCTCATTTCAATCCTTTTTCCACTCCACCTGCTTTAACAGCATCGCATTCAGGAGCCCAAATATTATTTCATTTACACTGAAGCTTCATGACTTTTATTTAATAAAATATAATAATAATAATATAATAAAACCACCTTTATCAAATGTGAATATTCTAACGTCACTGAGCATCTGCTGTGGACACAATATTCTCTGTCTTTGGGATCTTAAAGGGATTTTTAGAGAATAAGGATGTAATGAGTGACTTAAATTATTTTTGCAGATTAGATCATAATTTTCTGAGACACAGGAAACAAAAAACTGGAAGCTGCACATCTGCACATCTTCAGCTGCTTCTCATCGTGTGCCTTGCTTCGGAGCACTGCGGTGGTGGGTTTCATATGATTCCTGACATAATTCTTTTGTCCCTGAATATCTGCCGAGTGAGAATCATGTTCATAAAAAATAAATGCAGATTTAGGACTCGCAGCCGTGTGGAGCAGATTTTTTAAAATGTCACATCAGTCCTTGGTGCCGTGGAGCATCTGGATTTATTCATTTGGAAGTTTTTCAACAAATGCAGGATTCGTTTCCTGAGTTTTAAAACTTGAAGTGGGTATTGTTTATAGAGCAGAGAAGGGATGCAACTACAAATTACTACAAAAAAAATATTTTCGTGTATCTATGTATTATTAAATGTACACAGAAAGTTCTCACTTCTTGTGTCTCAGGATGAAATTTGATTTGAATTTGAAAAGGCTTGAATCATGAATTCTGAGCAATCATTAAAAATGACTCTTTATTGAACATGACAGAACATGGAGCTAGAATCAGACGATCACAGCTGTATCTCTACCTGCAGGCTGCACACATCTCTGGGAATAGTTATTAAGGGTGGTGAGTATCACAGAATCATCTTCATGAACCGCTCTGCCTCAGATTCATTGTTCAGAACAGTCTCTTTAAAGTCTCATGATTATTCACCTCGATGAAAACCTCACGGTCTGCAGAAATGACACTTGATGATTTTCTTGAACGCGCTCTGGAAGTCTTTGTTGAAGTATGCGTAAATGATGGGGTTGAGCAGAGAGTTGGAGTAGCCCAGCCAGTTGATGACATCCTCCAGCCAGCGGGGCATGTAGCACGCGTCCCGGCAGAAGGGCTTGACCAGGGCGACGATGAAGAAGGGCAGCCAGCAGAGGATGAAGGTGCCCATGATGATGCCCAGGGTCTTCACCGTCTTGCGCTCGCGTGCCATCGCGATCTTGCGCTTCGCCTCGGTGGCCTTCTCGTGCCTGCTCTCGAACAGCGGCGCGGTGCTCGGGGTGTCGGGCAGCGGCAGGTTGCTCTTGGAGTTGCTGTGCACCTCGATGATCTCCAGAGACTCTCCGTCCTCGGCGTGTTTCACGGCGCCGTTGACGCTCGGCAGCGGCCGCGGCTCCACGCTCCTCTTCCAGCTCTTGCTTTGCGCGTCGCGCGGAGTCTTTTTGTGGAAGAGCGCAGGAGAGAGCGCCAGGCAGGAGTCGGACACTTTCTTTTTCTCCGTTTTACGCACCGTCTTCCTGATGCGAAACCTGGCAGCTTTGAATATTCGCCCGTATAAAACCAGCATCAGCGTCAGAGGGATGTAAAAAGCCCCGAATGTGGAGTATATCGTGTACCAGGGGTCCTGTCGGATCTCACACTGCTTGGTGCTCGCCCTGTCCGGCCCCGGCGTGTTGTTGGGCTGGGAGCTCATGATCAGCATCGGTGGCACAGAGATGGAGAAGCCGACGATCCAGGTGACGCTGATGAGGACCGCGGCTCTCCTCGGCGTCCTCTTCTTCATGTATTCTATGGGCTCCGTTATGGCCCAGTATCGGTCCAGGGCGATGGCGCACAGGTGCAGGATGGACGAGGTGCAGCACAACATATCCAGAGAGATGAAGATGTCGCACGGCACCTGCCCGAGAGTCCACCGGTTCAACACCTGGTACAGCGCCGCCATGGGCAGCACCAGCACCGACACCATCAGGTCGGTGACGGCCAGAGAACCGATCAGGTAGTTGGCCACGTTCTGCAGAGATCGCTCCAAGGCGATGGCTGCCACCACGCACGCGTTCCCAAAGATTGCGCACAGGATGAGCGCGACGAGCAGGAAGGATGTGAGCACCTGGTAGCTCAGCTTCACCTCCTCCTCCTCCTCGGGTTCTTCGGGGGTGTTGTTGGAGAAGTTGTCCAGCTGTGACCAGGCTGTCGAGTTGTTCGCGCTCTCCATCGCGGCTGAGCTCGGTGCGTGCGGAGAGCTCCGGTTAGTCGCTGGGCAGCCCGGCGCGCACGGCCCCGCGGCTCTCTGTGGAGCGCATGGTGGAGAGTGGAGCTGCGGCGAGGGACGGGACTGCGAGTGTCGGCTGCTGGTGGAGAATGATGCTGAGTATTTATACCGGTGATGGAAAATGCGTCACTTGTCCGTGAGCATGAAACCGAGTCTGACACGAGTCTGTCCGGTCACTTCAGCTCTGGCACCGAGGACTGAGTGGATCCGAGTAAACTTTAAAAACCTCAACTCTGTTTTTGTCTGTTTTCCTTCTCCTTCTCTTTTTTACACGTGGATTCTGGAGAGAGAGAGCAACGTTTGGTTTCTAATGCAGCTTTCACTCGTTTCTTCTTTCTCAAATTACACAATTAATATAAGTGAACTAACCTATTTGTCCATTTACATACAGAACTACACCAAAAATAATAAATGGATGGTTGATTATTTTTGTAGTCTGATATAAAACATGTTGGCAACTAATTGCACATTTAAAAACACGTCAGTCAGGCTCAAGGAAACAGTGAACAGTCAATATGTTATTTAACAGTTTATCACTATAATCACAGGAACATTTAACATGGCACAAGTGTTCATTTGTCCGGTGAGACACTGCCACCAGGCGTCAGATCTGTTAACAATCCATCATTGTTGAAAGAATAAATGAATGAAACAGACATGTATGTGTAGTTCCACCTCAAAGTGAAAATGTGCTTGAGCTTTAAAGAGAAAAGGCATGAATGACCCTGCATACTATTTGTAATGTTTATTTTGGGGGAACAAAGTCTCTGCTTCTGTAAATTATGATTTCATTACATTTGTTTTGTGCACAGTAAGATGCGTCTGTTTTGTGACTATCGCACTAAATGCAATTACCAATAGTACCAATAAATAATTATTCGGACAAGTGTTCAACTTTGAGCTCTTAAGGTCAACACTGCAAAGAGAGGTGTATTTGAAATGTTTTTTAATTAAAATCTTGGGTAAATTAAGGCCAGAGCAGCCCTAACCCAAACCCTATTTAAATGTATTTAAATACATTTTCATTTATTTTATTGAACCTCCTGATGATCTGTCATTTGAATTTAATTTAAATGTCTTATACTTTATTTAAGTATAAATAAATAATCTGTCTCTTTTATTTTGTCAGGGCGGAAAACGCGGAAGGTATTTTGATCTCCTCCACCTTCCGTAGCTGCCCGGCTCTGACGTCACGGGCAGCTTTAGCCTGTTTAACTTTGTGTGATTTTTCTCGACGCGGCTTTTCTTCGTGGTTTCGTCTCTCGAGCTGCTTCGGGTCGTCAGAGGTGAGTTCACCGCGCGAACAACACGAACACCGTCGACCGGAACTCGTGACCTGAAGGTTTAATCGGTTTCAGTCGACAAGAGGAAGCTTGTTGTTGTTGTTGTTGTTGTTGTTGTTGTTGTTGTTGTTGGAGCTAAAGAAGCTAACTGTGTTTGTTTTCTTCAACACCGACAACAACACGTGTATTTGAAACTTACACCTGAAAGTCAGGCTCGTGCTCATGACACTAAAAACTAGATTCACTCTGAACACAACAACATTTCACTTTCCAACTCTGCAGCAGTCGAGTCGTGACGGTGTCCAAGAGAAAGTTCAGACCCGATTCAACAAACTGCAGAAATCCTTCTGTTATAATTCAAACAACACGTAACTGCTAATTTAGAAAAGAGACACAAGAGTTGTAGATCAAACTACTCACTGACAGATACACGTTTTATTCCATTTAAGCAGCTGGTGGACTGTAAAACTGCTCAGAGGAAAATAAAATAAAGAAATGAGGAATTGTTGGATTTAATAGAAACACATGATCGACAGGGGAGCAGTGATTTAAAAGAGCTTCGTCCAGATTTGTTGAGAATGACTTTAAAGTATTTTTTAATTATTATGAGTTTGTTCATGTGTTTATTTGCACGTTGCCACTTTCTTTATCGTCACCATCGTCAGAGCCGGACTGGAAACCTGCTGTTGATGAGTTTGAAGAGAGGGAACCATGCTCCGCTGCAGGAGGTGTCGCAAAGGCGTCATAGACTCGACATGTTTGGCCACGGTGGGTGAAAGATATCAATACGTTAAATTAATATGTAGTGTTTGAGCCGTTGCTGAGTTGATTAGTTTGTCTGGACCAGCCCTCCCTGACAGAGGAGATATTGTACCTCAACATTAAGGAACATTTCGAACATTCACTTTCCAGCTGCTGCTTCAGAGACATTGTCTGTGAGTGAACATCTTTGAGATTTGGACTTTTGGTCAGAAAAACAAGACGTTTGACGACATCACAGTGAGCTGGAGATAACTGCGTCTGTTTAAGTCGTGACAGTTGTTTTGTCAGAGAAACTGGTCCAGAGAAACCTTATTGACTGTTTGTCTTTCACGTTGAAACAGGATGAGGCAACAGACGAAAGCTCGCGTGCTGCGTGCAGCATCTGGCACGTGAACGTCGACGCGCTGCCAGAGTGGATCCTGACCTCGGTTCACCAGGCGAGTGTTTCAGCTCAGGAGTGAAGTCGGTGCGGTGTCAGATTGTTTTGATCACTGGCACAAGATTCAAATAATTAAAAACTAGAGATCATGTCGTGCTTTATGTATCTGTGGTTTTTTGTCCAGGCCCAGTGGACTGTGGGAAAACTGAACTGCCAGAATTGCGGCGCTCGTTTAGGTGGCTTCAACTTCATCAGTCATACTAAGTGTCCCTGTGGCCAGGACGCCACCGTCCACCTCAACAAAAGCCGTGTGGATCATGACCACAAGCACCACGTCCTCATCGTCCAGCCGAGGAGGACGAGGCAGGAGGAGGGACCTGCTGCTCCGCCGACAGACCACGCCGGGAACAACGAGGAGACGTTTAACAGAACAGAACCAGACGCTTTACAGCTCAACTGTGCCGCCGTCATGTCCCACGTCCGCCCTGCAGAGGCGTCGAGGTCACGGAGTGAAAACCAGTCGTTTTCGTTCAGTCCTCTGTACTGCATCGCTCACAGGAGACGGTGCAGTTTGGAGGATGGCGCCACCCTCAGGTCGTCTTGTTTTTGCCCCGCGAGCCTCGTGGACAGGTCTGCAGCTGGTTTGATGTGTGCAGGGACAGACGATCAGTCCACATGGTCACATGTCTCGTATCCCACTCGTCCGGAGCTTGACGGTGAAACCTCAGGCGACGCTGTTGCCCTCCGTTCATTTGGAGGGAGACGGTTGCTCCTGGATCCACCGCTGCTGCAAACTGTGGACGCTGTGGAGTCGTCCGTGGCGTCCACGACCGAAGACGCTTCTCATTCAACCCTTTTCCTCAGAGGAAGAACCGTCTCTGACAGCGTCGCTGAGCGGGACCAGGAAACGGAGGTATGTCATGAATATAACGAATTTAAACATTATTTAAATAATTCAGCTGTTTCTTTTATAAACAATTTAAAATTAGTTTTTACCAAAGACTGTAAATAAAGATGGACGACATGACAGCTGGATTGCCCCCTGGTGGCTGGCTGCAGTACAGGTCATGAACCCAGCCTCATCCATGGGACATGAACACGTAGAAGTGCACGTGAAATACGTCTTTCGTTTTATTTCATTATCTTGTACTGGGATGAAACATCACAGTTGACAGCTGTGACGTGTGTGTGTTGATATTCATGATCCCCAGAGGATGGATGTCGTTACTCACAGTGACCCTCTGACCTTTTTCAGGACGAGCGTCTGACCACAACCGTCATTGTGTCAAAATTCAAAGGGCATATTACCATTAAATGTATTGATGTCGCTGAAGTTCCCCAGAGGCTAGACCTTTAGTTTTGAATGACCTTTGCTCTCCTCTCTGACGCACTCCGCTCAAACTAAGTTGTTTCACTAATAGTCGAGCTCAGAGAAACGCTAGCACAAAGGTGTACCGTTAACATGTCTCCCACCTCCTTTTGCGTGTGTGTCTGTGTTGCCCTCGTAGCCTCGAGCCTCTTCAAACTCCCCAGCATCGAACAGCCGGAGCAGAAGAGAGAGGAACCGTCTGAAGGGTCTGCGCCGGAAACAGAGGAGGAGAGAACGATGGCTGCACCGTCGGCAGGAGCAGGTGAGAGTTGGGGTCAGGGTGCATCCTCTGAAAGTCTTAGATATGTTCAAATATGCTGTCAGATGTGTATATATACGTTATATATCTGTTTAAATATATTTATTAAATGACTCAAAATATGAAGCGACTGAGAAGATAAAAGTGCAGAATTGAAGGAGCTGATGTTTGTGAGGATTTAAATGTTCAGTAATTTCAAAACGTTTTCAGTAAAATCCACATCCCGTTGAAATAAAAGCAGCGTTTGTGAGTCGAAATGTAACAAATCTAATATGAAATATTAAAACTGTAAAAAGGGGATAAATATTCTTTGTGTGTTTGCGTTCAGGCCGATAGTCTGAGCGGGTCCCTGCTGGACAGCGAGGAGGAGGACAGAGACGGTCTCACCTGCGCCGTGTGTCTGGACGTCTACTTCAGCCCGCACAGCTGTCAGCCCTGCGGTCACGTCTTCTGTGAGCCGTGTCTTCGCACGCTGGCCAAGAACCGACCCACGAACACGCCCTGCCCTCTCTGCCGCACCCTCATCTCGCACACCGACCTCCACAAAGGTCGGCGACCTCCAGAACTCCGAGCTTCACAAATACCTCTAACAGTGAATCCTCCTGTCAGCTCAGATATCTCTGTTCTGATGAGCTGTTTTCCTCTCTGGTTCTCTCGGTTCCTCCTCAGAACTCAACCACACTGTGAAGACCTTCTTCCCTAAAGTTTACTACGGCCGCCAGCTGACCTTCCAGAAGGCTCAGTACACAAAATGGCCGCTGCCCAGCTGTCGCACATGCTTCCGTTCCTTCTGGGGTAAGAATCCGTCAAAGTGTTCTTGAGCACATTTGTCTTGAAAACATAAAAAGTCTCTGGATTCTCAGAGGAGCTATATTTCTATTAGCATGTATTTATCCTCAGATCTCTGGAGGTACACAACTTTTTTGTACTTTTTTAAACTTAACTTCAGGGTATCAGAGACACGCAGCGACAGCGAGGAGACGCTGGCACTTCGCCCACGGAGCCTTCACGCTGGACGCTTTGAACTTCACCGACATGCGCGGCTGGATCTTCGACAACGGCCTCGTCATCGACTACATCCACTCCGTCAACTGGATCCTGGCTTTCCTGCTCCTCTGCTTCCTCGTGTACTATTTCTTCTTCTGAGGAACCGAGGAGCAGTTGAGAGTTTGCCACGCAGGTTTATCTGTCTTCTTTTCCTCTTGAGAGATTTTCTGACTTTGAGAAAGTCACATCGAGTGTGTGTTGAAGGAACAAAACTCGGTGTAAAAGAAAATGTAAACGTTGGGTTAATAGTTCATTGTCTTACTAAAACTAAACGACACAGGCAATCAGGTGAATCGTTTGAATATGCACATATGAATTATTTTAATTTAAACATGGGTCCGATTTATTATTTTAATCTCCAGGAGATTAAAATAATCTTTGAGTTCTGTTTGCTGGACTGTTCAATAGAAATATGAAAAACACTGAGCCACATCAATGAATCAATGCAAATGATTTATGAATAATAAAAGTGTCTGAATAGATTTTACTTTATTTAACCAACTGTCTCTCCTCTCTCTACGTTTCTGAAATTACTCACCACAGTTTTGTTTCTATAATTAGACAGAAAGCATTTGATCAAGCAGCGACGTGGATTCACAGTTCCAGGGAGAGAAAACACAAAAGCAAAGGTGTGATGGAGAAGGAACGATAACAATGACGAGGAATAATTCTGACGTAGCTCCAGAAATTAAAGAAATAAGAAAAGCCTAAACCGACATTTCTCAGGTAAGATTGATCATAAAACGAGATCTGAACTTCATCTAAATCACAAATGAACAACAGACAATCTGTTTTAGTTAGTAACGCACTATTTGTTGCATTGACCTCGTCCATATTGAGCCTCTCACACCAGACATCTGAAGAATATGGCTGAGCTGATGTGAGCAGATATTAAATCCAAGGGTTCACTGTGAATGTTTGACAATCGTGTTCAATGATGACAGGAAGCGTGATCTTTACTTGAGTGTTATTAGCTTGAGCACAATGTGTTTGTCTTTACTTGAAACCAGATGACATTTAATGACCAGTTCAGTCGGAACACACGGTTCACTCACTTTGTCTGTGCATAAGAAGGTGAAAGTGCTTGTTTTTTAATTTGTCTGCCCCCTGGTGGAGCGAAAGAACGAGTGCATCTTCATACACAGCAGCAGCTAGAGTCTCAGTGAATAAAACAATCCTCTCTCTGAATCTGCTCACACCTGCAGCAGGAGAAACGCCGATGTTCAGTGCGTGTGAAGTATTGCAGCTGCAGACACATCTGTCAGTGAAGCACCGCACCGTGCGCGGCGCAGGCTGCAGCGTGCGGGCCACTGCTGCTCTCAAACAGTTAACGATGAGTCGGAGGGTGACGACTTGTTTTGCTGTTGGCTCCCTCCGCATCCTCAGCACACGTGAGCGCGCTCGGCGGAAGACGGAGGAGCCTCCCCTCTCCCTCTCTCGGCCTCCAGGAGGGGCTGAAGGTGACTCTCCTCTTGGCGGGGATGCAGAGGCAGCTGCTGGGGGTCCGTCCGCCCCGCGACTCGCTCTTGCTCCCGCGGACAAAGCGCACAGTCCCGCTGAGGCAGCGGAGGCTCTGATCCGTCTTCAAACCGTCTGACCGCGCTGCGCCTCCGGCTCGTTTTCCTTCCTCCTGTGGACAGAGGACACCGCAGCATCCGTCTCCATCCGTGTGTGTGTGCGCGTGCGCGCGTCTGGCCGGGCTCCGGTGGTGCGTGTGCATGCATGTGTTCTGCACCGTACGGGCGGAAAAAGCGCCCACGATCCGCAGGCAGCATCTTCCCCATCAACCGCGGAGCGCAGACGGAGCCGGAGCGCAGGGAGAGCGCGGAGGAGGCCGTGGACGGCAGCAGGATGGTGAGTCCCGCTCCTCCTCCAACACCCAGGACAAATGCAGGGTGAGATCCCTGTGCAGCTCTGCTGCAGAGAGACACTGGTTCTCCTCCTGCAGAGAGACACTGGTTCTCCTGCAGAGAGACACTGGTTCTCCTCCTGCAGAGAGACACTGGTTCTCCTGCAGAGAGACACTAGTTCTCCTCCTGCAGAGAGACACTGGTTCTCCTCCTGCATAGAGACCCTGGTTCTCCTCCTGCAGAGAGACACCGGTTCTCCTCCTGCACAGAGACACTGGTTCTCCTCCTGCACAGAGACTCCGGTTCTCCTCCTGCAGCAAATGAAGCCAGGATGCACATTTTAATTCTAAGTTGCATTAGAGTCACTGTGTCTTCTTTTGGTTTTGTTTGCATGCAGACTGTCCAGGAATTCAACACCCTGGTGGCTCTGTACCGGGAGCAGGTCATATCCATCGGGGAGACCTCCACCGACTGTCCCTCCCTGCGGGCTCAGATGCAACTCACACGCTCCAAAGGATGCTCCATGGCCCGGGCAGCGCACCAGGACCTCACCGTCCTCTCTGGTTCAGGGTGAGAAAAACAGAAAATCAAAGAACCAGTGGTGGATCGTTGGAGTAAAACAATCAAACGTTTGAGCTGTACAGAGCACTGTGACAGAGTATTTATTCTTTATTTAATCTGGATGTTCCATTGAGATTGTTAAAGTCTTTCCCAGGAGAGAATGAGAAACAGAAACAAAGCAAGAATCAAGACAAACCATCAGATTTAGTGGAATATAAGTTTGCTATAAATTCAATGTTGTTTTTTCACATGAGAAACACTGATGAACAACTTGCAGAAGAATAAAAGAAGTCAAGTTATTGTTGTAAGGAAACTATAACTGACCTACTGTGAGTGGTTATGAAGTATGTTCTGTCCTGAACTTCAGCTCCAATATAAAAACACACTGTCTGATTTTATTTTTACCTCCTCCTCCTCCTCCTCCTCCTCCTCCTCCTCGTGCTGCTGCAGGCCGGAGGACGGAGAGATCCACCCTGAGATCTGTCGGCTCTTCATTCAGCTGCAGTGCTGCCTGGAGATGTTCGTGACGGAGATGCTGAAATCCATGTGCCTGCTGGGGGTGCTGCAGCTCCACAGAAAAAGTAACGTCTCAGTGACTCTGACACAGATTCAGCCTCAGTTTCTTTGTTGTTCTGTCAGAGTCGTCTTTAATTTCATCGCCAACATCTGACACGAGTCATTTAAAATGTTTTATTGTTACATGAGCACACATTCATGCACAGCTGGACAGATGTGGTTGTCTGTTCCCTCCTGAAGGAACCGACTCGGAGCCGAAGGTGGACTTCAGGATGGACGAGAGCTCGGACGTCCCGTTCCTGGAAGAGCGGTCGTCCTCGCCCATAGACTTCGCTCAGGAGCAGTGGCTGGTGGGAAACGATATTGAAAACATTGAGAGGTACGGGGACTGAATCTGCTTTTAAATATTTTCACGGTGGTTGATGGAATTGAAACTCGTCTGGTGTCTCTGCTGACTCGTCCTGTCTTCACAGAGACATGCGAGAGATGCGAAACCTACTCAGCAAACTCAGGGACACGATGCCATTACCACTGAAGAACCAAGGTTTGTAAAGTTTGTGATGGGTGAAATTCACAGTATCACTGATAAGAAGTTTGACACGATGCAGAGTGATTCACACGTTCTCATCCGCGTTGGTTCCAGACGACAGCAGCTTGTTGAACCTGACTCCTCATCCGCTGATCAGACAGAGGAAGAGACGCTTCCCTGGACTCTGCTGCATGGTGTCAGGCTGAGAGTCCGACCGCAGCAACACACACATGAGTAGACTTTCATTTTATCAAGACATTTCTAAACCAATTCTATTCTTAATTATAGAAAATATCTTTTCCATCTTGTTCTGTCCCATTTATCCAGATAAACAAGTTTTTTTTTGTTTTTTTTACTGGATCATTATTTTGTTCTGCAACTTGACCTCATGTGGTTTTTATTAGGAAAAGCTAATTCAGTGTGTTGCATTAGCTCGGTAAGCTAACGGATGAGATGAGCTCCGGCTCAGTGAGGTGCAGCAGTTTCAGGCTCTTGTGGAACTTTTTCTTTTTGTTTCCAGTTTCTTTTTAATGCGTTTTATTTCCTTTTCTAAAACATTCTGTCGTTCTTTCCTATAATGAAAGAGGGGAAATGTAAATATTCAGGCTATGCACAAGGCATTTGTAGTTTTCAGGCGTCTCACTGTGTCTGAATGTTTTACGATGTGAGCTGTTTTTCGTCTGAACAACTTTCTGCTGTATTTCCTTTCAGCGTTGTTCGATAGATGCTCCCGCCAGGTGTGAACTCCAGGTTCACCTCCAGTATTATGGTGCACACACATCACCGGCTCCGATTATCACTACACATCGTGTCACTGTAGAAAAGAGTACATGTGTAAAATAATAAACATACAATGGCAGATAAGAAAAAAAAAAAAAAACGTTTCAAAGCTTTGCTTCGTTTCTTCGCCCCCCGATCGTGTCAGTGGTGCATGAAGATGTCGGTCAGTTGTTCAGCCGAGTGGTTTAATGTCTCGTTCACACGACACGATCTTCAGCCTGATTTTCCACTTGAAAACCAGCAGACGTACTTGTCGGAGGTTTCTCCTGGTGAAAGATCGTGACGTACGAACTCACAGTGACTCCGGATCACGAGACGACCAGTCGTGTCGCGTGAACTTGGCGTTAGTTAGAACCGAAGTACTGACCAGACGTGTTTGGGACAGAGTTTCCTCCAGATCTTTTCTGTAGCAACGTGTCTAAATCCAACAGTCGGCCAACACTGTAGTCCTTAAAACTATGAAAGCACCCGTGTGGACAGTTTTCATGATCCCCAGAGGATGAACACAATAATGTTACTCATCAGCAGCAGCCGTAAACATCTACCTTTACCCAGGAAATATAAAAATAAAATCCCACAGTTGTATATATAGAGAAAACAGATTTGATGTTTAAACCAGAAACACCCTAAACTTTACTTTTCAAGCTTTAATATCCGGAACGACTAAATGATCACAATGTTACGTGTTTTTTGGGGGAGGGTGCAACAATGATCGCAGCCACCAGGGGGCACTAGCGAGGCTTTTCGGTGTCATGGGCTGCGCTGCACATCGTTAGCCGTCTTCCCAGATAATAAAATCGGAATAATTCAACTCCGGCCGTTTTCCCACTGAGTGTAGTTGCGGTGTAGTTTGTAAATCTGTGTTTGTGGAGTTTTAGTTTTCTTTTGAATTAATGTCGTTGCCGTGGTGATGTCTAAACTGCACAATTCTTTGTTTCAGCATGTAAATGAGTCCGAGGCCGTGTGTAGTTAGCGTGTCCTGCGGTGTAGAAAGCCCACGGCTAATACCCAGTATGTACAGCTTAGGACATTTTATAATGTGAATAAAGTTTTGTATGAAAATAAGAACATGTTTTGTTGCCTTCTTTTAAAAAAACAATTGCCCCTCCCCCACCCCACCCCAATTTTTCCAAACATCTATATTTTCTTCTTTTATTTGAAGTCGTGAATAAAAACGATTTATTAAGCAATAACACATCAAACCAAAAGCTTTTTAATTTACCGAGTGAAGCTAATAAAAGTCAAAACACTTTAAAAACTTTCTGTCACAGTACTTGTTGCACCACTCGGCCTTTTTACAACAACATGAACCAAAACATCGTGTTGACTGAGTTTATTTCCCAAATTGTGCAAATTCTTGGCCGACAACAAAAGACACAGAAAAAAAAAAAAAAAAAGATTCTCTCCTCAGTGTCTGTCGAGTCTCAAACATCCAACATCTGGTTTGTGTCTCTGCTGCTGGGAAACTCCAGCGCTCTTTGACTTCCCGTAACAACGAGGGACACGAGCGTTATGTAAGAACTTTATTTATTACTCTGTTCTATATCTTTTGTTATTTATAACATTGCTGTTTCTGAGATTTAAAACCAAAAAAAAAACTATTGGGCAATTTGACTCCGAACGTGACTGGATGCTCCTGAGAGCAGCGAAGGAGGTTTTATATTCCTGCACCTCAGGAGACAAAGAGTCAGTCCAGCTCTGAGAGAGAATAGAAAACAAACAGGAGAAGCTTCAGCTCTAATTTCTCCTGGAAAGGACGTCGATGTTTGGTGAGTCCGATTTTATTCATCTTTAGAAAAGTAAATGTTGCATCAATAAAAGTTTAGTGTTAGTTTGTCAAACATAATTTACATTTATTCTCATTTGTACATTTACTCCATGTACACCTCATATTTGTATTTTCAATTCAAATACACTCTATACTCTATAAAACCTGAATAAATAATACTATTATTATTATTTTGAATAATTTAATTCTTCTTATTATTTTGAATTCTTTTCAGAATAACTCCCCCGGGTGTGATGGCGTCCTCCAGACAGTTCCTCGTGCTGCTGCAGCTCCTCAGCCTCGTCTCAGCCGCTCTCGCTTGTTTCTGCGACCGATATCCCTGGAGCTCCTGGTCCGCCTGCTCCAGGACCTGCAACCACGGAACCCAGCAGAGACTGAGGTGAGACACGGCTCAGACGAGCTGAATGAATTTCAAACACAAGCTGACAGCCCTCGTCTGTCATCGAGGATTATTGAATCTCTGCTGTTTTCACTTGTTGCTGTGACGTAAGAGTCTCGTCCAGATGTCAGACAGCTGCTCCACGTCAAAGTGACCTTCATACCTTTGTGACAGGAGGTTTCAGTTTGACGACTACTACTGGAAGAGCAGCTGCCGTCAGCTGTGTGACAGAGACGACAGGAGAGCCTGCAACGAGCAGGCCTGTCCCATCAACTGCCTGCTGACGGAGTTCGGGCCCTGGTCGGACTGCTCGCCCTGCGCCAGGAAACAGGCAAGAAACTCACAGGTCACACGGCAGGAACACTGACGGCCAAAGTCCCACAATGCAACGCACAACGAAAATACTGAGGCAAGGAAATCATCGCAACTGACGTCACTCAGTAGAGAAAAGACTCCTCTTCTGAAACCTTTTAAATTCACAGTGTCAGGATCTTATCCGACTCGTACAGAAGATAAATAAAGAATCTAACACAGTAGAACGTCTCAAACCTCCGTCGAGGCCCAACTGTCCCTTAAATTCAGTCAAGCTGCACCGATTTGCACAAACTCATCGATATCAGTGTCTGATTTTGATCCGTCAGTGTTTTTTTTTTATTCCTGTCATGCTGTCCCCGTAGTTCCGCACCCGCTTTGTCCAGAGGCCGTCCCAGTTCGGGGGCTCGGACTGCAGCGTGCACCTGACGGAGGAGAGGCCCTGTCACCCCTCCACTGAGTGCAAGTTAGTGCCCGTCGACTGCAGAGACAACTTCAAGTGCGAAAATGGTGAGTGGGGTTTTTTTTTCCTCACGAAGGGAGTGAAGCTGAAAACACTGAGAACGTTCTCTCTGCTGCAGGACGCTGCATCAACTCGACGCTGACGTGCAACAGGCAGAACGACTGCGGAGATAACTCTGACGAGAGGGACTGTGTCAACCCCTCCGTCGTGTGTCCGGCAGACAAGAGAGTGGCCCCCGGGGCTGACCTGGTGGGCAATGGGTAAGATCAGAGGTTAAAGGTCACCGCTGAGTTCACGGCTTTGGATTTAAAGTGAATGGGTTCACATTCCTCCCGCTGGGGTCGTAAATTACTCTCCCCCCCCGTTTGTTATCAGATCATCCTGCACTTTTCCCTCCAGCGCTCCAACAGTTCAACAGTCTCCCTGTGAAATCACGTTTAAATTCTCTAGATCCAGAATTAGGATCTGCACCAAATTACACACACACACGTATGATTATCTCCTGAACACAATTTGCTAGTTTCATGAATTATTCTCTGAGAAATGTTTTAAAAAAAAAACACGACGGGTTTCTACGAGTGTGTGTCTGGTGCAGTTTGAGCCGAGTGTCCCTCCAGTGGGTTTGAGCCGAGTGTCCCTCCAGTGGGTTTGAGCCGAGTGTCCCTCCAGTGGGTTTGAGCCGAGTGTCCCTCCAGTGGGTTTGAGCCGAGTGTCCCTCCAGTGGGTTTGAGCCGAGTGTCCCTCCAGTGGGTTTGAATTGTCCTTGATTTGTGTTTGAAGGTTCGATGCTTTGGCGGAGCAGCCCAGAGGAGCGGTGCTGGACAACATGTTCATGGGAGGAAGCTGCGTCATCAGGAGGCCTCCGACCACACTGCTGTACCATCGAATCCCTCACAACTTTGAAATGTTCGACATCAAGGTGGTGTCATTGTTTTTAATGTTCGACTCTGTGAGAAAGGACAGAGAAGAAACGACAATATAATCTGTTATTAGTTCCACCGTCGGGAATTTTGCAATATTACAGCAGCTAAAGTCAAACGTTAGTAACAGGCAATACTCAACACAGAGACATTTGAAAATCTCAGTGTTAGTGACGAGAGGCCTTTTGCTTTTTGAATTAACTGATTTCAACACTGATAAATTACATCTGTATTAAACATCTAAGAAAAACCGAGCAAACAGAAATCTGCTCTCAGTCTGATTCAAGATGTGAGAACGTTTTAAATTGTGCCTGTTACAAAGATTTATTAGAGCAAACGAAATGAGTCACTATGTAATAAAATATAATTATAAGCACGAAAGAGGTGAAATGAATTTCAATTCAGTCTGATTATCAAACTGCGTTAAAGCTCATATTTCATTATTTACATTTTGTTTTCAGTGAAATTCGTTCCCAGATGATTTTTAAAAACCACCCAGAGAAGTTATGATCCCAGTTTTTCACACAGAAGTTCAAAAATAATGATTTGGAAAAATATTTATCAGTGAACAGAGAATTCTTTCTCACAGTTTGTTTTTGTTGCTCTTCTTCTCGTGAACCTCTTGAAGGTTGGAGAGCTGGAGGACTTCAGCACTCAGCCGCAGCCGCTGCACACAGAGTCCATCACTTTGAAGACGTCGTCCAGCTCGTCTGGGAAGAAAGACCCGGGTGGGGACATTTTGTTCGCCATCCTTTATCTCCGAAGGTCGTCCATGAATCAAATGAGCTCGAACAAGGAGGCGTTTGAAGCCTCAAAGAAAAAGGCGAGTGGTAACTTAAAAGACCATAGTCCCCTGATTCCCTCAATGATCCGTGCTTCACATTGTCCTCATTGAATAAAAAAATGTCCTCACTGAGACGGACTGAGCCACCGTCCCCACACTGATATGCAGGTATAAATACTTTCCTGTCCTTCTCTCTGCAGGACTCCTCGTTTTTCCGGGTGCACCAGGTCCTCCCCGTGTCCACGTTCAAGGTGAGAGAACCGGGCGACCTCGTCCTCTCGCTGCCTTTCCTCCAGTTCCTTCAGGCTCTTCCTCTCCAGTACAACTACGCCCTCTACAGGGACATCTTCCAGCGCTTCGGGACACATTACTACAGCTCGGGGACACTGGGAGGCCACTACGACCTGCTGTACCAGTACAGCAGGGAGGAGCTCACCAGTTCAGGTACAATAGCACAGCCTGGTGGACAAAGATCAGAATGCAAACTGTGACTCTTCACAATGTTAAAACAGTGGATTTGTTTCTGCCATGAAATGAAGAGACTTGATGCTGATTTGTGTCAAATGGGACAAATGAAATACTGTATTCCCATGATTCAACAGGTTTCCACTGTTTCCCTCGAGAGAACAAATGTGTTTCCGCATCTAAACCGTCAAATAAGTCTTTGCTTCCTGTGTCTGTTTCGACGCCGCTCCGACAGGTGAAACAGAAGAGCACATCACAGGCTGCCTGAGCCGAGAGACCAGCTGGACGGTCATCTTGTACACGGAACACAGCAGCGTGCGCCGCTGCTCTGACAACAGGATGACTGAGAAATACAAAGGTCACACATCAAACACCCGCAGGACGCACAGCAGCTCTTCACACAATCCTGCTGCTCAACAGTCCCGTTCTACCGTCGAGACAATCCGTCCTTTATTCATTCCCTGTCTCTCGTCTGTGGTCCAGGCTCGTACATCCAGGCGGCGGAGAAGTCTTTCTCCATGGTGAAGGGAGGACGAGTCAGGGAGGCAGCAGCTCTGGCCTGGGAGCGGCAGGGCCCCGCTCCGGACCGGACCTCCTACAAGAACTGGGCCAAGTCTGTCCTGGACAACCCTGCTGTGGTCGACTACAAGGTTCAGTCTTAAAGCTCTTCCCTCAAACGTCTTCAATCAGATCAGTCAAAGTCCAAGAAAAACTGATGCTTGTGTTTGTCCACCAGCTGCTGCCCATCATAGATCTGGTCCAAGGGATCCCCTGCGCTGTGACGAAGAGGAGACACTTGAGGAAGGCCCTCCTGCAGTACCTGGAGGAGTTCGATACCTGCAAGTGTGCGCCGTGTCCGAACAACGCCAGGCCCGTCCTGTCCGGCACGGAGTGCAAGTGTGTTTGCCAGACCGGCACCTTCGGCACCAACTGTGAGAGACGGGCTCCCGACTACACTTCAGGTACGTCTCCAGAAACCTGTAGCTGTTTGATCAACCTGCACCAAGTCAAACCGTCAACGTGGCGTCTTGTGTCCTTCCCACAGAGAAGGTGGACGGTTACTGGAGCTGCTGGGGGTCGTGGAGTCGCTGCTCGGCCTCCATGAAGAGACACCGGGTGAGGAGGTGTGATAACCCCGCCCCGCTCAGAGGAGGTCAAGCCTGCAGCGGCCCCGCCAGGCAGGAGGAGCCGTGTCACATCTCCATCTTTGAATCGTAGGTTTTCTTCAACAGCAACTTTGAATCCACGTTAAGTTACTGAAATATAACGAAAGATTTACCCCCAGAGAGAAAAGTACTCTGTTCATCTAAACACATAGAGTAATGGATTCTATTAATCATTGATGAAAGTATCACAATACTAGTATAAATATATATAGAGTCAAATATTCTTAGATTTAAAAAAAAAGCATCAAGTTGACAAACCAAATATTTCCTGCAGCTTCACATTAAAAGCATTTAACTTTTATTATGGAAAGGTCACAGGGCTCAGGTGAGAACATGAAACACCGCAGGAAGTAATGAAAGCAGAGAGCTGCTGATGAAAAGCTGCAGGCGATCGACTGCACCTCCGACCTCTCAGCGACTCCTCGCTGTGCCTCCGACCCACGACACGATTCCATCATGTCACAGGACGATGGAACAAACACAGAGATCATTCTTTACTTTTCCAGCAATAACTACGGACCCTCAATTAAACAGCTTTCCAGGTTTTTTTTTTTATTTGACTTTGGATTAACCGAGTTCACGTTGTCTCCTTCAGACAGGAGACGTGTGATAATGATGACGACTTCACCGTGGGCTGGAGAGACGAGCTGCCCCCTGGTGTTCAGGGCTGTTTGAGGCCACAGAGGCCCGACAGCAGCTTCCTCAGGGTAAAGACCGACGTGTTTGTACAATATATAAATAATTCAAACCAGCACAGGCTGAAATCTTCCAAAAACACACTCAAAATACATGTTTAATTTGCAAAACATTTGTTTTCTTTATTCCGTCTTTAAATGATAAAATAATTCGAGTTTTGCTGACACAACAGTTTAAAGTCCGACAGCTCTGACGGGAGATCCTGTTCTGATGCTCCAGACTCACGAGAGACTGAATTCATCTTGTAACTGTGATGAAATATAATCATAAAGTTATATCTGTTATCGACGTGAAGACAGTTGTCGTGAGGTGTTTCAGAGGAAAGGAATGAAGGGATAGTGACAGATTCATAAAAGTGGAGGAGAAGAATGAGAAGGGGAGATTGTTGCTGTTTGTTATATATTCAGAATTCTTCTTCTCTGTATGAATCTGCTCGTCGGACAGAAAGCGAAGCAGTACTACGACTTTGGTGAGGATGAGGAGTTCGAGTGCTTCAGTGGGTTTGAGCTGGAGGGTTTTCAGTTCATCAACTGTCTCCCTGATGGAACCTGGAGTCCGCCGCAAGGAAAATGCACAAGTGAGCCTGTTTTTTTTTTATTTCCGGTCGTGGTCGTCACCGGTTTATTTCAGGTTCAAACTTGTCCTCCTGCACATTTAGGGAAACTCTGTCTTCCTCCTGAGATCCCCGATGGGATGACGCTGTTCCCAAACAAAGACCAGTACAGAGTGGGGGAGTCGGTGGGTTTGAACTGCAACGAGGTGAACATGCTGCCGCAGCCGAAAGGTTTCTACAAGTGCAGCGACGGCCTCACCTGGGAGCCGCCGCTACCTGCCGAGCTGCGCTGCACCGACGGTAACCAACGGATTCCTATGATGAGAGACACGCGCAGCTCTACTCAGTGACACTCTAGCTCATCATGAATTCATTGTGAATAAAGTTTTCTTTCATCCTCCTGTTGGTAGAGCAACCGTTTGTCCCGGACGGTCAATGTGGACCAGGACAGAAGCTGCAGGACTCTCAATGTGTCTGCGTCGAGCGGGAGAGCTGCCCGTGAGACTTCATGCATTCATGACTTTACTCTGCTTGTCTGAAGCACGTCCAGCTAAAGAAGAGATATATTATATATATATGTGTGTGTGTGTGTGTGTCCAGATCACAAACGGCAAATCTCTGCGTCCTGAATGTGGACATCGGCGTCACCGTGTCGATGTCCCTCTGCTCCTTCCAAGCCGGCCGTTGCCATGGTGACCCGCTCTTCTACGTCAGCGACGGCGAGTGTGACGCGTCTGACCCGAGGAAACTGGACTGGGCCAAGTTCAGAGCCAAGATGTCGTCCAAGAGCTCGGTTCATGAGCCGTGTGACCTCAACACCTGCTACGAGTGGGAGACTTGTTCTGGTGAGTTTTTAAATTCACACTGTGGTTTTATTTTCTAATTAACTGTATAAATATCACATTTATGTATTTTATATATTTATGAACAAACATGAGGTTTGAACGTCAGAGCTTTCCTGACGTCCTCCTGACGTTTGTCTCTCGTCAGCATTTAAGAAGTGTGAGTGTCGAGCCGCTCGCGACTGTGGCAGATCTGAGAAGCACACGTTCTGCGTGAAGCTGACCAGGAGCCAGAGGACTCGGGATTTGGACCTTTGCTCCATGGCCGCTCTGAAATGTGCCAGCTACGAGTTTGAGATTCTCAGTGAGGGAGCGTGTGAGTCCAGATGATTCCATGATTCTGGAGGGGCTGGAACCGTCGGGCCTGTCGGTGCGATGCTGCAGCGTCGTCTCTCCTGATTTGACCTGAGATGCTTTGTGAGGACGGACGGGGGTTTGACAAAAGCGTCTCAAATCCTCTTTGACCACAGGAGGAGATCATTTTCACTGTTAAACGTTTTTCACTTGTAATGAAAACTAATAAAATCAGAACATCTTCTGTTTTTTTTATTTTTCATTTCTTACAGTTTAAACCTCCGACTGCTTCACGTCCAGTTTTCTCTTTACAGTTTGGAAATATTCAAACAATAAAGCAAAACCAAGAGAACAAGACTTTACTTTGAAAAGTATTTTATTAACTTATTATATAAAATTATTTTAGATTTGTCACTTAACTTTTTTTTTTACGCAACTGTCGCCAATCATCCGTCCTCTGTGACAAATATATAAAAACAAAAACTTGAATTAATCTATTTACATTATTAAATGTTCCTGTTTAATTTACAGATTAAATAAGAAACAAACAGTTTTTATTCTGGACAAGCGTCGATGCCGATCACGTTCATCAGCTCCCCCCCACACCTCCTCGCTCCCACCTCGCATTCCGTCATCGTCGTGACCACGCCAGAGCTAACGCACAGGGGGGCGGAGTCTGTGGGGCATTCTCTCGCTGACTCTAGAATTGGGGGAAAAAGAAAAAGAAAGTCATATTCTTCTGACGTCACAAACTCGTATTTATTATTTATAAGTTTTTCGGACTTTAAAAAAAATGACCAGGTTTCTCCTTTAAAATCCTGCAGCAGACTCACCCTGACAGAACGCCCCCTCTGGCCATTGACAGTCGGCGTCGCTGGTCAGAGAGAAGCTGCGACCGAGACACTGCAGAGCTCCGAGCTGACACGTGCTGAGCAGCTTCGGGGCCGAGCCGAGTCTGGCACACAACAGCAGTGAAGCCCTGAATCCAGACAAAACAGATTTTCAGTCAGTTTTGTTCTTTAAAGACTTGGACCGAACGTTTCTCCGAGTGAAGCGTAGAAATTATTCTCAAATTTCGTACTCACGAGCACTGAAACGGCATTTTACACACACACTTGTTTTTCCCTGCGGTCTCCCACGGTTTACACTTCAGGCCGGATGGGGGAGGAGGAGCTGTGGGCGCTGAGGAGGACACAGATTCCATCAGTTTCAATCGTCTCCACCAGGGATGATACATACAAATGTATTTTTAAATAGTGAATCAAATTAAACTGCAGTATTTTTGTATTTTAAGTTTCCAAGAGCCGAGGAAATCACAGTAAAAATCATATAAATATAAATATTCCGAGAATAAACGTACCTGCTTTACAACGAGCGCCTGCAGGAGACGGAGACCACTGCAGACTGGGACTACAGATGACCTCTGACACCTCGCCGTCCAGCAGCGACCCTGCAGGACAGGAGAGGGACACCCCGTCTCCGATCTGATAGGCCGCTTTGGTGGGCGTGGCCATAACTTCAGCGCCGAGTTGCGGAATCCCACACGTGGTACCTGGGACGAGGGGAGATGACGACGTGTCAGTGAAATCTGTTCAAGCGAGCGGGACAAACAGAGAGACAAGAAAACGTAAAGCGAAGACGCACTTTTGCAAACCGTCGTCCTCGGCGTCCACGTCTGGTTTTCAGTGCAGCGGCTCACGGCGTCTCCACTGAGGTAATGTCCCTCTGTGCAGGAGAACTCCACCGTGTTTCCCACCACGTAGAAATCTCTGGGATTCTGAGAGGAAGATAAAACAGCGGCTGCACTTTAAAACACGTAGATAATAACATGCGAGTGATCCTGCGAACAAACACAGGTGATAACTTTCATTTCTCAGACTCACCTGGATGAAGCCGTTCCTCAGGTTCGGAGGCGGACCACAGGTCTTTGGTGGCGTCACAGAGAGACTGAAACACTGAGGCTCCATCGTCCTGCACACAGTGATTTGACTTGTTAGAACCAAATTAGAGGAGACGGCAGAGTGGACCAGCTGGGGCACCAAGTGTTTGAGACAGAGGCTGAAAGGAGGAGCTGCAGCGACGTGTTGTGAACATTAGAGCGTGTGTGTATCCGTCCTCACTGTAAATACTGGATCTGTGGGTCCTCACAAGGCTTCTGCTCCGCTCTCAGTCCAGTGCAGTGTTGTCCACCTCTGCTGGGAGCGGGATTGTTGCAGCTGCGAGTTCTTGACATTCGACCTCCAGAACACGATCCCCAGGAGGACCAGCAGCTCCAGCCGCCATGGATCAGCCCTGAGAGAAGAACCAGAGACCACGGTAACATTAAACTTTATCTCAAGCCCTTTAACCCTTTTTTTAAAAGATATTCAATTATTGGATTAAACTCTGTTGTTACCTGGCTGCTCTCCGATCACAGCTCCAGTCTGGCAGGCCGGCCCCGAGGTCCCCGGCCGGCAGACGCAGCGACACACGGAGCCGCTCAGCAGCGGCTGGCCGTTGTTCTGGCAGGGACGGCAGTGACAGGGATGCTCCTCGGACAGGTACTCCTCCGTGGCTCTTTCCAGGTGCAGCTTCTTCAAACCCGCACACTGCACCTCCTTCACCAGCTCGTGCAGAGGACGCAGCTGGAGGAGAATTCACAGTTTGTTCATGAGTGTCAGCAGAGACACATGATCTGACCAGAAATATCCTTCAACGTTGAATATTTCATGATTGTGTCAGTTTTTCTGAATAATGGAAAACCAGGAAATCAACACACACAAGTGCAGTAAAGACAGAACAGAGGTTATAAAATATAAATCGGTCCATGGAAGTCGTACCTTCTGGTCTATGATGTTGGGGAAGTCTTTGACAGACGAGGCCCAGTTATCGTAGATCTCTCCGTTAGTTTCTGGCTTTTCCAGATCCAGAACACTCAGAGCGCCGATGAAGGACGGGTCTCCTCCGAACACGTTGACTTTAATGGGCATTTTATTCACATTGTGTCCTGTGGAAGCAGCGGAAGTTAAAATGTTACTCAAGACCACGACACGTTTTATTTTAAGGGTCAACGTCAGGCGTTCACTCACCGTCCCTGGAGGAGATGGAGTTCATGAATGTCTCACACGTGATTTTCACTTTCTTCCGGAAGAAACGGCGTTTCACCTTCTTCCAACACCTCTTGTACTCGGTATCTGTTGTACCTGTACACAAACAACGCAGCAACAATGGGTTTAAAACTAATGATCAGCTCACGTCACTGTTAATCATTACTCAACTTTTTAAAGGTCCAGTCTGTAAGATTTAGGTGAAAGGATCTATTGGCAGAAACTGAATATAAAATAATCTAATAATTTATTTATCCTAGAATGGGCCCTTTATATTTGAATACTTTCTATTTAAATACTTTATATCTACATTTTGAACTTTTTTTTAAAGCAAATATTTGTTTTCATACTTGTTCACGTGGCAACTGAAGCAAAAGTCTAATTATCGACCGACTTGAAAAAGGTTGTGAGGTTCTTACTGGTCGAAGTGAGCGCCTGGCGGTCCAGCTCCAACAAGCCTTGGTATTCGCCGCCCAGCGAGCCCTCGGAGAGGTAGTGCGTGCCGTACGTCTGGAGCAGCTGGCGGTAGGCGGAGTAGTCGTATGTGAACGGCAGCGAGGACAAGGCCTTCCAGAAGCCTTCGGACAGAGTGAGATACTGAGGGGCGGAGTTCTGAAACTGGGCCAGTTCCACTTTATTCTTCAGGATTATTAATCTGGACGCCTGGACGGAGGGAGAACAGCAGGGCCTGGTTAATAAAACTTTAAAAATAGTCTTTTACACGCCCACAAAGGTTTTATCGTGACCTTGTTCTCGGTGAGGTCCTTGTGGAAGGTGCGGCGGTCGTGTCCGAACAAGGCGTTGGCCTGGATGTGCTGAGTGTACGACCAGGAACTTTCGTAGGATTCATCGGTGTCTTCGTTGTCCACCTTCACCTGCAGCACAAGCAAAGAATCAGTCCGCCAATGAAACGCTCAACAACCGCTCAACCCATCGTCAAGTCACAACCTTGACCGTGATCGTGACATTTCTCCCCGGACTCACCTCAAAGTTGTACCTGAGGACGCTCTGCGGAAGTCTGTAATAGACTTTGTGGTCGCCGCTGAACACCTTCCTGCACTGACCTCCGAAGCTCTGAGTGTTGATCACGCCTGCTCTCAGTTTCCCCGTCAACACGTCGTACCTGTAAACCACGACGAGAGAAAAACCAACAGGGTGTTATTTTAGTCATTTAGCCTTCGTACTTACGGTAACGCTACCGCCCCCTGGTGGTGGAGTTGTTCCTACTCACCCTCTGCCTGTGAAGTCAGCGTTCGGAGGCGTTTTGTCGAGGTCACACGAGAACTGTTGGTCGTCTTGGGGACAGCCTCTCTCATCCAGACCGTCGTTACAGTCGAAGTCTCCGTTACACAGCAGAGTGCGACTGATACACTGACCTGTTTCAATAATAAGAATCTTTACTTCACATTACAAGAGACAAACAGTCCCGACTTTAATTTAGAAATTAGAATTAAAAACGAAATATGTGTTGTAATTTTTATTTGATGAAAACAGAAACTTATCATGATATGATGAAAAATTGCTCTGAGGCTTTTTGGACGGTTTAATAAGTTGCAACTAACCAGAGGTGCAGCGGAACCTGTCTCCACAGCCCGTTTCCAGGGGACATCTTTTCTGCGGAACACACGGTTGTGTTTGAGTGGCTTCCCCTGAACACGCCGCACCCCCAAACTGGGCGTACACCTCCACGTGACGAGTGCGCGCCTGAGAAGGGAGCGATTATACATTTCACGTTAAATAGAATAAACGTTTGAGGGTTCACAGACAATCAATTTAATTTGTGCTAAAGTTGAACTCACAAAGAATCAACATTTGCTGTCAAATCCATTTTCCAATTTCAAATTCTTTCCAGAAGTATGAAACTGTTTTTGACCAAAGTTCAGCTTCAGGAAACTTTGACACGAGAAGAATTTGCCTTATTGACAAACAGCAAAGACTTGTACTGTTGTGCACACAGAGCGTGAACATTGGACTTGTGTTCATCAGGACACGAATATGACTCCGGATTAATGTTTGTGTTGCTGTGTGTGTGTGCTGGTTGTGTATTTTATCATAAAATCAATACATCAGCTTTACTTTTGAGGTACCTCAGTGCTGGTGCAGCCGTCGCACTCGGACCACTCTCCATAAGGACCCCATCTGCAGTTCACAGACTGCTGGCAGCTGAGACAGATGGACATTGACACGATTAACAACTTTATGTTATATTTTCACCGCCTGAATAACAGTAAATAAAAAAGAAGTAGCATGAGATTAACGACCATATCAAAATAACGGTGGATGATGTGACGGGCTGGTGAGAACAGGGTCATTAATGTTTTCATGTCAATACACAGTTAAAGTGGTACAACCACGGATCTTATATCTGGTGAACACATTCATGAATAAAACACAAGTTCATGAGCCATTACACTAATTGTAAAGAATCATCACACAACAAAAGAAGCTGATATAAAACCTAGAATCAGGAGAATTCAAAGAGATAATGGAACCTACCAGACTGGAGACAGCAAGATGAGGAGCAATGACGAACAAACGGCCAAATCCAACTGTGAACAAAAACACGAGAGGTTTTCTCAGATCAGACTATTTTAAAATCATAAGAAACAAAGTTGTTCTAAATCTGATGAATAAATGTTGAGCGTGGCTTCCAGCACCTTCATGGTGTGTCCCTCCGAGTTCGGGCTTCTCTTCTGCTCACAGAAACATCCAGGGTCTTAATATCGGCAGCGAGGCTGAGATTTCTCAACGAGAACCCTGAGTTCAGGAATCCCCCCCGATGAAGAAACCTGATATTTTCCTGTGTGTGTTCACTTTGACAGAGTTTGACATTTTGAGGATGAATCAGCTTTTTTTTTTTTTGGGGGGGGGGGGGTTCAGAACTCGGTTGCATCACAGTTGTTTGTCCTCGATAAAGTTTTAAGAGTTGCCGTGATTCAGGCAAAGGTCAGAAAAATCTCCATTTGACCCAAATTTCAATGCAGGTCAATGGATTTTAATGTATTTCAATGACTTGTATTGCTGCAAGTAGAGTTCATACCTCGGCCAAGGCCCAACAGTCTGCTTATGAAACCTTACGCTGTGTGTGTGTGTGTGTGTGTGTGTGTGTGTGTGTGTGTGTGTGTGTGTGTGTGTGTGTGTGTGCGTGTGTGTGTGCACACACATGTGAGTGGGCGAGACTCACATGTACCTTCGTGTGAACACTGACTGAAATGTGACACCGCAGGTTGTAGAGCGTTGCTCTGACCGTGTGGAGGAGCCGTTCCTTCACGTGGAGATGAAATCATATATGAGAATCAAATGTTTGAAAGTTTCACAGTACAAACTGTGAATGTTGACACACAGTTGTATTTAATCCAGATGAATAGATGGACAGAGAAACATCTTTATTGTGAAATGAAACCAGACGTCTGTCCCGGTGCACATATTAAAGTCAGTTATTCCACATTTACAAAATCTTTTGTTACAAAACAAACAACGCACATTAGATGACATGACCTCATGACCTATGTATTTATTTCATAATAATAATAATAATGATGATGATGATGATTATAATAATATCCTGTTGCTGGTGCCGGTTGTCTTGCAGATACGCACCAGTAGGTGGCGCCCTCCTCTGATCCTCAGAAACAGGCGGACACGTCGTGTTTCTTCGACAGAGTCCGGAACCTGGTGAACGGATCAGTGTGGAGGTTGTTCACGGAGCGAGGACTTCACTGGAGCTTTTCTTCAGAGACACACACACACTCACACACTCACACACACACACAGGTGAGTGTCTGCTCCGTCTCCAGATGTGTGTGTCTGCAGCTGCATGAACTGGGTTTCACTGTAGAAGCAGATGGTTGTGTTGTTGTGTTGTGTTGTGTTGTTCAGTGTTTGATGTCAGACAGAAGCAGAGACAGGAGAGAAACTGTGAAGTGTTTAAAACAGATGTTTCACTGAAGTTTGCGTTTAATTTAAATTTAAAGGATTTAAGTTGCTTCATTAGATTATTTCCATTTTTCTGTGGCTGTTTTTCTACACGTCAATAGATCTCTCTCTCTCTCCCTTACTCTCCCTCTCTCTCTCTCTCTCTCTCCCTCTCTCCCTCTCTCTCTCCCTCTCTCTCTAATCATTCAGACTTGATATTAATTCATATGAATAATCGACCTAATTAAATAAAAACAGTCCCAGTTTCAGTTTCTTCTGACAAGTTATTTATTAATAATCATATTGAGTAACTGATAAATTAGTCACTAATTAAAATGTCGCTGGATCCAGTGAGATAAACAGGCTGATGTGTGTTAATGCAGTTTGTGCTAAACTCAAATATTGCACAAAGTGAAACACGTCTTTTTTAATCATCATGCCCCCCCCCCCCCCCCCTATTGTTCTTCTCTGAACCTCAGCAAACATCATGTCGTTATAGCAACAGCAGGTGTGCACTTCTTTACTGCACGTGCGACGAGCTTCTGGAGATCATCTGGAACATGTTTCAAGAAACGTGGTTTTAAAAATTTAATTTCAAATCTTAGCGTAGTGTCGTCCTCAGCGGTTCGTCCTGAACCTTGAGTCCACACCTGCTTATCTCTACAGAGGCCGAGTGATTCCAGGGTAGTTGAGTCTGTTGGTCTTATCAGCTGGAGACTTCCCCAGACTTCCACAGGTTTCTGTGGGAACCAGGTGGAGTCTTATCTGTGCGACGACGCGGAGGAGTTTCCCATCGTGTCTTTCCATTTAAAACAATTAAATCAATAAAATCACTGACAGAAAAACTGCAATTTGTAAATTACAGGTTTTCAGTCCGGTCACATGGCGAGAGGACAGTTGCATGCAGTTCCCTCTCCTGCACTATTACTCACTAATATTCACTATTACTCACTATTACTCACTAATATTCACTATTACTCACTAATATTCACTATTACTCACTAATATTCACTATTACTCACTAATATTCACTATTACTCACTATTACTCACGTATGACAGATGTTAAGGTGTTTTTATAAAGTTTGCACGTTTGCTGAAGACGGTAAAACCTTGAGGTTTTATTTTAACTAACGAGACAGAGCCTCTCCCACAGTGGAGCTGGAAGCTGGAGCTGCACGTGTCCGAGTCCTAAACAGAAGTTTCAGTTCAAGCTTAAAAACTTTGTAAAAACCTGACTGAGGTCAATTTCAACCTTCTGGCTTTCTGTCCTGACGAGTTCACGTTTCGAGTATTTAGCAAAAAAAATATTTGCACAGTGTGGAGCAAGAGTTCACGTGAATCCAGGTGAACGTCAGGAGGTGGAATCCTCAAACAGAGGAGCTGCACTGAGGGGAGACATCACAACTCGTTCCATTGAATCTCCTCTCCAGTGAGAAGCTGAGCAGTGGAGTCCGTGGTGGGAGTGGGCAGGGCCTTCAGGGGTCGAGATGCGGAGAGACTAACCTTCGGCACATGTTTGGTCCACAGCTCGGCACCATGGCGGCTGCAGCTCCTCTCCCCGTGCTCGTCCTCTTCTGCCTTCACATCCTCACCGCTTCAACTCAAGGTACGTTCATGAACCTTCATCCCTTCAGCAGCAGCAGCTTTCTTCTCATTTCACAGGAACATCAGAAGCATGTGTAGAAACTCTCCTCTGTTGATTTTTAATGTTTTTTAAAGATTCTTGCTTCGACCAATTAGAAAAGAAATCAGGAGATGAGTCGGTTTGTTTAATGGAGCTGCAGCAACGTGTTCATGTCGAGCAGAAAACATCAGCAGCTGCATGTTTGTGCTGCTACTTTTTTTTTTTTTTTGTCCTCAGATGAATATGAAACGTGTTGCACAACAGTGAAGCTCTGCACAGAGACAGAGCCACACACAGCGGCCAGCTCTTTCTAGTGAAGTGGCTTCCCAGGAATTCAGAGAGCACTTCACCGCCGAACAATGCCGAGCTGTTTCTGCTGCACCCCCCCCTCCTCAGTGGCAATGGAGACTAGTCGGAGTATTTGCATACATGAGCTGTGTTTTATCCACAGATTCAAACCAGCCCTGAGCACTCGAGGCTCTCCTCCTCTGCTTGGCCTCTTTATGTGACTCGGGCAGGGTCGGGTTCCCTCTCCTGACAGGTGTGTTTCCCGCCAGCAGCTCGTTAGCAGAGACCACGTGAGCCAGTGTCTGTGTGAAGCTCCTCTCGCTGCAGACTCGGCTCCACGCTTCTGCCAACTTGTAATGACCTGCAGGTTTTCTGAGGCGCTGCCCACGTCACAGATTGAAATCAGTGTGGGGGGTCTCCGCGGTGATTGGCTGCTCGCCGGTTGGAGGAAAAACAAATAAATGAAATTCAAGATTTAGATTACGATGCAAACACTGGATAAGGTTTTTTTTCTTTTTTTTTCGAGCTGAGCTGATTCTGGCTGCACGTATAAAAACCACCTGCACCAAAGAGGTCACGCTTTCAATTGCATTTGTTTGTCCTTGTGCAGGATTTCTCAAAAACTATTGAACACTTTTCCATGAAACGTTGTAGAGGGTCGGGGGCAAGGATTTCAGTTTGGCAGTGGATGTGGATCAGTGGCAGAGCCAGGGTTTTCTAGATCAGGAGCCGTGGAGGGGCCCACAATTACCCACGAGTCCTGCTTCAGTGTGTTGCACACTTGTTTACCGTCAGATTTGCAGATTTGAGCAAAGTCGCACATCATTGCATATATCTTCTATGTTTTTCTTTCCCTGTTCAAGCTGCAAAAAAGGGTCTCACATACCAGAGTTCCACTGCAGGAACTTTCCAGGAGCTGGGAACCTTTGCAGGATCTAGATTAAAGTCCAGAGGGGGGGGGGGGGGGTACTACCTAATGAAAGTACAGGAACATTTGAGGAATCCGTCTCCTTGTGTGAATACACTTTTCTTTTTTTTTGAATCTCCAACATTTACTGATTTTTTGATAAAGCTCTGTCGTTGCATGGTCTTGTGTAGCTCTGCCCCCTCCTGGTGGACCGGAGAGGAGCAGCTTGTTGTTGCCGTCGCTTCTTCTTGCGTCAGCAGCTAACTTCCCTCATCTCCCTGGTATTCAGCTCAGAAACATCCTGGTACTTTATATCAGCTGAAGTCTCAGCTCAGAAACATCCTGGTACTTTAGAGATCAGATCACATCCCTCTGAGATCAGGACACTGGTTCTTAATGGGATTAGATTTCTCCACCAACACACTGCAGGTTTTTTTCCCATGTACATTTTACCTATGAGGCTTGTTAGGTGAGTAAAGAGCTGTAATCAGTAATGAGAGCACTGCGGCTTTGAGCCAAGGGAGGAAAGGGCCTTTAGAAATGCAGAGGACCAAGCGTTTCCCCCTGAGAGCGCACTGATTGATGTCTGAACATGTGACTCTGTAAATAAGCGTTTGGCCTGCGCTCTCACAGGAAAGACATTAATGGAAGCCTCTGTGCAGATGTTAATGGAAGCTATAAAAGGAAAAACACACATTAATTATCATCAAGAGGTTGCAGGAACACAGCGAGACAGTCGGCCGTGCTTCCACCTGATGGTTTGTGGCATCTGCTGAAGTTATGAGCTCGACCTTCAAAGGAAATTAACGCGAGCTGCTATTTCCTGCTGCCTTAGAAATCGTGGCTGAGAGGAAACACATCTGGGCTTGAAAAAACACACTGAGGATGTTTTCTTTAACCTCGAAATAGACCTGCGTCGGCAGCGCTCGGAGGGAAATCGCCCCGTAAACATGTTTACTCTCTCGGGTGGTGGTTCGCCTCAGAAAGACGAGTCCTGTAATGAGAACGCTGTTTGCTGTAAAGCGATATCACAGTGTTGAACAGCGGCTCAGTGTTTTGTGGCTCTAATGAGTGTGTTCACAAAGAGCTCCACGTCCACGGCTCTCATGTTTACTTACACCAGAGGTGAACTCCGCTGAGCAAACACGGCAGCACTTAACTCTGACACACAAGCACGAACAACCGGGCCTGTGAGTTCGCAGGCCGAGCCGAGTTGTTCTAGTGACAAGGACCCGTGTTCTCGACAGACTGTGTGTGGACGTGAGTCTGTGTGAGAGGCAGACGTCATGGAGCAGGAACACTTCTCTTTTCCCTTCGTTGCCCTTTGTCTCACTCGCTGGTGGAAGAAATACTCAGATCCAGATGTTAGACGACAGTAAAACACAGAGGTAAAAGTCTGAACACAGGATTTTTAGAAAAAAATACTAAAGGGAGCAAATTCTGACGTCGTTCTATATCGTCTAACTCTGCATTTTCTATTTGTTAATGCATCTGAAGCGAAGTCACAGTCACGGGAACCTTTGGTTTTCATCCTGACACCGATTCCTCCTCCAGGCTCAAACAGAAACAACTCACATGGTGTATTTTTAACAACTGTATGGAAATTATAATAATACAGTAAAAAACGCTGACTTGAACTTGTTGAAAAAGAAAAATGAACAAGACGAAGCACACGTTGTTCTCAGGGTTAGCACTGACAGATCATCTACCTCATCTCTGAGAGCTGTGATTCATCTGCAAATAATTCACTCAGAGATGTTCCCCAACGTACACTTGTGGATTAAAGCTCCAATGTGTAATTTAGGTGAAAGGGAACTAAATCTAATGTAGAATAATCCTTGTGATGTTTTCACGAGTTCGTTTCCTCTAAATTGTATGAATTGTAGTTTTCTTTACCCCAGAAAAGACCCTTTATATTATAATACTATATTTATAATTAAATACTTTATATTGACATGGAGGGGGTCCTCTCTACGGAGGCCGCCATGTTTTTTACATTAGTCCAGACTGAACAAACTAAACACCTCTTGAGTTTTTATGACAACTGAAGCTACCACAGGTTCTTTTCCATGTTTGGAAGGAGAGGGGGAGGTGAGGGGGGTTCAGCTGTGACGCAATCTCAACACTAGATATCACTAAATTCTACACACTGTACCTTTAATGCAAACTAATACTATGCAAACCTGATTTGTTGCTCTTAGTCTTGTGAATAAATGTGGTGGAGTAAAGAGTAAAGAAAGTAAGAGGAGGTAAGATGTGGTTCAAATCTTCCTCCATCCAGTTTTATTTGTGTAGCATCAAATCACAACATTACATCTGAAAGTTCTTCACATTGTAAAGTTGAATCCTCACAACGTTCTAGAAACAGTTTCCCACGACGAGCCGCGCTGCGGAGAGTAAAACACATCTTCACGCACTGATCCTGAACCACCACAGATCCCAGTGGAGATGTGGAAAATGAAATTTTGGAAAAAGAAAAAGTAGAGTCCTCACTTTCACACAAACAAAGCGGTACTGAATCATAATAAATCAGATCTCGGCCACGGTCTTTTGAAGCTCTCTTCTTGTGTCGCACTTTCCAAACCACCCACGTGGCCTCATTCATCATGTTGAGATGAGCCCTAGAAATGCTTTGCATAACTGAGTGTCAAATTGATTTTAGCCCTGGTCCTGAGCTCAGCACACTTCTTAGTCGGGGATATGGTAAACAGGTTATTTTTAACCTGTACCTCCCCTTCCCCGAAGCAGCCTGAGCCAGAGGTATTCATCATCCGCTCAGCTGCGGAGGAGCCGTCTTGTCCTGACACTTCTCGGTACTCAGCCAGCCCGTGCTTGTGTTTGCGCTGTTCCTCCCTGAGGTGTTGATCACAACGAGCTGAAAACTCCCTGAGCTAATTGTTTAAAGAGCCGGTTCATCCACATTTATCGAACATATACACAAGAAGAGCCCTGGATGCTAGTATTCACATGTGGGACTGGAAAAGATCAGATAATAGCATACATGTTTTAATGAATGCATCAGTTACACTTTTTAATTCCTTTTTTAATTAATTAACAGATTTGGATTGACATAGACTTCTACAGTGTAACTATTAACTTAAATGTAAAGAAAACATGAGGACATAGTGAAGTTATGATATTAAAGAAATGAGCTGATGAATGACAGTTTTCCATCTTATCAGAAGAACATTAAACAAAGTCAGTGTAGAGCAGCAGGGAAAAGTACTCGACATTACTTCTGTATAGATTCCAGATGGTATATAACTATTGTAGTACATATAGTATACGGTATATAGTTTCTGCAGTCAGCATATTATCATTTTGCACCAACAGGAAATGACACAGAGCACGGCAGTCTGACAGTTTGACAGATAAACGGCCGCTGCCAATAAAAACAAATTCCTTTTCCTGAGATCAAATCCATTGTTTGGTTTCACAGATTTTTCTGGCTCTGTCTCAACGCCCTCCACACACTCTACAAACTCTTTGCAACTTAGAGGAGTTAGCTCCTGAGTTTGTTTTCATGCATTGCTCTGAGAGACCGTCTGCAGCACGCTTTGAAAAAAATATTTTTTAATTTTGCAGCACTGGCTCTGTATTGTCCCTGAAGCTGTGTGAACACATAGTTTGAGTTCATGCATCCAGTAGAACAGGATCCATGTGGTACATTCTGTGCTCCACCGTATGGGGAAACAAAAAAAAGAAAAGAAGCTGATTCCACGACAGTCGTGGCAGTGAACTCTGCAGCGGCAGCTTTCGCTTGAAGAGCAGTTAAATGTCTTCCAGGAAAATGCTGGTTGTTTGCCCTGTGGCTGGAGCTCATTGGGGTAGAGTTACATCGTGTCCCTGGCAGGCAGCCGGGAGTCATAGAGAGTGAAACAGATGTTTGTGGTATAAAAAAAAAAGGATCAGATGTGTAATTATTGTCTCCCTGCAGTCCTCCCCGAGAGACGCCCACACATCACTGGCTGTGTCTCCAACAACATGGAGACTTTCCGCTGCAGATGGAATGTCGGCACTTTCCAGAACCTCTCCGAGCCCGGAGCCCTCCGCTTATTCTACATTAACAAAACGTGAGCCGGGAGACTTTGTCAGTACTTCCAGAAATAATGTGGTTTCTCAAAGAAATCGAGGTTCTCAGGCTTTTTTAAACAATGTGCAGGAAAGAAAGGGATAACTGCAAAACTGAAGTCTGATGTATAATCTATCTAAACATGAATGTGCATAATGAAATAAATCCAAGAGAGCCTGTATTTACACAAATCATGATCTGAAGTTGAAATGCACCTTTAGTTTCTATATTTTCTTTGGTTTTAAAGCCTTTTACGACTTATTATTGAGTTTACAGCTATTTTTACACATAAGATAATAAAAAATACAATACTTATTGTTAGTTTTACTATCATGTTGTCTTCCTCCCCCTCGCAGGCCGTTGCCGGACTTCCCTAAAGATTGGACGGAGTGTCCCCACTACAGCACCGAGCGGCCCAACGAGTGCTTCTTCAACGAGAACCACACGGTCATCTGGACCCTTTACAACGTCCAGCTCCGCTCGGCGGACCCAGCCGTCCTCTATGACGAGAACCTTTTCTACGTTCAAGACATCGGTGGGTTTGCTGCCTGGCTGTCACCATTGGATCTGCCCGTTGAATTGAATCCGCTTCTAATTAGAATCGGTTGTTTTGTGGAAATCGTGGAGGCAAATAAATACTTTATTTATATTGTGTTGTAGGTTGTATTCAGTTGACCACTTACTTTTGTCCATGTAGTTTCTGGTACATGTATTGAATCCTGCCTGAGACCCTGAGGTGATTTTTTAACTCCCGCTCTGCAGTTCAGCCAGATCCACCGTTCAGCCTGAACTGGACGCTGCTGAATGTGAGTTCGACCGGGTCCAACTATGACATCATGCTGAGCTGGAAGCCTCCAGAGTCTGCGGACGTGGAGATGGGATGGATGACTCTTCAGTACGAGTTCCAGCACCGCGACGTGAACTCTGACCTGTGGAAGGCGGTGGGCATCTCCTCCGTTTTATTTCGCCGCGTTAAATCCGAACTTTGGTGGAGTTGAAAACTGAAAACTTCACGTGTTTGCATCTTATTTTTTCTTCCCGGCAGTCCGACCTGGTGAGGAGCACACACCGCTCCCTCTACGGGCTCCAAACTAACGTCAATTACGAGGTTCGGGTTCGGTGCAAAGTTCCCGCAGGGAAAGACTTCGGAGAATTCAGCGACTCCATCTTTGTCCATATCCCATCTAAAGGTAAACATTCATCTTTACATTTATGACACTAAATAAAAAACTATATTGAATATGACTGAATTTGTGTGTTTCGAATCTTTCTCAGTGTCGAGGTTCCCGGTCATGGCTTTGCTCATCTTTGGCACCTTGTGTTTAGTGGCCATCCTGATGTTAGTTCTCATATCGCAGCAGGAAAAGTAAGTCAATGATCAACCTGCAGGTTTTCTGTGCAGCGCTGCAAGGGTTGAAAACGCTCAGAGAAAGGAGGGCGTGCAGTCGTCTGTGTGGACTGTCCGACCTTGAAGATCAGTCTCGGTGTCTGTGTTATCAGTGGAGTCATGTGTTACTGTGTGTCAAGTCTTTTTTTTTTTTCTTTCCTCAGGTTGATATTTATTCTTTTGCCTCCGGTTCCTGGACCGAAAATCAGAGGAATTGATCCTGAGCTCCTGAAGGTATTCACACACACACACACACACACACACACACACACACACACAATGATGTTTGAGTGAAGCATGAACGAGGCCACATTCACGATCTCTGTCCACATGAGCCTGAAAACACATATCACGTGACCACTCACGTAGATCACTTGAATGACAGCTCTCGTCTCCTCCGCATATAAACTGTTGTATCATTGTAAAATATGAATTTATCTGCACACCAGCTGTTAGCAAAGACAATGATGGTGTTTGTTCAGTAACTGGGTCATGTGACAGGATCCTGATGAACCAGCGAAGCTACCTGTAGCAGGGTTAAAGCATTTTCAGACAAAAGTGTAAAAGTGTGGCTGTAGCCTGAATGTAAATGGAGAAGAGACTCATCCCTCAAGCAGCTGACCCGACTCATCAGCTGATTGTGGCGTCTTATTTTCATTATGTCACAGAAAGGAAAGCTGAGAGAGTTGACATCCATCCTGGGAGGCCCCCCTGATCTGAGGCCGGAGCTGTACAACAGCGACCCCTGGGTGGAGTTCATCGATCTGGACATGGAGGAGCAGAGTGACAGGCTGACAGAGCTGGACACGGATTGTCTCGTGGACCGCTCCCTGTTCTCCAGCTGCTCTCCTCTCTCCATCAGCTTCAGAGACGACGACTCGGGCCGGGCCAGCTGCTGCGACCCGGATCTCCCCATCGACTCGGACGTGTCACCGTTCTACCCTCTCATCCCGAACCAAGCCCTCAGTAAAGAACCATCGTGCCCGGGGGCCTCCGAGCCGAGCAGCCCAACTGCCGCAGAGACGGCGACCGCGGCTCCTGGTCGGGAGGCTCTGTACACGCAGGTGAGCGAGGTGAGGTCGTCCGGCAAAGTGCTGCTGGCACCTGAGGATCAGACTGACGTGGGACAAGCTACAAACAAAGACTCGGAGAAAGACACTGTGGTGGAGCGGGAGAATGAAATGAAAGACTTTCAGCTGCTGCTGGTGGATGCAGATCACGGAGGCTACACCTCCGAGCTGAAAGCCGGGAAAATGAGCCCCAGTTTGTCCTCAGGGGATCTGAGCGAGCACGGCCGCACGGTGCCATCGCCTTACTACGGATCAGATGCCACCGCCATGTCCCCGCTACCCTCCGCTCCTGTCTACACCGTGGTCGAGGGCGTTGACAGACAGAACAGCCTCTTACTGACATCGAACTCGACACCCGTCCCACAGATAATAATCCCAAAGCCCATGCCCACACCGGACGGCTACCTGACCCCTGAGCTTCTGGGAAGCGTCACGCCGTAGGTGGAGTGTGCAAAGTTAAGACTATTCACTCAAGGGCGGATACGTTTCGGAACAGTCTCGAGGATTGATTTTCCCAACACTGTGTTTTGATGCCAGCTCGCTTAAAATAGTTGAAGGGCCATCTGCGGCTGTCCCCCCCCCCCCCCCCCCCCCCTCGACAAGGCTGTGAAATCCACAAGTTTGTTATGAGCGATGGAGAGGACACAAGAATGTGTTGTGCTGCAGTTGTGGGAAGAAAATAACTCAACAGTCTGACGCCTCAAAACACGACCTCAACACTAGTTCTTAATGAACACAGGAAGCTGCAATAAACAAGTTTGGCCACTAGAGAACTGAACAATCCCCCGACGACCCCAGCGTATTAAAGTTGAACTCTTTTATAACTCAGGTCTCCATCGACCCCTGAGGAAGGTCTCTGACCATTTAAACTTTTGTAGCTTCTCCATCAGGTTCAAAGGGAAATTATTTAACTCCCCCACAAGTCCTTGCCGGTGTGGTTGTAGGCTACTTTGCTAATTTGCTAATTTCCCACTGGTTTTTTAGGCTTCGGTGAAAAAAACGGTGGAGCCCTAACGACCGAGAGGAACCTTTAACCTCTTTCAAAAAAAAAAATGCTGGGACTAAAAGTTTCAACGACTTTTGTGGAAATAAAATAATAAATAATAAAAAAAAGAGTAAAAAGCTCTGTAGACTCGCTGACGAGTCCCCGTTGACGCCTCTCTCATTTCATATCGTCTCAGAATCTATGATGTCGACTCATGCAGCACTCATTTTTCTTTGTTTGTTTTATTCTCAAAACTCTGTAATGATAACTTTCTTTAGGATAAAATCCAGTTCAGGGTTTGTATTGTCTGGAAGCGTGAACTCGTCGCCTCTCGTTTCCGTCTCAGGCTCTAACACGTCGACTTGTTGTTAACCACCGTGAAGCAGAACAAAGTTCAAATGATCAACTGGAGCACGAAATACTCAACTTCATCTTATTTTAGTTCATTTTTCATTTCTTCGTTGACTTTTCGGAGCCGACAGCGAAAAAAGTATTAGATGGTTCCTCTTCTGAAGTAACAGTACACAGTGGAAGTACTTCAGCCAGTATTTTTTTTCTAATGCATGGACTCTTATTTTTTTTTGGTTTCTAGTAAAATGTGCGTGTTTCATGTCCATTAAATTGTTTAGGTACATTTTTCATCAGTGTTGAATTTGACAGTTTTTACATTTTAGCTGTTTAAAAAGGGTCAAATAAAAACTTTCGTACTTTTGCTCTGGTCTCTCGTCTCATTACTCTCTCACGTGTTTCCACAGGAGACTTGACTTTTGGAGAAGTAGGAAAGTTTTTGTGAACTAGCTCCTGCGGCGTTAGCCTCGTCCATTGTTAGCAGTTAGCACCCAGGGAGGAATCCCGTGTGTCCTGATCGAAACTCGAGCGTCCGTCGCTGTTTTCCTCAGTAAGTTGCTCTTTGTCGGACGAACACGATGAAGAAGCTCAGCTGTTTTCACCTCGACGACTTAATGGACGAGTTCGCTCAACTGGAGCAGGTACGATTGTTAGCCAGTTGGCTAGCTTAGCCTGTTAGCTCAGAGTCACTAGCCAGTGAATACATGCATCTAGCTAACTAGCTCATCAGTGGCTAATTGAATGTGACTGTTAGAAGTATGAAAAGAAGAAACACAAGTTAATTAAACTTAAAGATGATGTCAGGAGTTTTATTACTGGTAATTAGTTCTGTTATTATAATTATCATCTGAAAATATCAAAGATACTTCATGTGGCTAATTATCCTCACTTTTTATCTATCTATCTATCTATTCATTTATCTATCTATCCATCCATCTATCTATCTATTTATCTATTTATCCATCTATCTATCCATCTATCCATCTATCTATCCATCTATCTATCTATCTATCTATCTATCCATCTATCTATCCATCTATCTATCTATCTATCTATCTATCTATATCTATCTATCTATCTATGTATCTATCTATCTATCCATTTATCCATCTATCTATCTATCTATCTATCTATCTATCTATCTATTTATCTATCTATCCATCTATCAATCTATCTATTCATTTATCTATCTATCTATCTATCTATCTATCCATCTATCTATTAATTTATCTATCTATCTATCTATTAATTTATCTATCTATCTATCTATCTATCTATCTATCTATCTTTATATCTTTATCTTTTATCTATCTATTCAGATTAATTGTTATTGTCTGAAAATGTTGAATTATTATTATTAAGTTTCATTTCAAAACCTCCAGATGTGTATTTCTATCTTTCTTCATGTTTGTTGTCATATACTGATGCATTAGAATAAAGTCTGACACGTCCACTGTCTTTTACTTTCTTACATCAGACGATCACAGAGGTCAGCGGCAGAAACCAGCTGTTGGAGGTCGAGCTGGATGACGCCAACAGACTCGTTAAATTCTATCAGACCAAAGAGAAGAGTCTGACTGAAGGTGAGTTTTCTTTCTTTACAGAGAAACAAACTTTAGAACTTGATTGTTTTTCTGTCTGTTTGAGATTAAAGCTCCTGGTGGAGCCTCACTTGGTGTTTGTTTGCCTCCCTCTGCTGGTGATTCGGCCAAACGACAGTACTGCCATGCTGCATCGAGAAAAGAGAAAGTCTGAAGTTGTAACCTTCAGAAAATCAAATACTCAAAGTGTTAACATTTAAAAAAGGGGCTGATATATTGTTAAGTAATCACACTTCAAATACATGTGGACTTTAAAAGAAGCACACAATCCTGAAAGAGTAATTAATAAAAAATGATTCATCAATTTTCTAAACATAATGAAATGAGGAAAACTTGGCAATTGAAGGCAAACAAAAGGAAAAGATTAAAAGAAGTGTGACGATCACCCATTCGAAAACATTGGGGCAGAAATATAAGAGGAAATTAGTAAAATAAAATAAAAATAAAATAATATAAAATGTTTAAAATAGTCAGCAAGCCTGTAATTGTCTTCATTAATGTGTTGCAGAGAGAGACAGCCTTCTTGTCACGGTGAACAGTTTGCATCAGACTCTTCAGGAGCAGTGCAACCTCAGAGGTAAATTAAAAATACCACAAAGGCACCACTGGTACACAGAGAAGAAATATTGTTCATGTTGCAGTGGAGAACGAGAGACTGAAGAGAGACGTGGTCGACCTGAAGCGACAGAACGAGAGAACGTCAGAGGTGAGGACTGAAGCACAAACGTTTCAAACCCTTTAGACTGGTTCATGTTAACTGGTCACCAGCTGAAGCCTCGGTGAGCGTTGTGGTCTGTGTGTCGTCAGGATGGAGAGGCTGAGGTCCAGCGGCTGCTCGGTGAAAAGGCAGCAGAAGAGGAGAGACACAAGAGGGAGCTAGAGGCTGTGAGACAGCAGAGCAGGAGGGAGGCGGAGCGCGCTCAGAGGGAGAGTTTCAATCAGGGTGAGAGCTCAAAACAAATCACTCAGATCCAATGTCTGTTTCAAATCACAAGACCAACAACTACTCATATAGCTGTACCTTCAGTCAAAAGGAAAACCCTCACAGACATCTGAATACTACTCCGTTATACACATCTCACATTTAATACAACTTTATTTTTTCAGTAAAACATTAATCAATAACAACAATAATTGACACGAATTTCAATAAAGTCCGTCCTGTCGTTTTTAAACGTAATCCTGTGACACTCAAACAAATAATACCTGTGGAGGTAAAACTCCAAAGGTAGAGAACAACGAAACCAGTATTTTAATGATTACCCTGGTTTTGTTTATTTTCTGACAGTTGAGGCCAAAGATGCTGAAGTGAAGAAACATCTGGAGAAGAAGGATCTGCATCTGGAGGAGATGAAGAAGAGGCTGAGGGAGCAGGAGAGAGAGAGGCAGAGCGAGCTCTTGAAGTTACAGATGGAGGTGAACAAAAAGAAGAAGCTGCATTTTACTTACGTCATCGAGATTTTAAAATTAAAGTCTGTGATTTGTTATTTTCTCCTCATGTTGTCCAAGATGTGATAACAGTTGATCTGAAGGGTTGAAGAGGGTCACTTCTATTTTCAGACAACGTGACACAAGCCACAGAAACGCTCTGTGGAAGAAGCACAAGTCTCGAGTCTTGAGTTTATTTGACGTTTTGCTTTGTGTGTTTTGTCAGTTTGGTGCGAAGTTATCCAGAGTTCAGAGCACAGCTCAGTGGAGGGAGCAGCAGCAGCAACAACAACATGGCTCCAGCCTCGTTCCTCAGAGCGTCTTCAAGAGGGTGAGCAGCCCACACACACTCCTTTAGATCCTAATGATAGAACTTAATTAACAACCTGAAGGTGTCACTGTGCAGAAACTAGAGCTCCACTGAATTATTATAATATATATTTGCCAATATGAAAGATTTTATTTTACAGTATAGAAAAATGCTGAAAAAAGGTCATCAGTGTCAGACTTGTTTATAATCCCTCCTTCTTGTTTGCATGTGTACACTCGTCTGTCGTGTCCTCAGAAGCTGCAGTTCATCCAAGAGGAGAAGAACAAGGAGATTGGGGCCCTGCGTCAGAGAATCAAAGAGCTGGAGGAGATCCAGCGCTCCAGCGGCGTCAGCGACAGCCGCCTGAAGAGAAGGAAGATGTAGTTAGTGTCGAGGTCAATGATGTTAACGAGCTGCTGACCTGTCGGCTCTGCAGGTGCACAGAGCTCCGGACTCACTGGAGACACAAGTAACTCCTAACCATTTCAAATAACTGATCAGTTTCATTTTCAAAGCAAAGCTGTCGACTCATCGTTCAGATCACTCTGCTTCTGATGCACAGTCATCCCTCACTAGATCTGCAGTTTGCTTACAGCTGAGCACAGCGCGGAGAACACATCGAAACAAACGTACCTGTCTAAGGCTTTAATCCAATCAGACGCCTGCAGGGAGGGGACGCAGAGTAGCTGGAAGTCCAGGATCGTTCAGGGAATTAAACCTATTTGTCTTTCTTAAACTAGGATCATTTAACTTTGACTCACTTCAGGTTCCTGAAAGTCAAGCTGTTCTTCGACTGATGTTGACGATCTACTATTTGTGTTCAAGGACTTGTTTTCTTGTCCATGTTGAGAGAAGCAGAGGTCTGCAGTGACCAGAGTATTTAATTCTTATTATTTATTTACAGACATATATTTATTATTTGAGAAGTATTGTAGTCAGTTTTGCCTGTATTGATATTTAATAGTTAATTTATTTGGAGCAATATGAAGCTGATGTTGAGGTCACATTCATTATTAAAGATATATTTACATTTTAAGAATTTACTGGCTTTGTTTTCAGAGTTTCAAAACTCTTTGTGCCTTTGTTTTGGTTCTGGACGATTTCGTGCAGTCACTTCCTGGACTGTGTTAAAATGACATCATTTAGCAAAGTGTTCCCTGAAACATAAGAGGAGATATTCAAGTCGTGGTTTCAAGGAAGCGTGTTTCGTTATTCACCTCGTTTTGATTTATATCCTGATGAGAAAGAAAACCATTCACATCTTGATGTCTTTTTGACCGTCGCTACTGTCCACTGCTGCTCACAGGGACAACACACCTGAATGGAGACGCTCTGCCCGGCGTTGACCTCATGCTTTGTAATCTCTTTATCTGTTCTGCTCAGCCAGCGTCTAAGGGGACAGAGAGCTGATCTCTATGGGAACATTGCGTAATGCTGTTGCATAACATTTCATCTTCAGAAAAGCCAAGAGATCAAGCGTAGCTGCAAAACACGGCCATGTCTCTCACACAGGTGTGTTCTCCGACACCTGCGATCCAATGCACCCGGTCACACGTTCTGTAGATACTAGTACGTGCACGCATTCGTCTCCTGCTGCTTGATTTCGGCCTTGTTTTTGTTTTTGCCACCCCGGCCTGATGTTAACTGTTTGAAGGGATTGGGACGGTCCTAAATTAAAACAGGATTAGAGTTCATGACACCGGCTTAATCCTTTGTTCCTAATTGAGGAGGAGAAGGTGAAAGACAGGGAGAGGTGAGCGGCGGAGGGTGTGGCCGTTAACGTGCCTCCTCCCCTCCACTGTTCCCAGCCATCAGTGCACAGTGGAGGAACGAGAGCGATGGCAGCTCAGTGGGATGAGACCGAGTCAGACCTCAGCATGTGTCGAGAGAAATAAATGTTCTGGCTCCTTTTGGGCCAAAAGATCATGTTTGTTCTTCAGCTTCGATGGTTGTGATGGACGCCGTGGACGTGTTTTGATGCAGAGCAGCAGTTTGGGAGCTTGGTAAGAAGATGAGCTCCTTGTCTTTTACATTTGTTTTATTTTTTGTCCTATTGCAGGAATTTACACTTACAGGTCTGCGATAAATTTATAAATATACATAAATTATAATTTTACTTAAAATTTGTAGTAGAGCTTGACTGGAGGCTGACACAGGTACCGATATTGTGAAGTAAAAGAAATTACAATACCAGTTTATTGATATATTTAAATATTTAAATTGGCAATAAGATCTTGTTATAAAATCCTCTTAACAAATACATGCAATGTTTACAATAATTATAAATAAAGAGAAAACATATAAGAACCAAATATACAGACCGTGGCTCAGGCTCTAACGTGTACACACCTGGTATCAACATGTGGTTTACGTGTTTCTATCTCAAGTGCACAGCTCTAAGTACACGTGTGAAAGCACATGTGGAGGTGCTCTGGGTCACATGTGTCCACATTCTGTTAGCAATTTATATAATAATTATTATTATTATAATAAAAAGCAGTTATTAGGGAGCTCGTTAGTGTTTGTTATGTTTCAGACATTTGCTCATGTTTTATGTTAATGAGATGTTAATGACACTGCAGCTGCTTCTGGTTAGAAAATGAAACTGCTCTGCCATGTGGCAGCTTTGTGCACAAACCATCCGATGATGTTACATGACCGTGATCGTGTGTGTGAATCTCCAGCCTGCTACAGAGATGCCTGGAGGCCAGTACCAGGTGACGAGCCCCAAGCTCCACCACTGCCAATACAGCCTGACCGACAGCTCCTTCGCAGACTCCGAGGACGAGGATGCCAAGGCCCAGCTGCCACTCACCCCCCTGCAGAAGCTCACCACAGACATGTGCAAGGACATGAAGACCATCAAGGAGCTGAACATAGGCCGCAGGGTGGGCTTCTACAAGGTCCGTGGGGAGATCGGGTACGGGACCTTCTCCAGGGTCAAAATGGCGTTCCACGCTCTGGCTAAAGGTAAAGAAGCTATCCACATTACTTCTGCCTGTGATACACAAGCACATACAAACAAGAGCTGTCCCACTTTAAAATGTGTTTGGTCATTTTCCTCGTAGACAAAGTGGCCCTGAAGGTCCTGGATAAGACGAGGCTGGACGCTCAGGCCCAGCGTCTGCTCTCCAAGGAGATCAGCAGCATGGAGTTCCTGCAGCACCCCAACGTGGTGCGTCTGTACGAGATGGTGGAGACGCCCAGCCGCCTTTACCTGGTGCTGGAGTACGCAGGAGGAGGCGACCTCCACGACAAGATCTACAACGAGGGGAAATTTACAGACAACACCAGCAAGATCATCTTCGCACAGATCCTCTCTGCTATCAAATACATGGTGAGCTGCCACATCCGTTTTTTTCTCTCATGATAAACCCAGAATCTCAACAATGAATCTGTAAAATCTGACTGAAGTAAAATAGAAGCTCTCAGATCATCTACAACCTCAGATCTGACATTGAAATCATGTTTCTTCTCTGCAGCACAACATCAACATCATCCACCGTGACCTGAAGGCAGAGAACGTTCTGTTCACCTCCAGCGGCTGTGTGAAGGTGGCTGACTTTGGATTCAGCACGAAGGTTCCAAACCGTAACGACGCCCTGGACACCTTCTGTGGCTCTCCGCCCTACGCTGCCCCGGAGCTCTTCAGGGACGAGTCTTACCTGGGGCCTCCGGTGGATGTGTGGGCCATGGGGGTCCTGCTTTTCTTCATGGTGACCGGCACCATGCCGTTCCGCGCTGAAACCATGGGCAAGCTGCGGCGCTGCATCATTGACGGAGCCTACACCATCCCCCCCTGGGTAGCCGGTCCCTGCCAGAAACTCATCAAGGGCATCTTGAAGCCAGTCCCAGCCGAACGCTACGCCGTCGACCAGATGATGGGCTGCGATTGGCTCTTGCCTGTGGAGTTCCCCTGGTCGTTGGTGCGTCAGGAACCAGTGAGCCCTCTGCGGGGCCTGCTGGGCTCCGAGTACGGGGACCTGGAGGAGGAGGAGGAGGAGGAGATCAGGAACTCGCTGGAGGAGCTCGGCTTTACCGCTGTGCATCTACGGAACAATCGGCCCACAGACAGCCGCAGCCCCGTCACCGGGGTTTATCGAATCCTGCTGCACCGAGCGCAGAAGCGCAGGGGCTGCGACTGTCCCCCTGTGGTGCGAGGTATGGTGAGGGACCCGAAGAGAGAGGGGCTCCGAGCCTACAAGGGCCTCAGACACACCTCCAAGCTCTGTGTGCTTTCATGACTGTTAGAGAAGCTTTTTTTTTTTTTACAGATTCTTTTATACGGGAATTTTTTTTTTATCTTATAAACACTGTTTATATTCATTGTTTAAAAGACTGTTTAGTTTTTACTGTCAAATCCTTTTTTTTATCGTTTGTATTAAAGTGAAGTGCCTGACGACAGGAAACTACAGTAACAGTTCTGAGTGTAAAATGTTTTTAACTTTACTGCAGCAACTCTTTAACCTTTTCATGACTTGTGATCCCTTAAGAATAAAGCAAAGCTCCTCTCAGGCTCGAGTCGTGCAGCACTTTCTCTATCTTGCCGAACGACACTGACACAGGGATTAAAGGAGCCAGGGATTGACCCTCTAATTAGTGGACGACCCACTCTACCCTCTGAGCCACAGCCGCCACATCTCAACATGGCCACAAATATCTGCCCTCTCACCGTTTCTTCTTTCATTAACAGGGTGAGTCCAAACTGGCTTCAACGGCTGCAGACGTATGATGAGATGTTCAGGTTCCTGCAAACTTCACACTGATACGAAACAAAACACAATCATCATCATTGTCTTTTTATTGCATAAACTCTTTCATGCTAAATATATTTGTGCACATGCATTTTGTGCATCTTTCCTTTTGTGCATGCAGGGTTTTGGAAAATGTGCAGATTACAAAGGAAGTGAAAAACTTCGACCCATTGAAACCAGTCCTGTGGTTTTGAAAAGACTAGTATTGTTACTGAAAGAAGAAGTAATGTGGTGAAAGGCTGATGTGTGTGTGTGACGCAGGTTTCATTGTTGAGCTGCAGAGCAGGTGGCTCCTCCTGCTGCTCCTGCTGCTGCTGCTCCCCTCTCCTCCCCTCTCTGTGGCCTGTTTACCAAAGTTTCACCAAGTGCCTGCGAGTAAACAATAGCGCGGACAGCAGCTGGCAGGACAGCAGATGATACTCGGGACCTCCACAACCGGCCCAAACCAGTCAGACCCGACCCAGCTGCCCCCCCCCCCGGCACTGGAGACCCACTGACACCTCCTCCCAGTCCTGCCCTGCCCGACCCCCACCTGCAGGGAGCGGCAGATGGTGCGGCGTGGCTGCGGAGACATCTGCAGCCCAGACAATAGACGCTCTGTGCGGACCGCTGGAGCTGACAGGCCCGGAGCTGCGCCATTGTGCGCTGCGCCATACACATGCAGATGAGCTGTGCAGGGGGAGGGACCGAGGAGGTGCTTTATTCTCAGAGCAGATGACAGGCGGTCGCGCCCTCCATGCAAATACTGCTGAGTCTGAGAGTGTGAGTTCCACACACACACACACACACACACACACACACACACACACACATGCAAGTTGTTCAAGAGACAAAGTGAAAACTCCAAACACAAAAAATATGATCTGATGATTTTTATTAATCATTTCAAAATATAAATTAGTTTCCAACAAGAGGAGCAGATTCTCCTTCTTCTTCATTAATAACATCATCTTACAGTTTTTCTTCTTTAACATGAACTTCATTCATCCATTTTCCAAAGTGAAACCTTTAGAGAAAAGACATGTTCTTCTTATTTTTTATGTTTATCTTTTTTAAATCATTTCTAAAGTGAAACCTTTAGAGGCTTTTTTTTCAAGACTTTTTTAAGAATTTTTTTTTGTCATATTTAAATTTCTAAAGTGAAACCTTTAGAGAATTAAGACAATTCTGGAAAGTGGGAAATATTTGCGCTGATTGCAACTGTTGTCTTGTTGCTCAGCGAAGAGGACACTTTTAAAAAGTCTCTTTTTAACAAGGCCTCTTCCTCCGCACCGCTTCTTCTCCTGCTGCGCGTGCGCGTCAACGTGCGACATTTGCTCTGTGGAACCACAGGACGCAGAACTCGCTTCTCCTTCCTCTCCAAACCTCATCCGCACAAAGAATGAGGGTCGACGTGTCGCTCTTGTGGCATGCCCGACCTCGTTCACATAAAGAATGAGAGTCATCTTGGCATGGACGGGACAAGAGGCGACGGTTCACGGGGGCCCCTCCTCGGGGCCGGCGCCGTGCTGCCTGGACGGGAATCCTCCTCAGGAGTATCCAGGGATGAGCAGAAACATGTTCATCCTGATCACCAGGATGAGTATTTCCAGATAAGAAGCTTCACAGCATCTGAGCAAGAGAGGAGCCGGAGCCCCCGATCAGCGGCCGGGGAGGCTGACCTCAGGGACCCAGTCGTTCAGACGGCGGCTCTCCTCACAGAACAGATGCAGCTTCTCCAGAGCAGGGTCCTCCCAAGAGCCGTCAGCTGGGTTCTGTTCAAGCAGGAGGAGGAAGAGGAGTTAGTCTCACATGTCTCACAAACACACACGTGTGGAGAAGTGGAATAAAGGAGGTGGCTGGTGTGGACTGAGGCCTGGGTACATACCGTGATGAGGACGCAGTGAGCGTCTTCCAGCTGCTCCGCCTTGTCACCAACGATCTCAGCCAGACGCTGCATGTCGCTCACTCTGACGATGCTGATGTCGTTGTCGAAGCAGAAGGACTGGATGAGGGTGAAGTGGATCTGCAGAGCGATGTCACACTCGAACTCCTCGTCCGTGGCCAGGACGCAGAAAGACACGCTGTCCGGGTCACTGTGGGGAAACAATGAGGAAAAACAGCTCATGAGATTTCATCCAACACACAAACCCAAAGAATCTGAATTTGCAGAACTGCAACAAACTTCGTCTCTTCAGTCTCATACTTACAGATTCATAACTTTAGCACACTCGTAGACGCCCACGGTGAGGGAGTCGTTGTCTTTAGCGGACACCAGGACCTCCTCCAGGGCTTGGCCGGTGCACTGGGCACGCTCGGTGGGTTTCTGGATCAGAACCTCCTCAAGAGTCATGATGAAGATGATGGAGATTATTCCGCACAGGGAGATTTTCAGAGAGTTTGTTCGGAGAGTTAAATCCGGAGCAGAGTGAGTTCAGAGCTGCAGCCTCCCTCTCTTTATACCCTGCAGCTCGTGCGCCCCAGTGAAAGCGCTGCGCCCTGATTGGCTGAGGCTGAATGGTGTATTGGTATGATAATGCCATTGTCACACTCCGGCTCGTGGCAGATTGATGGGGGTCATCGTGCCACGCACGCTCCCCCTCTGAGCGCAGCAGCCTGGCCTGAAACCAAAAATAGCTTCTTACAAACAGAAGTAGTTCGAGCACTCTGCAGCACTTTAACGCAAATAACCGAGAACTCAGCTGGAGATTCTACACGATGCAAACATAGTGTGTTTATCTGTGGGTTCATAAAGAAACTCTAAAAGTCTCATTCACATAAACAAACTCTGACAGTGCGAATTTATTCAACCACAACAACTATTCAAGACAAATGAAGAGAAAATAACAAACTGACAGAGATGATTTTTGCATTTCAGACGTTGATGAAATTATTTTAGCAACAACATGGAGAAAGTGTGACCCCCCCCCCCCCCCTACACACACACACACACACACACACACACACACACGCACACAAACCCCCTCCTCCCCGAGCAGCAGGGAGAAAGGGCAGGTGGATGATGCCATCTGTGGACTCGAGGCTGGCCATAAAACGGCCTCTATTGTGCGCACAGAAGCCCTCTATTATCACGGTCCTCCATACAAATGCAAATGAACAGCGCGTGCCAGAACGCTGTGCGTGCTGCGCAATCTCCACTGCGGACCACGTGGACATCAGCTGTCCAGAAAGTCCCTGCTCGATTTTTATTTATTTACTCTGGGGAGTTCAGGGGCCACACGGGCTGAACTCTGCACGACAACTTGTCAACTTTTTGTTTTGCATTCGGTGCATAAATCCACCAAATGCTTTCTGCAACTTTCTGCCATTTTCCAATCGTGGAGAATCTTTTGGGCACGCATCGTTTCCTCTCATGAAATACTTTTACCCCAGTAGTTCGTGTGTATTTGTCATGTTAAATGTTATATTTAGTGGAATAACTTTTCGCGTAGCTGTAAATTAACAACTTTCTGTGGAATCACTTTTACGTGCAACCAAACTTTTACGCACGCATCATTTCCTCTCATGAAGCAATCTGTCGCCAGTGGAACGTGTGCATGGGCATTTATTTAGTATTACATTCGGTACATTGTGTTTATGTGTAGCCTTCAATAAACCCACAGTGTTTCTGGCGACTTTCCTCCTGGTCACTTTTACGCGCAACCTAACTTTTACGCACGCGTCTCTTCCGGTGACAGAGCGGTTCCTGTCCAACAGCTCGTGCTTATCTGCTTATTCTTTAGCTGCATGATAATCCGACCCACATCGGGTCAGGCCTGCTGCCACTGCTGCGTAAATAGACGAGGGGGCTGGCGTGCAGGAGACACAGGTTGGCGGTGATTGATTCAGCGCTATTGTTCCATGGAAGGCAGAGCGGCAGATGGAGAACTGTCGCTATGAGGGGAGGGACCTCAACCCCTAGCCCCCCCACTCCTTTCTCTCCTAAACCCAGGTCAACCCCGACCCCAGGGCGCGCCGCTCTTTTGTCCGCAGGTCTCCACATCCGCCAGTCTGTTGTCTGAGTTTTGATTAAATTTAAATGGCAAAGAGGAGAAATTATGCTCCAAACTTTCTTATCTCCAGACTCGTGACGGCAGATTCACAGATCACTTTCAGTTTGAGCTGTAAACACGTGTATGAAAACACAAAGTGTGTGTTTTTATTTTTCTTATCTGCTCGTTGTTGCAGCAACAGAATCAGTTGTTTGTGTCTTGCAGTAAAACTCATCAGCTGGACTGAAGGAGGAGGAGGAGGAGGAGGAGGAGGAGGGACAGAGTGTGATCTGGATCCAGCTGATGGAGACTCACTCTGGGCTATTTTAGGAAGGATCAGCTTGCATGGCTACAGGGCAGGCGCGTGCAAATCGATACGGACCCATTGTTGCTGAAGCACATCTGCCAGACGGAGGCAGCGCGCGACAGGTGTTGGTGGTAAAAGCTGTTTTGTGTTGACCTGCGGCGAAGCTCGGACTTTTCTCTGAGGATGGAAGTGTCTGAAGATTTAAAGTTTGGATAATTGCTTCTGATGGGTTTAGGAGAAAATAGGATTTATTTTTTCTTTCAATAAATAAGTTTTCTGAGCTGCAAAGCTGCAAAAAACACGTTTGAATGTGTCTTCTAACGAGGCTGGGAGAAGAAAGTCGAGGATGGAGATATAGAAAAGTTTTGTTGAAGCTGAACAACTCTATAAAGCTAAATGTGTTCTGGCTGAACTTCAGTCTAAAACTCATAAATCCAATGAGCAGCGGAATGGAAAGGTGCGGTCATCGCACCCAGCAGGTGCTGCCCGGCCTGCCTGAAGTCCTTTGTCCGGCCTCCCCTCACCTTCTCCCCGGGGACAGATGCTATCTCTCGGTTGCCATAGAGAAAGATGCAGACGGGAAGATAAAGCGCGCAGGCATCTCCAGATGCCACGCGCCTCGAGTGAGGTCCGGCTTTACGCATGCAAATCAGCGGCGCGTGCCACAGCCCAATCTACAAGAAACAGTTCAGACAGTGAAGTTGGTCACGAGTCAAATAAAAAGTCCAAGTGACATCCAGGACAACTGGAGGGGGGGGGTGCAACCACAACATAATTATCAATAGAGACTATTAGAATAGTAAGTTAGTGTATTTTACAAATGTCCTCATACCGTTTTTATTGGATGTCTCTTCTTGCTCAGCTCTGCAAAAGTCATCAGAGTTTTTTTAGAATGTTTATGAATAAATAAATAAAATAATATTTCGGTTTCAAATACTATGAATTAGTCAGAAAAACCGAAAAAAAAATTGTCCGAAAACCAGAAAAACATTTAATCCGAAAAACAGAGAAAAATAAATTACTGAGAAAAACCGAAAAAAATTACTCAGAAAAACAGGGGGGGGGGGATTAGTCAGAAAAACAGAAAAAAAATTTGTCCGAAAACCAGAAACAAATTTGTCCGAAAGCCAGAAAAAACAAATTTGTCCATAAAATTGAAAAAAAATACTGAGAAAAAAAAAGAAATTGTCCGAAAAACAGAAAAAAAAATTGTCAGAAAAACTGAGAAAAAAAATTTGTCAGAAAAACGGAGAATAAAAAATACTGAGAAAAACGGAGAATAAAAAATACTGAGAAAAACAGAAACAAATTACTCCAAAAAACAGGGGGGGGGGATTTGTCAGAAAACCAGAAAAAAAAAATTGTCCAAAAAATAGAAAAAAATTACTCCGAAAAGAGAAAAAAAAAGAAATTGTCTGAAAAACTGAAAAAAATGTAGTCAGAAAAACTGAGAAAAAAAAATTTGTCAGAAAAACAGCAAAAAAAATACTGAGAAAAACAGAAAAAAATTACTGAGAAAAACAGGGGGGGGGGATTAGTCAGAAAAACAGAAAAAAAAATTAATCCGAAAAACAGAAAATTTTTTGTCCAAAAACCAGGAAAAAAATTTGTCAGAAAAACAGAGAAAAAAATATTACTGAGAAAAAAATTACTCAGAAAATCAGAAACAAATTACTCCAAAAAACAGGGGGGGGGGGGGATTAGTCAGAAAACCAGAAAAAAAAATTTGTCCGAAAACCAGAAAATAAATTAGTCAGAAAAACAGAGAAATTTTTTTTTAGAAAAACAGAAAAAAATTACTGAGAAAAACGGGGGGGGGGGGGGGATTAATGAGAAAAACAGAAAAAAAAATTTGCCCAAAAACCAGAAAAAAAATTGTCAGAAAAACAGAAACAAATTACTCCAAAAAACAGGGGGGGGGGGGGGGGAATTAGTCAGAAAACCAGAAAAAAAAATGTGTCCAAAAAACAGAAACAAATTTGTCCGAAAGCCAGAAAAAACAAATTTGTCCAAAAAATTGAAAAAAAAATACTGAGAAAAACAGAAAAAAAAAGAAATTGTCCGAAAAACTGAAAAAAAATTTGTCAGAAAAACTGAGAAAAAAAAATGTATCCAAAAAAACAGAACATTTTTTGTCCAAAAACCAGGAAAAAAATTAGTCAGAAAAACAGAGAAAAAAAAATTACTGAGAAAAACAGAAAATAATTACTGAGAAAAACAGGGGGGGGGGGGGATTAGTCAGAAAACCAGAAAAAAAAATTGTCCAAAAACCAGAAAAAATATTGTCAGAAAAACAGAAACAAATTACTCCAAAAAACTGGGGGGGGGGAATTAGTCAGAAAAATTTTTTTTCCGAAAAACTGAGAAAAAAAATATTAATCCAAAAAACAGAACTTTTTTTGGTCCAAAAAACAGAATTAAAAAAAATTGGCACAAAAACAGGATTTTTTTTTTTTCAGGTGAATGTGATTTGCTTTTGTACAAATCAAGTCTGTATTGTTCAACCAAGACTTCTGACTGGGATGGACAAAACAACAGAAGGCGTGGTTGAACTGGTAACGGGTCAATTTAAAGTGTTAAAATCTGACGATGAAACTTAACAACAACAAAAACCAAACGTAGAACTTTCACATCAGTTTACATTTCTGCAGGTTGAGAGATCAGACTCATCAAACCTGTTTAAAAGCTGTTTCTTCTAAATTACTTGTAACCGGATGATGTAACAAATGTAATGTAGATTTGACGTTCACAGTAAAGAACAACAGAAGTCCACCAGAGTCTATTCATAGATTTTCATTCCCTATGGAAACTAATGGAAACAATAAGTTCCTGAATGGTGAAGGACCAGGAACTAAACCATGAAGCTCACTTTAAAATGTTTAAAATAATAAAGAACTGATGCTTTGCTTCAGAACTCACAGGGTCGACATTAAATTAATTCTGTGTAAAACGTGGTAGTAATAAGCTGTTACTTCAGCCTTTAGTCATAGATATAGATATATATTAATGTAGAACAGCTTCTGTAACTTGAAAACTCTCTGCATCAGTTTGAATGGGAGTCAGTATTAACTTCTAATTCATCCAGATCTTGGAGCACTTTGACGACAGCAGCCTGCTCCTCCTGTGTGGTTTCATTATTCCTGTACGCTCCAAGAATCATTTAAAGGTCAGAGAGTTTCTACATCTGATCCTTTCAACCGAAGCTGCCCCCGACTTTCTAAGACTTTCTATAGGCACGCGTCCCCGAGGGTGGGGAGGCGGCTGCAGGCCTGTTGAGGCCATTGTGCCCCCAACAGCCAATCGGGGAGTGAGCGTGTGCCGGGTCGGCAGTATAAATGTTGGCAGACTCCAGGAAGCAGCACAAACACTCTTCTCTGAACATCTGACCACCTCAGCTGAACTGTACCTAACCCCAAACCTATCAACATGGAGTCTCCTGGAAAATCTCTGAAGGAAGCTCTGCTCTGTGCTCAGAGCGAGGACCGACTCACTGCCGGAGTCTACGAGAGCGCTAAAATCATGACTGAGTGAGTAGACGTGACTTAAATAGGACTTTATAACATGACTCTATACTTGATCGGGATCTGAGAGCTAACAGGAAGTGTCTTCTCTTTGTCCACAGTGACCCGGACAGCGTGTCTTTCTGCGTCCTGGCCACGGACGAGGAGTTCGAGTGTGACATTGCTCTGCAGATCCACTTCACCCTCATCCAGTCCTTCTGCTTCGACAACGACATCAGCATCGTCAGAGTGAGCGACATGCAGCGTCTGGCTGAGATCGTTGGTGACAAGGCGGAGCAGCTGGAAGACGCTCACTGCGTCCTCATCACGGTATGTATCCAGGCCTCAGTCCACACCAGCCACCTCCTTTATTCCACTTCTCCACACGTGTGTGTTTGTGAGACATGTGAGACTAACTCCTCTTCCTCCTCCTGCTTGAACAGAACCCAGCTGACGGCTCTTGGGAGGACCCTGCTCTGGAGAAGCTGCATCTGTTCTGTGAGGAGAGCCGCCGTCTGAACGACTGGGTCCCTGAGGTCAGCCTCCCCGGCCGCTGATCGGGGGCTCCGGCTCCTCTCTTGCTCAGATGCTGTGAAGCTTCTTATCTGGAAATACTCATCCTGGTGATCAGGATGAACATGTTTCTGCTCATCCCTGGATACTCCTGAGGAGGATTCCCGTCCAGGCAGCACGGCGCCGGCCCCGAGGAGGGGCCCCCGTGAACCGTCGCCTCTTGTCCCGTCCATGCCAAGATGACTCTCATTCTTTATGTGAACGAGGTCGGGCATGCCACAAGAGCGACACGTCGACCCTCATTCTTTGTGCGGATGAGGTTTGGAGAGGAAGGAGAAGCGAGTTCTGCGTCCTGTGGTTCCACAGAGCAAATGTCGCACGTTGACGCGCACGCGCAGCAGGAGAAGAAGCGGTGCGGAGGAAGAGGCCTTGTTAAAAAGAGACTTTTTAAAAGTGTCCTCTTCGCTGAGCAACAAGACAACAGTTGCAATCAGCGCAAATATTTCCCACTTTCCAGAATTGTCTTAATTCTCTAAAGGTTTCACTTTAGAAATTTAAATATGACAAAAAAAAAAAATTCTTAAAAAGGTCTTGAGAAAAAAGCCTCTAAAGGTTTCACTTTAGAAATGATTTAAAAAAGATAAACATAAAAAATAAGAAGAACATGTCTTTTCTCTAAAGGTTTCACTTTGGAAAATTAACAATAACAAAAAATTAAAGTGTTAAAATAAAAAGTTGTGTGAATTTGAGCTCGAATCTTGAAAACTGAAAGTTAAAACTAAAGATAAAGTTTCATAAGGTTTCCCTTCAGCTCTGTTGTTTTCACTTTGTCAAATTAAATAACTTGTTCACTGAATAACTGAAACTTTTGTCTGATGAAAACCTAAAAATAAAATATTTTCAACCAAGTTTTGCTCTTCGACTGTTTTTTGACCTTTTCTCAGCTGAAAGTCCCAAATGTATTTTTTCTTTGACGAACCTGCTTCTGTTTTGACTGTTTGACTTTCTGAGCTCTTTCTCTTTCGTTTCCTGCCTGAGAGCACGTTCACATGTTTTCAGCTCAGGTTTGTGATTTTAAGGTATTTTCTCCTGAAGCATTAAAGCGACACTGAAACAAAACCAATCAGGTTCCCCGGCACAAAAATCTCAGTTAGTAACACCTGAATGAAAAGAAACTGGATTGTAATGATATGAGCTTCTTTGTCTCCTGGTCCTGCGACATGGAGGCGACCTGACCACGGCGATCTGTTGCCTGAACTCACTCATCTTTACATCTTTAACAACATATTTTGCTTCATGACATCAGGAACGTTGTGACAGAGATTCATTCTCCGCCTCACTTAGTCTTTAATATGAACCTTCCTGCATGAATTCATCATAAAACCTCAGGAACAGTCAAACATTTTGGGGAAATACTTTCTTAACTTTCTTGCCAAGAGTTAGATGAGAAGATTGCGACTGGACTCATTGGACTCACTGTAAGAAATGAAGTAAAGCTCCAGCAGCTACCATGACACTTTCATTTATCTGTGTTATTCAACCCAGCCGACCACTTGCAGGCTGCATGTTTACCGAACATGCATGAGCAGCAGCATTTTAACTTTCAGAAAGAAAACTAATTTCCCTGTAAAACACTACTTCTTTAAATAATCACAAGGTTACGTCCCTGCCGACTGTTTTCTCATTCATTCAGAGGGGCTCCTGCAAAAACTAAAACAAAGTGCAGGGTGTCTGGGAAATATTTAGACGTTCAAATACATGCAGTTGCGTGCATCATGCACTGTAGCATCATGCTAATGCAGCAAAGCAAACATATCAATTCCTAAATAACTGCACAGAGGCGTAAAACCTGCAGCATTTCAGTTCAGATGCACAGGAAGTTTTTGGGTTTTTCCAAGACTTGTATGTGATGGTGATTCAGACGTGAAGAGTTATCAGAATTAAGTTTAATCTTCATGAACCAGATCAGCTCGTAAAAAAGTCAAGAAGCGTCGAGCAAACTGAAGCTGCAGAGTAAATAAGTTGATCTCTTGCTCCTGGCACACGCCGAGTGATTCAGAGGCTTTAAGAGGCTTTTGTGTGTGGAATCAAACTCTATAGTGACTGTGTGTCGCACGTCACTGCCATCTATTGTGGAGCCAGCAGCTGCTGCAGCCCCCCATGACGCACACACACACACACACACACACACACACACACACACACACACACACACACACACACAAACACACACACACACACTTTTCCAACTTCTTTGTAGTTTGATATGATGCTTACATGTCGATTGCAACATTTTTCCAGAATGAGAAGTGAAGCACACACAGACTACAGAACGAGCAGAGTCACTGATTCAGTCTGTTTGGTCCTGTTCTACTTTAACCCTTCGTGTCAGAGAAGAAAGAAAGAAAGAAGAAAGAAAGGTAGAACCAGCTGAAACGTAATCATCCCTTTAAATCTCCACGGCAACCTTCCCTGCACTCGCTCCATCTGCTGTGCAATTTAATGACGAGGAGAAAGGGAGGTGGAGAGAGGAGGAGGAGGAGGAGTAGGAGGAGGTCGGCCTCTGCCCGGCACAAGCCTGCTGTCATTCATCCATTCACCAGTAAGTCCTGACAACATCCCCCTGCAGCGCTCAGAAACACGACAGGAGCTGAAACCTCTTGCATCACAAGCATCAAGTCTCTCTCATGTTCCGCTGTTAGCTGGAGTCAGTCAATCCAACTTTATTTGTATTGCTCATATTCACAAATCACACTCGGCCTCAAGCTGCGACCCCCTCTGTTCTCAACCATCGACAAGAGTAAAGAGCTATACTGTAGCTTAGCTTAGCATAAAGACTGGAAACAGAGGGAAACAGCTAGCTTAAGGCTCGTCATTTAACCTGCTGTTCGACCACACGTACACAAAGTCAACCGGATGAACTGTGAGCGTTTTTTTGTTCACGTACTTGCGTAGGTTCTGTGAGTGTTACTGCAGGATTCCAGTAGGGGGCAGATCACAAAACTCAGACAAAAGATGGTGGTGACAAGTGACACATCATAGAGATGTGGGTAAATCTAGAGCTGGTCACTCTGCTTGCATTCAAAACTGTCCACCGTGTGCAACTCGGTCCAAAGTTCAGAAACACACCTGAGGAAACCTCCACAGGCTTTAAATACTCACAAACGGAAAAGTATTACTATCAAAAAATACTCTTTATATTATCCTGTCAGTCTGAACTCTGTCACCCTCGAGCACAATGGCTGCCCTCGGCCTCAACCCGGCTCATAAAGAGCTCGGTCACTGCAGCCACATGCTGCTTCTCAAGTGTCCTTTCAGCGTAAAAGCCTCCTCCTCCTCCTCCTCCTCCTCCTCCTCCTCCTCCTCCTCCTCACAAAATCTTTTCTGTGGGTCGCAGAGCTGCAGCAGATGGTGATGACGGGCTGCAGGCCGAGTGTGTGTGTGTGTGTGTGTGTGTGTGTGTCTGGGTGACTTCTTAGTTTGCTGATGTTAAGGTTGAGCCGGTTGCCTTGGATACAGGCATCCGTCAGTCTAAATTCATTTCTTTTTATTAGTTTGTTTACAAATGTATTTTTCTTTTAATGATAACATTTGATCAAATGATCGATAAAGGACACGGTCAGGAAGTTAATACAATTCTCAGAATGGAAGCATCAAGTTTCTAAAAGCATGAAAACATTCATTCAGTTTTATAAATTCATATCTGAGGAGTTTCTTTAACGATTTTACATTTTTGGGGGAAATTGTTTGTGAGTGAAATAAGATTTAAAGATGAATCAGAGCTGAAGAGTTTCAGCCGTTAGCTTCAGCTAACTCACTGTCTGATAACTATGCTAATACACTTTTTAACTATACTAATATCGTCCTCCATAATTAACATAAGCCTGCTGTTGTTATTCTGCAGGTCAGCATGTGTAACACACACACACACTCACACACACACACACTTCATTCCCTCAGTCATCAGCTGTCGATGCTAATGTCTGGCTCCGTCAGACCTGATTCAGCTCCTGATGAATCTAATCATTAATCAAGTTAACGAACCTGAAGCTGCTTCTCTCTCATTGGTCGACTGAACTTTAAACGAAACGATTCTTTACACATTCAAACACTTTTTCTTTTCCATTTTCATCATTTTGTTATCAGACGATGTTTATTTACAGGATAATTAGACGTGAGTGTGAAGTGAAAGTGCCTCAGATTCTATCTGGACTGTAAATAAATAAATAGTGTGTGATGATCAGGTACTTTCATCTGTTTACGCTCAGTGTTGCAGCTTGAACGGACAAAGCAGACTCAGACTTGACAACGCACACACACACACACACACACACACACACACACACACACACATTGCCAGCTGTTGCCAAAACACTGGACTGCCTCTCCATTCAGAGTTGGGGCCCTCAAGGGCCTTGTTCAGACACTACAACAACCCTGAGTGTGTGTGTTGTGTTTCAGATATCCACACTAGAAAAATTTAAATCTTAATCATAAAAGTTGTTCTTGAAACCTGCGGCTTGACAGAAGAAAAATAAATAAAACACATAATGTAAGGTTCATTGACAAGCTTTTTACTGGAGCTTTCAACAACAGGTTGAAGATTCATATATATATATGCATATATAACATATATAACATTTATATCATCTTTCAGGACCTTTCGTGAGTTTTTAACGCAGATAATTGTTGTTTTAGTCGCCAAACAAAATCACAACAATCGACATGTGCGCTGTAGAAACAGATCAGATGCCCCCCCCACCCCCTGATCACCCTCACCAAGAACAGAACCCAGACAAAAGCAACAGCCAACACTTCTACACCCTCATCAATGGGCACAAAGAGCAGAAGAACCAGAGGAGGGGCCCGCACAAAGGTGCACGGAGACCCCGGCCCTCTCTGCTCCTTTGTGCAGAAGAATGGCGAGGTCCAGGAGCAGCTGCTGCGGCTGCATAGGACATTTGAGACGGCCCCTTTCACCAAAAACAAAGTCTGGAGCTGTGAGTGTGCAGGCTGCAGGCTGCAGGGGTGAGGGGGGGGGGGGGGGGGTTGTTGTATACAAAACGAAAGGCACACTTGGCCAGATCAACGTGGAGCTGACTCCCCATCCACCCTGCAGATCAGCTGCTGCAGCGGGGGAGGCCGGAGGAGAGAGGAGGAGTGTGGGGGGAGGGGGTTTAAAGTGAAGGAGGAAACCTTTAAAGTGAACGTGAGTCACATCAATCACGACACAAAGGAGTCCCACAGCTCTGCCATATGGAGCAGCTCGTTCCTCTGCTCAGGAATCACTACTAGAGCTCATCCAGCCAGCAGCTCGGGCCTCTGCTCTACCCGGAGACAGCTCAGCGCCGGCTTGTGATTGGCTGCACAGGTTCAGTCATTAACACAGTTTCTCAATTAGCCGGACAGGAAGGAGGATCAGAGGGTGTCACATTGATTAGAGCTGGTTGTGTTAAAATTGAGTTTCCTCTCTCTCAAACACGTCAGGCAGGAAATTGCTTTTGATTAAAACTTTCTTAATAATCAAATGACTTTTTTTTAACTTTGTGTTCAGTTGTTTTCTCTTCAACCGACGACAAGAATCAATCAGTGATAGAATGAAATAAATCAATGAAATAAATCAATGAAATAAATCAATGAAATAAATCAATGCAGGATCAAACTCCAAGATTAAACTCTCAAATACGCCACACAGATAAAACTTTAAAACATGAATTCATCTAAAGCACAAAACTAAACTTCTCCCCAGTGACGCTTCAGTGTAGAAGTATAATTAGAAAACACATCACAAGGTAAAATGTATTCTAAACTCAACAGTTTATATCGATGATCGATGATTTTGATTATTATTTTAAAACTCTTCATTGTGTGTCGGACTCTTAATCAAACAACGAATTCAAACAGTTACAACATAAATAAATAAATCCAATTATGTCGATAAACAATATTAAATAGATTAATTTTATTGGTTGTTATCTTATTTTATATTTCATCACCTGTTAGATTTACTTTGAAAGTCCAAAAACTGATGAATCCAGTTCAGTGACTGCCCTCTCACGCCCCCTAGCGGTGCTACGATGGTACTGCAGGTTCCTCATCACTATGCTCCACTGAGGGAAGACAACAGCCCGACAGCCCCACCTGGTGGTCAAAGCCCGCTCTTGCATCACAACAATTATTATTATTATTGTAGTTTAAAGTTGGATCAAACCTCAATAATACAAAATCTGGTGGAAAGACTGAAAACAGACGACGAATGGATGGATAGATAGATGTATAGATAGATAGAGAGATAGAGAGATAGATAGATAGATAGATAGATGGATATATAAATGGATATATAGATAGGGTTAGGGGTTAGATGTCGTCCATCATAATCTAGTGTCTCTGGATTTAGATGTTTAACTACAGCACAGTTGAAGGTCGGGTGTCCACAGATCTCCGGCCGTGTGTTTTCAGTCCCTGTTCGACTGAAGGCTTCAGCAGCGTCTCCCTCTGGAGTCTGTGTTTGTGACTTGCTGCAGGAGGCTTTGTGTCCTGCAACACACTGATACTCAGAGTCAGTGAAGCGCACGAATCCAATTTGCTGTGTGGGAGTATTAGAGTAAAGTCGACTCCTGTGTTAATTTCTTTCTGAAATGACTTCCAGACTGTTGTGTGTGCACCCGGGGACGGAGACGGGAGGAGGGAGAGGAAGACAGAGTGTGTAGAGGAGGGAAAGAGAAGTGAAACACACAAGAGACAGAATCAGAAGAAAACAGATACAAATCAGGATCAACTTGAAGGAGGGATGAAGAGAAATACTCAAATGGTTTGCTACAGAAATATTGTTTAAAGAAAGTCATGTTTTTGTGAAGGGATCACTCAGTGTTGACTTTTTGTAGACCTGTAATCCACATGCAAAAGCTAATAATGATAATAATAATAGTTATTATTAGTATAATGATAATAGGGGGATTGACCTAAACAACTTTAAAGTGTAAATAGTTGATGAGTACAGATATTTTATATTTATTACATTTCTGTGTAAGTCTTCGGGTGTAAGGGTGAAATGTTTTGGATAAGTCGGCTGTAGGAGCTCACACCTCCGCCAGAGCTCCAAATTTTAAATTCAATAAAGCTGCATGAAACTGCAGACACTCATACACCCTCTGGTAAATAGATGATAATGTAGAAAAATACCACAATGTTAAAGAAAGTGATAAAGAAAATAAATCTTTCTCGGCCTATCTCTATCTTTCTATCTTCTATCTCTCTATCTTTCTCTGCAGAGTTCTGTGGAAATCCGTCCAGTCGTTTTTGGACAATCCTGCAAATTTTCAGACAAACAAATAAATAAACGAACACATAACGTCGTTGCTGGAGGTAATAACTGATTCAGTGGAGTCTCATAAACTCTCTCGTGGTAAAATAAATAATCTTGTTGCATCTGAATGTAAATCAGCTCCTTCCTCAGCCGCCACCTGATCCCACAGTAACGCAATATGCTTCATGAGCGTGTTGCCCAGCAGCACAGACGTTAATTAAGTTTGTCGGACCTTTGTTTCAACACAGAGACACCGAGAGAAGGTGAAGTCAAGATTTACTGAAATGAAACTGTTCTGATCTTTGTTCACCAAAGATCTTGTTTTTGAGAGGCTCATCTTATTTACACGTGGTGAACACACGAACCATCAGCTGACGGCCTCTGAAAGGCTTCACGTGGCGAGCAGCTGGATTTCCAAGAGCCGTGTTTTTCGTCAGCTAATAAACCATGAAAGTCAACTGCTGGATTTACGAGGTTTTGGCAGGATGGCGGTGATCTGCGGGCATGACGGACACATTATCGACAGCGGCTGCGTCGCTGCACCTCGGTCGAGCTCCTTAAACAATTTCCCCACAGCTCATTTTTTACCTGCCACACAGCCGTCATCATTTAGCACCGTAATTCCCCCAAATTCACGCATAATCAAACAAATTAGCCTTTAGCTAATTTCCTACGACTCAATTATGTTGCAGGGCCGGCTTGAACGACAGCCGTGATTAGAGTCATCACACCGGCAGAGACATTACCAGAGAATAACGTGGTAATGGACACGAGCGGAGCAGGTTTCACCTGCTGGGTTTACAGGAGCAAATAAAGATGCGTCTGTCCGACAACACAGGTGAGAGGTCAGAGCACAAAACACACTGATGTGAGATTAAGAGACAAACAATGATCTCTATCTTGTAGAGATGTGTATTAATCAATATTAATATCTTTGGATCTGACGACCAAATACGAAAATTATGTCTTTGGTTGAAATAAGTACTTTGTAAAGGTAAGGTAAGGTATTTTAATCTAAATGATCAAAATTGACTAAATGAACATCAGCTGTGTTGAAGAAGACTTGAAACTAAACATTGAGACAAAGTTTACTGACATTATAAAGTGAGAAGTAGAGTCGTTTTCTATAGAAACTACCAGTGGAGTCGCCCCCTGCAGGTCATTATAGAGAATACAGGTTTCAGGCACTTTCTTTACTCTCCTTCTTTGACTCTCTGCTCTTTGGTGCGATTCATACATTACGATGATAATATGTTCTTTTGATTTCCACAAACTGTTGCATCCTTGTTTAATTTTCCACATGGGACGGTAATAAAAAACAGAAGTAAACGGCATCATGTAATAAAGATGGACAGGTTTGACTGCAAACACATGAAGGAAGAAAAGATTAAGTGTCTGAAAACCATAAACTGGGACAAAAGCAGGTCAACGAGAGCAGATTTCATCAGTCGCCTTCACATTTCATAATTTGTGTGTTTCGAAAACAATTTGAGAGAATCCCTGTGGGAGGACGAGGAGAGGAGGAAACTGCTCTTCTGGCAAACACGTTGATTAATAATCTCTGCTTATTACAGCAGGAGGATCTTTTTTCACGTCCGCTCTTGGAATTTCGTTCCAAAAAGATATTTGGCTTCTAATATCTGCTGTTGGACCCGTGACCGATGGCAGTAAATGAAATCGTGGTCGTATCTCAGAGGATGGCAGGAGCCCAGGAGTTTGTGTTGACAGAATAATGAGACATTAAGAGCGCTGGACGTCAGAAGTCTGTGGGGAATGATTGTGTTTTGGAAGTAGTTCTGACGCCCCCGGACTCGTCATCGCTGAGTTCAGAGGTCAGAACGTTTGGCTCTTCACTGTGGGAGGATTTTTTTAAAAGCAGTTTTCAAAGGTTCAGACACTTTCCTGAAATCTTCCAGAGGGTCTTTATGTGGGAACGCAAATGTCCGAGTCAGTTGGTCCAGATGTTTTCTGGAACTTTTCCTACCAGACCCCCGAGTTAAATGTCCGTAACATATCCGAGGGAGCACACGTGAGGATACAGCCGGAAGCGAACGAAGGGGGTGTATCGATGACAGAAGCTAAACTGAAAAAAACTATTCAAATATCTAAGGAAGAGGAATCATACACGATGAAGACGCCGATGAAGACGTCCTCTAGGAAAGACAACAAGATTCCAGAGCTTTTGGCGATTTTTTTCCAAAATAGACATTTTCCTGTCTTCGTAAAAAGTTTTCCCGTCACATTTCTCTCGTTGTGCCCGAGATCTTTGTCAGCAGTGACAAACAACAACAGCAGAACATGTGGGTCCATAACGCTCAGTTGCCGCCTCGTGTCAGACAGCGGCTGAGCCGTGTGACAGATGAATCCGGAGCAACTGTGGAGTAATTGCATATTTTAGGGCCCTCGGATGAATTATCCAGCGCTGATCTGTCATTAGAACACTGAGACTCAGGCCGTCACATTTGCAGTGAGGAATGTTGCTCGACGCTGGTATTTGCACAGCTGCAGGGGGTCATAAATTATTGCAGAGGACATGCGCACATTAGTTCAAGTCTTTCATCACAAGTTCTCCAACAAGGTAGCGTCCTGCTCCTTTTCCTCCTCTTCCTCCTCCCTGCATGTTGTCGAGGAACCTCTCACATCCTCCGTGTCCTGTTGCACCATCTCTGTCTCCTTCTGCATATTTCACTCTCTGGGTTTTATGAAGTTTAAAATATCTGATGTTGTGAGGATCCTCTGGGACGTGTTGATATCCGCCTGTCGTCCGTTTCAAAGAACTAATCCTGAGTCAGAAAATCACTGCTGCTCCATTCAGACACTCACAGTAGTTTCCCAGACATTCAGCCTCTTGTGGTTGAGTTTCTCAGAACACAAAGAGCTGGAATTAAGTTTTCACTCTTGTTTTATTGCAATAACAAGTTTTACTGAAAAGGTTTCATTTGCGGTTACATTCCTTCAACCTGAGCCTGTAAAGATTTAGCACCTCGTGTTTCTATCGTCTTTTACAAACATGCGTCATTTCATCTCGACCGCAAAGCTCGTCAGCGATGACACAACTGAAGTGTGTGTGTGTGTGTGTGTGTGTAAGTTTATCTGCTAAAAAATAATTAGTGCATCTGACAGTTGTGAGTCTGGTTGTGTAGCGCTCATGACAATGATCTGAATTCCAGGTGAGGATGAAACTCTACGTGCAGTTCTGGAAACTGGTTTCAGCATCAATCTGAGCCGACACTAAAATCAACGTGACACGCTGAATGTGTGTGTGTGTGTGTGTGTGTGTGATGCGTTTAATGTCTCTCTTAACGACTCCTCATTCTCGCTGTGAGGAGGATATGGATCACTGCCGCTGTCTGATAACTCTGTTCAATTAGATGACAGAAGCTGCTCGTGAGGGTGACAAATACGACAATTACCCAAAGCACCAGGCGCTGCTGTTCATTCTTTATTAGAGAATCAATCAGGACCAGGAGCACCGGGCGGCCCCGGGGCTCCAGAGCCGTGGGGAGGGACGGACGCAGGTTTTTCTAGTTAAAAATGCTCGTTGCTGACGAGAAGACGAGTAAACAAAGCGGAGGAGTTTTAATGGTCATATTCGCTCGTAACCATTACTGCTGAGTCATCAGAGACAACGTCATCATCATCTTTAATTAAGATCCTTATCACCAGCATCAGCGGCTGATTTGATTTGCAGAGAAACTCGCTGAGGCTCATTACGTTACATCATGAGGAAATTGTGAGGAGTTCACTGACATTCAGTCATTTTAATTCACTTTAAGCCGTCAGGCTCAGTGGACGGTGTTCTCACCGTCAGGACATTTAGCATCAGTCAGTCAATGGTGCTTTTAAATATACCCAGAGCATTAAAAGTAAAAGTACTTCAACAATCTGCTCCATCACTGTGGCTGGTTGTTATGGCTCCGCTCTGAGTCTCAGTGGGGACCTGATCTGTTTTAGGTGTTTTAATCTCTAAACACAAGTTGAGGTGTAAGAGCTAATGTTACCTGCTCGCTCAGATTGGCTCATTGAACCAGTTCCCCCCCCTTGTCATTGATTACTTTTAAAGATATATTATCAATAAATGAAGATGTAACACAGTTCTTTGTACAAGTGTAGTGGAGGAGAAAGTACAGATATTCTGCAGTACCTGAAAGTAAAGAACAGATACATGAAGTCACTTTTTTCAACATTGTGAGATTTTTACATTTTCTTTCATTTCCCAGAGAATAATTTATGGATCTTGATGAAAAAAAATCAGGCATATTTAGGGACTAATATCTATGAGCAGCTGGATTGAATGAAAGTGACTGTTGGGCCTCAGTGGAGCCGAGTGTGTGTGTTTCTAGTTGTTACACGACAGGAGAGAAAAACCATAATTTTTGATTGATATATATAAAATGTTGTTTTGTTAGAAACCTTTTACGACCCTCTTTTTGTGCTGCGCTCTAATCGTCTCTCACTTGAGTATTTTCTCTTGCAATAGTAGGAACCAGCTGGACAAATCATTTAAACTAATGATGTTGATTAACAGCAGATATAATTTCATAATGTGCGGCCTTGTGTTTATTTGTGCAGAATAAAAGTTGTTCTTTTCTGTTTTTCATTTTCCAAGTTCTAAAGTTAGCATAAAGTTTTTCTCATTTCTTTCTTCCCATCGTCCTCAGACTGTTTATGAGCCTTTAATCATGTTTATTATGTCTGGACTTAACAGAAAACATGTTTTCTCATCAGCTGACACACTTGACTGCCATTCACATGGACACATTATTTTCCTCTCAGGAATTCCTCCCTCCCGGCGACCTGGAGCGTCTCCTCCAGACTCCCGGGGACGGCCCGACACACGATCCCGTCCAGGAACCGGCGGGATTCTTCTCCCCAGCCAAAACGAACGCTCAGTTTAATGAATAAATAACGGTTTGGCCCGGTGTGCTGGATCACAGGCGGACATGTTTTGAGTTAGTTCACGGCAGGAAGAGGCGACAGAGATACTGCTGGGGGAAATACGATGAGAGCGGGAATGACTTTTAGGGGGAAGCAGAAGATCACAGCGGGTTTGGTGGAGCCGTCGCTCGTATCAGGACAAAGGGAAGGGTGTGTTTTTGATGTGGAATCAAACTGAGACGACCAGTATCAGTTCAAATGGAGCAGGACTGAGCCAGAAGTGGTCGCTGACTGATCACTTACAGACTTATCCCGAGATATTTCATGCTAACATGTTATTGTCTCTGCTCAGTGAAAACCATGTGTTTCAACATTTCATTATTTTAAATTCTATTCATATGTTTCTCACTTGAACTTTAATAACTCGTGTTTATTTGTGTCTAACTTTCAAACCCACAGGATCTTTTAAGAAGGAGTATCTTTGTCTTATCTAATAACGTGTAATTTAAAGCTTTTTCATCTGCCGGAGATGAAACGGTGCTAAAATCTAGAATGCAACGATTACAGAAATCCAAAGTATCACGGTGGTGAGTATCATCACGGTGTTGTCGCTGTAAATGTTCAAAAGTGCAGTTTCTCCTTTTAAAACCTGTGGTCGAGTGATGACGGGTTTAGACGTCCACATGTTGGATATATGTGTGTGTTGTGGAACAGAAGTCCTGAGGTCGCTCACATAAACTATATAGTTTGGTCGAGGAGGTTCGTACATGAGTAGAGGCCCCCGGGGGCCCTCTCACTCAATTGGCCCCACTCCTCGTGTCATGACCCGGCTGCGACCCTCATCACTTCTCACTTCCCACTCTGCGTTTTCCCACCGACACAATGACGCACTCCCGATGGTCTCAGAGGCCGTCTTGATGCGACCGCTGCCACCTCATTTAATCTAAAGTCAACAAAGAGCCAAAGGTCGGAGTCCTTTCTAAGATGTTTTCCTACTTGTCCTTTTCAAAATAAACTCTCGCCTGCTGTTTTATTGATGCACTGAGGGGGAATAAAATGGAAGGTTTGTTCTCAGATAAAAAAAAAAAAAAGAGTTGAAGCTGAGACTTTGTTTAAACTGCAGGTGAAGTGTGTTTACGGGTTAGTGCAGAGGTTTCTTTTGGAGTGACGGCCTTGTCAAATAAACATCACGCTAAGTGTTAGCGCTCGTTCCTTCATTTCCCCACGAAGAGGCGAACTAGCACGGTCATATTTTATGCTACCGGTGTTCACCTCTCGGGGGAGTTTGTCGCACATGTTTAACAGAATTTTAATGACTCCTCATGAAACATATTTCCTGAAAGAAAAAGCCCCTTGTTTAAATGAAGCAATGTTTAATTTGAGCGCCTGAGAAATGTCATCATTAACCATGAAGCAACGAGAGAGAAAAGCTCAAGAGATCCACGTAACATTTCCCCAGGTCTGCATTTAAGGCGATCATACGTCTGTGAGTAATGTGCTTTCTCCACAGGGTTTATCACCCTGATTCCAAAGCCTGATTTCTCCCACAGTATTTATAGCCCTGCTGCATTATTCATAACAGAGGTGTCATGTTAAAAGAAATAAATAAAACTGCAGACTTGGTGGATGTTATCACACGTGTTCTCATTCTGTACGTGCAGAACATCACGGCTGCGGGGTCGTCTCCCTCCGCTCACGTAGTCAGAGGTGCCACTGTTTGGTCTGGTGAGGCAGAAATGTTTTGTCTGGACTGAATTGTCTCGATAATGTTTGAATTTGGAGAAAACTGAAGAGGAACATCGCTGCTCCCCTGAGGACGAATTCTAGAGACTTTGATAATCCCCTGTCTTTTTATTTAGCACCACCTGCTGGTCACATTCTCCACTTACGACCCTTTAAATTCTATCGACCATGTCTTATATATTTTTATCAAGGAAAAGTTATTTTGCGATAATCACCTTTGTCGCGTTATCGCCCAGCCCTCGCTCAGCCTGACTCACGATTGGTCGAGCACGTGTCTCTGCAGGGCCGTGGATTCACTCCCCCTCTATCTAATGACGTCCTCGCTGCTGAGACGGCAGCGTTTGTAAAATTTAAATCTCCTAATTTCTGAGCAGGTTTTCATAACACTTACTGGAGATATTCATGGTCCCCAGAGGATTTAAAACCAACTCTTCTGGCTTCTTTGTTGCCTTTATATGTTTTTTATTCTTGTTTTATTTGTACGGATGTTTTCGGCAATAATGAATGAATGTCTCGATAGGGAGAGACTCAGGGAAATGACAGAAAAACTGTGAAACTAAATATTGATTAATACGGTTTTAGACACAACACGAGAAGAAATGATGTCGTAGGATGATTATTTATTATTTGAATGTTATTGTGATGAATCCACAGTGAAGACAAAGGTCGATGTCGCTTGTTTTCAAACATCTAACCTGCTGTACTGAAATGAGGATGATCTGAGTGTAGGATTGCAGGTGTTGTGTTGTTGTTGTTGTTGTTGGCACCATCGATGCTCGTTGTCCACCTCCTCCTCCAGACCTGAATCTAAATATAGAGAACATGACGGTGGGTAACGAGATGATAAATGGACCCGGCGAGGCCTAATTTCAAGGGGCAGGAAATCACTGGAGAAAAGCTGAACTGTAGAGGCTGTAATTATCCTCCGGGAGAGATCGCTCACAAACTACAACACAGGAAATGGACGTATCATGATTCATGGTAAAGTAACATGTCGTACATTCAATCTTCCTGTGATACCACCTTCGTCTGCTCGTGCCCATTTCTGGGTTTTCTCCGGGGGATATTTTCTTTTCTCTTTTTAAAAGTGATATACTATTCAAATGACCTCATCTCAGCTCCGCACTGTTGGTCACTCACCACCGCCGCCCCCCCCACCCCCCCAGCTGCAGCTACACTGCATCACGTACAGTACATACAATACACACCGTGTTCGTGGAGTGATATACTGTCTTGTGTGATGCATGTTGTTCTTTTGCGTCGTGTGAGATTGTGTTACTCCGCGTGCGTCAGCGTGCACAGTCGAATATTTTCAATGCGTCCTCATATCCATGTTCAAAGAAATGTGGAAATAAAATCCTGGCGGGGGAGAAACTGCCGAGTCGATCGCCTGCAGAGCTTTTACAACTGCACCAGGGGGGTAAGGTGACAAGAGCGATTTATCAAACATAGAGCTACTGCACAGTTTCCTGTAATTAGAAAGAAATACAAACTCATAGGTTGTCTAAGCTATCTGCTTATCAGAGCGAGTTGAAGGGTTGGAAAATCTCTAACGGGAAATATGACAGGAGCAAAAGAGGGAGTTAGGAAGCAAAGGACACATCAACAGTATTGTTTCCACAATCTCAAGCAGTTTTATTGTTTCCTCTGTCACGGAGGTTGTCTTCAGCTCTGTCTATCTGCTAAATTCAAATTTGACTCATGGGGCTAAACAACGTTTAGAAGGTGTGACGTCCTCGACTGGAGTCAGAACTATAAAAACAAAACCAATCGTTCGTTCATCAGCAGGTTTAAACAAAAACTACTGAACCAAAGAAGTCTAGACCAAAAGGGGTGGATTCTTTTTTTCTTGCATATTGTGAGATAAGGAATAATTCATGGATATTGATTAAAAAGTTTAAATAAATCAGGCAGATTTAAAGCACTGATCTAATTTATGCAACTTGATTATTATACTTTTGAATTTATTGTTAGAAACTGGTGGAACTCTGCAGTATCCACGTTTTAATGCCAGGAGAATAAAAACTACAGGGCTGCTCAGAGAGTGACGACCTCCCTCCCTGTATTCCTTGTTAGTGTGTTTATTCAGATCCGACCCAAAACGTCTCGGATCATCCACCGTTCCTCTACAAAGAAATCGTTTCAGCAGTTTTTGCGTAATCCTGCTGACAAACAAACAAAGCGATGAAGACAGAACCTCCTCCCTGCAGGTAATAATCCACGGTGTGTTTGTGGCCAGCGCACGTTCTACATTCCTCTGATCGTTAACACATCCCACACAGACACTATACAGCACATTACTGAGCCGCACGTTCCTCCAGCGCCACTTATCTCAAGTTAATCCCACGAACACTACACCCCTCTGCTGCTAATACTCACTGAAGAACCACACGTGTGTCACTCCACCTCTGGAAATAGTCAAGTTTATCTTTTCCTGAATATTAAAAATTAGTTTAACGTTGTTGTCATCATCATATGTTCAGGACATGGACGGGATTGAAAAGCTGTTTCTCTCTGATCCCCGGTGTAAACATGTCAACAGCAGACAGAACATAAGTACGCAACACAATGAGTAATCGAAACGTAGTACACAGCACGACATAGCACGCGGTCATAAGGCACAAGGTGGATGAGAGTACTGCAAATCGGAATAGTGCAAAAATGGATTGAGAGTGTAAAAATACTTCATAGGAAGTAATGTAATGTACACAGGATGTAGTAAATAACAGCTATAGTATGATACAAACATTTACTTTACATTCATTGCATACTGCGATTTATGTATTATATATATAGGATTCCCAAAATAAAGAATAAAGATTTTGAATTGATCTTAAAATGGTCGTCATATTACTAATACTTATATCTGACAACTGATGATTGTACTTATTCTATCTGCACCAGCAGAGGGAGCCATTCTTTGTCAGTTTGATCATCTCCAGTTCTCTTGGTTTAAACACAAGTGTCAATCTTATCTCTGCAAGTGTTCACTGTGTGTGTGTGTGAGTGTGTGTGTGTGTGTGTGTGTGTGTGTGTGTGTGTGTGTGTGTGTGTGTACGTTGTAATCCGAGCTGCCTCGCTCACAGTGCGGTTCGGCCTCCTCTGATGCTCTGGAGTAAATATGAAAATAAAGCTTCAAGCAGGAAAGCCCTAATTAGTCTGTCACTCCAAACCCACCGTCCAGCTCACCTCCCTCACCTCGTCCACCCCCCCCCCCCATCCTCACCCGCAGTATTTTCTCCCTCCTGTCAGAGTCGGTCACGAGTGTCAGATTTAATCTGGTGCAGGGGTCGAGCGAGCCCTGGGGTGCAGGGAGAAACCCATCATTTTGAGTTTGTTTGTGTGTGTGTGTGTGTGTGATGGATAGAACAGACAGAGGAAAGGTTCCGGGTGCAGAGACGGAAACAGCCTGACAAATTCAATAAAACACCTCTGAAGAGTGGCCACCTTCTGCTTCACTTCACCTCTCAGGATAAATATGAGTTTGTCTAAACCCGCCGCTCTCTGCGTTGCCGCCGTGTATAATTGCCTCATTTTTTTCTGGACAGTTCCTCTGTTGCTGTTGTTTCTCAGAGTGAATCCAATTACAGGTGTCACCATCGCTCATGGTGCTGGATGGAGCGCAGGATGCGGGGATCTGGACGAGTGATCTGTCGTTTGCTGGGCGATCTTATTGATTAGCGAAACGCCCCATCCACTTTCTATCAGTCATTTCTCAACGAGGCTCCAAAACGCTAAATCTGATCTGCGAGAGGAAGTGAGATCTTATCTACGACCAGACTCCGGACAGTTTCCTCTGAGTGATGCTCAAAGTGGAAACCAGATATTTTGCCTCTGTTGAAAAACAACATATTTTTGGAAAAACCCCGAAGATCAACTATTCAAAAATAACAGTAATTTAACCAGATGTAAATGTGGTGGTCGAAAAAAAAAAAGTGTGTAATAGAAAACTTGAGCTCGAACTGTAAAAAACTGAAAATTCCCAATATCTTGAAGAGCTGGAGTCATGATTCTTGAGGCTGCATCTCCGCAAATTAAGGAAAACGTTTTTTTCAATTTGACGACACATGCTGCAAAAAGTCACAACTCCTGCAAATCCAGGACGGAAATGTTTCCGGGGGGAAACCAAATAAAGACGCAGCTAAAAGTACATCTACAGTTTTAAAACATAAAAGTAAACAGAACTTGTCAGCTGATGTCTCCATGTTCACTCTTCTGAAAGTTTTAATTTAGATTTATGTTTTCAGAAATCAAAGCCTGACCCTCTGAAGTTCACGAGACACAGTGAACCTGATGCTTCTGTTGAAGATATGGAAGATTTATGGAACCGCAGAATGTTCACAGCTTCTTTTATCTAGAAAACAACACAGACATGGATCCGTTTTGTGAACTAAGCAAGAAATCACAACAGTGTGGGTCTGTTCCTCGGCCGTGGGGGGGGTCAGGGTTAAGTGACGGGGTTAGAGGGGCGGAGGACCGATGCCCTGCTCCGAGTCTCAGGGGCCGAGGGCAGAACTCTCTCATCAACGAGCACCAAGTTCAGGATTAAAGTGAAACTGATGAATCGTTAACTTCACGATGAGATGAGATTATAATTCTTTAAAGGTTCAGTGTAAAAGAATCTATAGGCAGAAAAATTAAAATATACAATAATCCTGTTGATGTGTTTCATCTAAATTGTACAAATTGTTGTTTTGTTGACCCGAGAATGAGCCTTTATTTTGAAATCCTTGATATTCACATCAGGAGGGGGTCCTCTCGACGGAGGCAGCCATGTTTTTTACAGTAGCTCAAACTGGACAAACTAAACACCTTTGAGTTTTTAACCAACAACATGTGTGGAGGCTCTGTTGTCCGATGAGACGTAGCTGGTTCCTCTTTTAATTTGAAAGTTGAATCCTCTCGAACATCGTAACTCAGAGTTCTGTGATTCTAACGTCGGGAGCATTGAGGCGTTAAAGCTGGTTTTAGCTTCACAGTTTCTGTCGCCATCAAACTTCCCTGAAACAAACTGCTTCTCTGTCAGGAAACTGACGGCCAATATTCTCAACGTGTCTTAATATCACCTTTAACTTTTCAATTATCTGCTGCTTAATTTCATGTTCCAAAAATAACATCGCTTTTTTTTTTGTCGGTTAGTTTTACGGTGCATAAAAACTCATTTCCAGCGAGAGCAGCGAGACCTTTGTGGATGTGAACTTAATTAAAATAATAGTTTTACACCGTCTGGGAAGTCCGAGCACTTTAATTTGTTTCCCTGTTGTGTTTTCACTTGGAGGTCTCACGTTCTCTTCCTCCTGTGAATTCCCTTCGACGTGTGTAAACCACCTTGAACTGTTGATAATCGATGTTCACCCGTGAAAACCCGGTCGAGCCGCTCCCCCGGGCGAGGCCTGGTGGCTTATTTGTGAAACTCAACATGCGTGCGGAGAGAGTGGACGGCGCTCCTCGGGGGTATCAGTAATCGTCTGGAATAACTTCCAATTAATGAGCCAGATGGTATTTTCACAGTAACACCTGGGAAGTCCAGGCGCTCAGCAGGCAGGAATTAATTCCACTTAGAGTAATATTTCAAAAAGCGTTATCCCCACATCCCTGTTTCTTCTTTTCCCCGCTGCTGGCAGCTCGAACTGTAAGAAAATACTCTTTGCATCTTACTCCAGCGAGTCTGCCTCCGCGGCACAGACCTCCTCTCTTGTTTCTGGGGTTTTCAGTTCTTCGTAATCCCGCTGAAAGACATAACGACTTCCAGGGAGGCACAGGGGCAAAATAAAATGGAAAATGGCAAATTCCACGTGTTGGTGTGCGTATAAGTTAAGATGCCACTCAGGCTCCTGCGGCTCGGAGCGAGGGCTCTGGCCCAGTGCGCACGAGCTAAATCGTATTAGTTAGACAAACACTGCAACATGACAGGACTAACCAGGAATGTGAGTGAAGGCTCCGCGGCGTCCGACGCTCGACTCACCGCGTTCTGTCCTCCGTAAGAAATGACTAATTATGACTAAGACCACATTAGCTGCCTCGATAAATACAAAACGTCACGTGTAATAAATAGGTCTCTACGGGGCTATTTGGACAGAGTGATGCATTTTGGGTAAAAGGTTTTGCAGGAAACTGCAGCAAATTGAATCAATGTTTTAATTTTAGATTGATTCACTTAAGTAAAACATTTCACCCCGAAAAACGATAAAGTAGATCCATAAATATTCATTAACAATAATACAAATAAATATTCAAAGAAGAAAATCAACGAGAATATTCAGATTTCTTAAAAAACTAAATATGAAAACGTAAAAATTAATAGAACCATGGAAATAAAGAAAACTACAAATTAAACACAGTAATCAGGCAGCTAGCCAATTTAAAAAAAAAAAAGAATTAATTGTAAAATAGATTTCTGAACAAAAAAATAATTAAAAACAAGCTGAAGATGATTTGAAAGCAGGAGCAGAGTCCCATCTCCTGACCCCCTGCTGTGAAAACGTACAGTATTCCAAAGGTTTACAAAGTGCTGCTCCAAACCACAGCGCTGAGGTTCACGTCCGAGCTCCGAGCCTCAGGCCTGCACAGCTGATCTCAGAGCAGAGGCAGTGAAATGAAAGCAGCACTTTCTGTAACACTGGTGCACTTTTGTTTTTTTGGAGACGCTTCGTTTTATGGCCACAGAGAAAAATGAGAGAGGTTGAGTCAAATTCTCAAATGATTTAACCACATTAACACAACGGATGGAAACACGGCAGCAGCTTTTTATTACTTTCACTCCTACATGTTCCGAGAACAAGAAGTGCAGAAGAAAAGTTTTGTATTCAGTTATGTAAGAAACAGAAAATATAAACTCAAACAGTTCTTATAGTTAAACTTGTTCACGAATGTGTTTTAATCGTGTTTGTGAGCATGAATGTTGCACAGGTGTCTTCTACAAATCCACCGTATGAAGTTAAAGGAGAATTCAGCTCATATTCAGATTGATCATTTTAATTTCCCTTTAATTTTCACTCTGGCTTTACCTGCTTTGTTAGGGGACGTGTCAGACGAGCTGCTCGGTGTTGTTGTTTATCGTCAGTGTAATATCTAATAATCTAATTTAAAAGATCTCTCATGTTTTTTATTTCTGCTCAGGGTCGTTATCTGGAAACATTCGATGCCTGTGACCTCTTGAAGGAACTCAACCCCCACGTTGGGAACCACGATTTGAAGAGAAGAGCGAGTGAAGCAGAACTTTGCTAACAGCATCATCATCATCTGTAGAAATTAAAATAATTTCTCTCGGGGCATCGAGAGGAGGAACAGATTACTGATCCGCACACATCAACCGCATAATGCAGCCATCCTTCCACAAGTATGATCATTACCTTTCAAGAGGAGGAATACTCCGGATATCCAGACTTTAGCACCAGAGCGCTCGCCCCTGCTATGAATTTGAAATGCACATAATGAAAGTTGCCATGTTTCGTCTGTGCCTCTTTGCAGCGACAGTGACTTTATAGTCAAGTGCACAATGGGCGTGCTGTGATGAGCCGTCTTTTGATGATCACAAATGAAATCAGAGCTCGTTATGATGAGTTTGTTGATCATCAGTCGCTCCCTTTTTGTTTTTTTTTTCGTTTTCCCGCTCATAATGATCAAAGTCTCCCGGGGGATGTGCTCTCACTTGCGGTTTCGCCGTCGTGTTGTTTCCAGGGGCAGAGCTGCGGCCCGGGGGCTCGGCCCTCCATATGGGAGACATATGCACCCGGTTATTTGCTCATGTAGAGACAGCCTGCCTCTCTGCCTGTCCTCCATGATGTAATTAGTAGCTTCCCTTGTCAGGAATGAGGTTGCTGTTTATCTTTGTCGAAGCCCGTCCATTAAATCATTATTAGCGGGCTAACTGCTTCAGGAGGAGTTTGCTGCCTGCTTCGCTGACTTATGACCAAATATCTGCCGTGTCTGACTGTCCTGTAATTGATGGCTCTGGTTAAACTCCGGTCGATCCATAAAGAGCAGTTTCTGCGCTGTGGTTGATGCCGGCCTGGAAACGTAGGAAATATGAGCTGGAGGAGGCGGTGAGTCAGCGGAGGACTCACAAAGTCCTTAAAGTAAATTCATCCACGTAACGTAATGTTTCTCATGCCCACCACAAAGTACTTTTTAGGAGATTAATACGAGGTGGCTCTCCTGAGGCCTCTTTTATTGTTTTATTCTTTACTGCTGTCCAATATTCACTATTTATTCATGAGAAAAATATGAGCTATTAGAACCCCTCTTCATTTACAGGGTCATATATTTTTATTTTCAAACCACCGGACCCTTTCCTGAAATAAGCTTAAGGTGTTTTAGTGCCTTTTGTTTGGATTACGCCAAAAATATTTTTACGGATTTCCAGACTCCAGAAAATTGGGTCTGAAAAATTGTGTGTGTGTGTGTGTGGGACGACAAACACTGCCACTGAACTTCTGACATAAATGTGAAATATTAAATCCTCCTGTCGCAGTGTGATGTCGCCTTTCCTTGGCAGACGTGCAGACGACTCACAGCGAAACGTCTGTCTTCCCCAACCCTGTGTGTGTGTGCTGTTGTTAGTGAATGTGTGTGTCCCTCTGTAGTCCCAATTTGCCAGGAAGTCTGGCTCTGTGGGCAACATGCAGTGATGCATGCTGGGAGCCTGAGGCATGGAGATATTAATTAGCTCAGAGGAAACAATAGACGACTGACTAACAGAGAGCGGAGCAAAATAAGCGTTTTCAAACGGCCACATTTTCATCGGAACTAAATGACATATCTCGTGCACCGTTGTGAAAGATACACTCCTGGTGTTTTTAATGGTTCAATACAACAAGCTCCTATTAAACTCATGATGGAGGGTGAAGCAGGAAATGCTGCTCTGCAAACAAACCTCTAAACAAGTAAAGCGTCGAGTTCGCAACGTTCTGAAAAGGTGAAAGCGAGCTCAAGTCCCCGCTCTAAGTTTTCTAATTGTTTTTTTCCCGACACATCCCTGGGTGGTGCCGCTCCACATTCACTTTCCCATCAGGCAACAAACATTCATTAAAATTCTTTGTGCAGTGAAATCAAACACTGGTATCTTAAGTGTGTGTTGTAACATGAATGTTTCAGGCGTTCTGGTCGGAAATGGGAACATTATTATTATCACACTGAATCACGACAGAGAGACTTTCATCACAAGTGACGCTTTGTGTCGAGATCAGGAGCGAGAACAATATTCTGCGACAGTGACGAGCATGTTTTTCTTTTTTCTCATCAGACTGTAATTTGTATAAGTTATGAAAATGAAAGACGACTCTGGAATCGAATGTTTGTTACTTTTGAGTGAAGAGAGAAAATTCTCTTTGTTCCTGCTCCTCTGGAGCTTTTGTACAAAATGAATAATATAAGAACGGAGGCGACGCGCCGCGGTTTGAGAAGAACTGCTTTGACGTCCTGGCACTTTGTCCGGCGCCATCTTGGTTTAAAAAAAATAAAAGCAACAATATTTGTAGGAGAGGGGGGGGCGGAGCCCAACAGAGCCTGTCACCTGCACCTATTGGACGGTGCTAGCTGTCAATCACATCCACGGTCTGTTTGACTCTAAAAGATCAGCTGAACTGAATAATGAGACAAACTCCTTTTTGTTTACTGACGTCACAAAGTTTACATGGAGCCAGTGTAAAAGATGGTGAATGGAAAATAAATCTATTGGTGCAAAATTCACCCTCCATTGAAAAATATTTGGTCCGATGAGATCGGGCATGACTTGATGCCTTCGAGCTCTACTTTTCTAGTTTTACGTGTTCATATCAACAATGCTAGCATATTAGTCGATGAGACAGATGATCGATTTCGCTTCAACACACATTTGTTTTACACTTAACACGAGGCTCCTCTAATACGCCTCCTACTTCCTTCCTCTCTTTTTTTGTCGTCGTCGTTGATACCTATGAGCCGTGAGCGGAAAGTCCATTTACTCTCCCACTGAAAACCTCAAAGGTCACAGCAGGGTGCAGGTGGAGAAACCGAGCCGACGCTCCGCCGTGATGAGGTGAGAGCTGTTCTCGTGGGGCCGCGTAACGAGCCGCGGCTGCAGCGGGCGAAGCTGCGATTTCCGCCCATTAAAACAGAAACCCCCGGGTTCGCCCGGCCGTCGTTAAGAGGCAGCTGTGTCTGCGAGGGTCAGCGCTGACACGGAGCTGGACTCTGATAGTATGTCTCCAGCTAATTGTGAGAACACTCATTATGTCTGATAAAGAAGAACATAAATCACGAGGAGAGGCTTGACCCGCGGCTGGCCCCGGACGTTTGGCACGGGAAACTCTCAGGGGTCGACTCTGAACAGCTAAGATCTCATTACGTCGCCGTCTTGACAAAGAGCCAGCCGCATCTTTGATACTGCAGCGGAGACCTGCTTTCATACACTGCCTCTGTTCTGTGTGGCCGGATAAAAGCAACCTGAGACTGACACCAAATCTGGCGGCGAGCCTCTGATGCTGCTGGTTGGAAGTCCTGCCCGCCTCGCTGCAGAGACGCCTGTAGTCCAGACCAACAACCAGAGGTGGAAATACTGTTTACATTAAGAGATGTTTCTGGACACAGGAGGAAAAGTGCAGCGCCTCAGAACTGGGCTGATCACTCGTCTGTTTCCGAAACAAGACAACAACTCACCGCGGGACCGAGAGGCTGAAGCTCCGATGAATCCTTGTCTCGGAAACTAAAGGGAGTGAATGTATGACACGGATATATATGTTGCTGCAAGATACCCTGGTACTCCAATGTTTTACTTGGATAATATAAAATACTACAGGTCGCCAGTGTTTGACAGAGACAAAACATTCACACCTCCAATCTCGGATCTGGACCGTGGGAGGAAGCTGCAGTACCCTCACTTTCCTGTTCAGTAGTTTTTTTGTAATCCAGCTGACTGACATCAAACAAACAAGCGCAGATCAAAACAACGTCTCTGGCGGAGGTAACGACAGATCCGCTCACTTCTGGTTCTCCAGAGTGCAGGTTTGAAACTTTTTAATCGAAAATGTCCGCGCGATCGTCCCGACGCATGTTTGACTTCCTGCGATATCGAGGCTGAAAATCAAATCTCCGCTCCACGCTTCCTCCGACACAGACCCAACATTTCACTTCTCACCAGCTTCACAGATCGTTGACTTCATCCCCCGTGTGCACGAGAAAACAAAGAGACGGGTTCGAATGTGGAAACTGATATTTGGTTGTGTTTTTGTACGTTTTTCTCTTGAACTGTCTCCACGTCACCGTCCGTCCTCCGTCCAGCTGCAGCCGCTGCAGAGTGAGACGTTCTCAGTGGGACGGGGATTTTGTTTTTCCTGATTTGAAAGATGTTGATAGAAACAGGAAGTTTCAATTTTAGATGCAACGATATCTTTAAAAATCTTTACCTCACTTTTACTCTGTAATTCTTCTTTCAAACTACCTTTCTTCATCCCAGCTTTATCACGTGAGATATATTTAGTTTTTTTGACATTTGCTAAAAAGATGAACCTTTGCTTTCCATCCTTCTTTCAGACCTTGTGTCTGTCCTTCCTTTCTCGTTTTACTTTATTTTAAACTATACTTCCGTTTAACATTTCTTTCTGTTCTCGTTCTTTTCTTCTCATTTGTTTTTGTTCTCCTTTTCCCCCCTTTGCGTTTTCTTCCATCTCTTCGTTTGCTTCTCTCTTTCTCTTTTTCACTTTCCTTCTTCACTCCTCTCTCTCTCCCCTACGTTCTTTCCTTCGTTCCTTTCCTACGTCTGATTTAAAAGCCGATAAAACCTTGTATCTCTATTTATTATGCACATTTTTACATATTTTTCTACACTGAGGTATAACGTTACTTGTAAGTATGTGATGTTTGGTTTGAGGAAGTGTTTGACCTTTGACCCTTCCCGCACTCTACCAGAGGGTCGACAGCACGCGGCGTGTTTTCATCGTCCGCCTGTACGTTACTGCAGGACGATGACACGTGCTGTTATTTTAACACACGGCTAATTTTCTCCCTGACAAGTTGGAAGCCAAGACAAATCTTCACTTCCTCTCCCCCCCGTGTGAGTTTGGTTAATCAACCGGAGGTGTGACAGCGCCGAGTGGAACGTCTTGCTGCGGCGGTGGACGGCCGAGACGGCTTCGAGTATTCTCTGACCTGACGTGAGACGTGTCCACCTCTTCGGAGAGAATGAGAGTAAACACAGGCGATAAACGTTTCCATAACATTCCAGCACTGTGAGAATCGAGGCGCAGCAACATCTGCACAGCGCGGCCCTCCTCATCCAACTCGGACCGAGCCAAAGTCCTCTCCAGCATTTAGCTGCTTTTCAAAACGCACTGACTTCTGCTTATTTTATCGGCAAACACTTCACTGAGGGTGAGGTGAGGAATTTATGATGAAGAGAGTCATTCTCAGAGACGACCCTGAGAAAATTCATATCAATCGTTTTTCTCCTATTAACTCGTCCAAGTTTCCATGACGATCTCAGGCCTAGAATATATGAGACAAAGGTTCACACGTCTCGTTGCATTTTGACAAACAGCCTCGGTGCAGCAGTGATCACAAAGCTCACACCTCCGCCGACAGACGCTTTGAATAAAATAATGCTGCACCAGACTTCACACACTCATCAGACTCTATCAGACCCTTAAACAAAGATCCAGTAGTTTTAACCTGGGAAGAAATAATAATCATAAATAAATCTTACGATGATAAAAAAAAAAGAAACTGAACAATAACTGTTGTTCCAAAGTTGGCTGCAGTTCACCTAGAGGGCAGTAGTGAGGTAGTATTAATGAATCGCTGACAGGCTCAAAATATTATTTACAAAGAGGCCACCTTATATTTTAACATAATTTATTATATATTAATATAACATATCTTAAAAGACAAGTCAGGTGGTGTTTGATGATAAATCCCAACAAGCAGTTAAAATAAAATATGATTAAATAATTAATAATAAAAGATAATCAGAGTAAGAGGAAGATAAGAAATAGTTGAGAGGAGTGAAGCGAAGAGACAACACAGAGCTGCTGAATGCTCAGACTGAAACACACACATTTAAGTGCAGTTACATTTTTCATTTGTAATAATTGGCTGTCTCCCTCCGACCTCTCTGGCCCTGGGAGTGGTGCCTCTTACTGGCACATGCGTGACTAATGGACCGCGGCTATTCATCCATCAAACCATGTGAGCAGGCGTCAGCGAGCCACCGTACACACTCCCGATCCCAACGCATCGTCAGTGCCGCATGAGAAACAGAACCAGGTGTCACCTCACTGCGGAGCTGTGCTAATTGGCCCCGGCAATAAAAACATTCAAGATAATTAAGAGCGAAAAAAGGTTCGCAAGAGGAAGGAATGTCAAAATGTCCGAAGCGGGAACTCAGACTGCGGCTCACAAAGGAAGGAATGTCGAAGAGCAAACACCAGCTGAGGGTGAACGTGCTCCGGTCCGTCTGCAGGGCTTTGTGGGTTTTATTTTATTTTGTGTGTGTGCGAGGCCACGACGTCTGAGAAAATCCAACCCCTTCCACATGTCGTCCGAGGGGCTTCGATCGTCTCGAGCCACTTGATGCTCGAATTAAAAAAAAGCCATGTAACCAGCAAAGACAAAAAAATGTTTAATGTGTTTGTGTTTAATTACGTCTGACAAGGAGATGATGTTTTCATGTTTTCATGTTTTCATTACACAAAAACTGCTCGATACGTTATTGTGAGATATGTTTTCTGATGTTGTCCACAACTTTCCCTCTTCAACCAAAAACCTCTCTACGTGGTGAAACTCAACTTTACAACTTTATTTTAAAAGAATCATCTCTTGATCCTCTTTCCACAACATCTGGAGTGTCTGGCACCGTTTCACACAGGTCACGATGATGAGGTGGTTCCTCAGTATTTGTTTTTTTTTAACCCTACAGAAGTTCTGACAGGACGGCTCGGGTCTCGTAGATTATCACGTTGTAAACAGTGAGCAGCTGTACGAGGTGCAGCTAAGTTTGGCGGTGGCATGTTTCTGTTCAGGAAGCTTCCTGCAGCTGCATCGATGCGCGGCAGTAAAACAGACTGTAAAAAAAGTTAAAACAGGAAGAACTCCAAGATTCCAGCACATGTGGGTGTTTGACAAGTATTTATGAGAGTCGGGTAAAAGACTGAAACAATCAATGTTGTTATTTTGTTGATGTTACAGCATCTATTGTTCTTCTGTCCGTCCTGGGAGAGGATCCCTCACATGTGACTCTTGTTGAGGGTAAAGAACAGAGGATGTTTCACTGTGACTGATTGATTTTCCAGGTTTAAATGTGTCGTGATGTCCTGATGTCGCTCAAACAGTAAAAACCACAAAGTGGAGCTGAGCCCTGAATGAGCGGTGGAGTTGTTGAGACCCTGAAGTGCCCTCAGTGTTTTCTCTTTCTATTACCGCAAAATAAATGAAGTACAAGTCCAAACAAACATTAGCGCTAATGAGGCTTAAACAGAAGAACAAACACGACTGTTGAAAGTGGAGCTGCGGCTGTGGCGATGAAAGTGCCGCTTTAAAAGCAGCAGCAGTGTCACGGAGAATCAGAGTTCATGTGACAACACGATGATTCTCACAGATCAGACACCAGATCGATGTCGGACGTCTGATTCTGTTAAAACCACCGTTATTCATAATGTTTGAATATTCAGAGACGTGCGAATCAGACAGAATTCTTCACATTCACAAACTGAACAACAGTTATTATGTCCAAAGCCGATTAAAACCAGCGCCACATCCATGTTCTTTTGTCAGAGCGGCTCAGTACTTTGGTCCTTCTCAGTTTTATCCCTGACATTTACAGACACTTCACCAGCCGGCCAAATATTTAAACACGGCCGACAGCGGTTTATATCCAGTCTGTATCAGAGACACGCTGATACTTCAGCTCAGAGTCTTTCCTCACTTCCACTGCTGCCATTAACAATAACATCTGCTGAAGTCCAGGATGCCTCCCGGCCGAGTCTGAGTCTGGACGACTGAACACGAGTGTGTGTTTGTACGTTCCCACAGAAGAGGGAACACGTGAGCTGATGTCCATGAGTCAACACCTCTGTCCATATAAAGCTGCTACAAGCTGCTGGATCACTGACGATTCAACCTGTTGGTTTCCAGAATCTTTCAGCAGGAAGTCGACCAGGATCGAAATCTAGCTACTGGGACATTTTCAAAACTGGAAACAAAGATGGACGACGGGTGCATCTTTGTAAACAGTCCGTGATACACACAGGATGCAGTTGGACGCACGTGACTTCAACAAGTTCATACATGGAAAGTTTCTAGAGCTCCGAACTAATGATTTGTGACATAAAAAACAAAATGTGCAGTTTTTCACCGAGCGGCTGAAATTCAATATCAACGATTGTGTCTGAGGGCGGAGCCTCCTGGATTTAAACTGTCTTTAAAAAAAATAAGATTTGATTTCCAGAACTGTTCCAGTTACCTCGTGACACTCTGCACTAACTCCGCAGCGACAGGTTGTGTGTGTGTGTCTGTGTGTGTGTGTGTGTGTGTGTGTGTGTGTGTGTTGTAGAGCTGCCCTGGCTGTGAGCTGGCCCCTGGGATCTCATACAGTGACATTGTTGTGAAGTGTGTGTCTACATTACAGTAACAGTAAGTGTGTGCATGTGCGTGCGTGTGTGCGTGTGTGTGTGTGTGTGTGTGTGTGTGTGTGTCTCCGGAGGCCCTGGGCGGGGGGGAGAACACCTGCCTCTGTGGTGCCTGCAGCTCCGTGTTTGTCCCGTGTGTTTTCAGCTCCGTGTTGTTGTGTAACAGTCTCTGTAACATGCTACCACCAACATGTCTAACTGGGTTATGAGTGATTCCAGTCATGAACTGATTCTGTGAACATGAAACACAACATCTGCAGAATCTTATATTTATTTCATTTCCAAAATAAATAAAAAAAAAAAAAAATCAACTTTCGGCGGCTGCTTTTGGAAAGTGGCCACGACACAGAATCATAAATCTACGTGTCGTGTAGAGAATAATCAACACTGGGCTCCAGTTTGTTTTGTGGTTGTGTTTCCGCTCCTCCCATAAATCTCCTTGTGCATTTATTGCCGCCGTCAAGTGGGATTTCATTTAATGAGTTCATGAGAAGTCAGTTTCAACAACCCTGAGTGGTCGTCGTGAGTTCATGAGTGAATAACGAGCTCAACTAATCCTGTAAACTTGTTTAGCCGAGAAGAAATATGTCCCGTCTCCGCCTCTCGATTCTGATAATGATCATATTATTTGTCACCAGCGAAACAGACGTTTCCTCATCGTCTCCTGACACTGATGGATGTTTTTATCCAGTGACAGTTGAGTCCCTCATTAAATATGTTCAACATATTTTCTCTGTGTTAATTCTTCATTTATCTCTAGTTGAAAATCTAATATCACAGTATTTTCTTACTTCAGAACAGATCGATGGATAGAAACGATTTTATTCCATTTTGTTTTTTTGTTTTTTTTTTAAATGTGGAGACTAAAGTCAAACTTTTAAGATGATATCAAACTGCTGGTGTTTGCAAAAGGCCTCGTGAAGATGAACCCGTTCTTCAGAATCAGTTTTAGTAACAATGCAATTATTTCTCTTTTTCAGAAATAAAGCTGAAATCTGCGTCTGTTCAAAGAAGGAAACCACGAAAACTTGGAAAGGTGGAAAGAACCCTGGCGACTCGCAGCGAAGCCGTCAGTCACTTGACATTTAAACTTTATCCTCCAAATGCTATTTCTTTTATAAAATTCTTCCACCTTTTTATTTTAATCTCTAATTTCTCAACGTTATCCTCCGAACGCAGATACAAAAATCTCCCTCTGCTTCATTTAGAAAGTATTTTAATACAAAGGCTCGTTCTGGGAAACTTCACAGAACCGACTCAGAGATTTAACCCAACAAGTTATTCACACATGTCACAATATATAACGATCTGACCATTATTCTGGGGCTCCATTGTGGAGAGGAAAGATTAATTATTACCCATGATGCTCCACGCTGGGCTGCAGCAGTGGGCCGTTTTGCCAATATTGATTTTTTCCTAAGGTATGGGTTTGACCCTGCACTCCTGTATTTGTCTGAAAAATAGATTCAGACCATTCCAGCAGCTTTGAGTCAATCACAGCTCGGCGCCCCGTGTTTTCTCTGGCTCTCTCTTTTCAGGGAGCCCATTCAGCTCGGAGCCATCTACACGAGAGAGAGCACGGAGCGACGGGTATGTTCTGTTCCACTCAGTCTTTATTTTTAGGTTTGAGTAGACTTACAGATGGCCTACATAAAACTGAATAGGGCTTCATTTAAACAGCAGGGCAGAGAATTGGCCGGCCATTGTGTGGTCTCTATTATGGGAAAACGGGGGAGTTGGGTAATACAGCGTTTCCCTCGCTGTACCACACGCACGCGGCCAAGATGATTTTCAGTGATGACTTCTGAAATGGGCTCGTCCTCCGGGTTTGCTGCTGCGCTGCCACGTGACGCGCTGATATTACATCTCGTCTCCCGAACCAAAAACTATTCATTCGACGAGACCCGGCGACCGATTCCACCCGCTCGAGACTTCAGCGGAATTAAAGAGACGTGGAATTAAAAGTTCTCTCCCCGAGAGATTAAATTAACATGAGACGCTGAAAAAAATGAATCAGAGGAACGAAGGATTATGAATAAGAAGGTGTCAAACCTTTAACTTTCAACTGTGATTCTTTTCTTTAATACACCCTCATTCATTTACGTTTTCCCCAAAGCTTTACTGGAACAGCAGGACGAGATCAAATGATAGTTTTATCTTTCATGACGGCCACAAGCTTGAATTAGTCGATCTTAAGCCGTTTTCAGACACGACCTGCAGGTAAAGTCTGGAGAATTGGGTTTGTTTCACACATGCACAACACAGTGGAGGGTTTTCTGCAAATCCTCCATGATTCAGGTGGGAGGTGGAGCGAGGAGCTCAACTCAGAAGAAAAGACTGGTTCCAAGTGGTTTGACTTTTTCCTTACTTTTTAAGTTTGAATAGAAAAAAAACCGATTCTCTGTGATAAGAAATCACTGATGCCATGATGAGCGAACAAAGCACGAGGCCAAAAGTGTGTGGACACCCAAACATCTCAGGCAACATTAGTTAAACAGTAAAAAAAGATCTGCTGCTGAAACTCGCTTCGTTTTGCTTCCACAGGATTTTGGATTTGCTCCTGATGTTCCGCAGATGTTTGGTGATAACATCTGGCTCGACGAGCTGCAGATCACGTGGACGGTGTGCGATGTGGTGAAGCTCGGGTCCATTCATTTTGAATGGATTTGTGCACAGGCACTGTCATATGATTGTGTGTTGTAGTGAATTCAGATTTCCCGTGACTGCAGCCGAACGCAGGCCGTGAACAACAGACTCAAAGTAAAGCAGACGTGTCCACATAGTTTTGGCCACATCGTGTGTCTTTAGGGGGACAGACTCTGAGCAGCCGCCGTGTCTCCACTTTATCTCCGACTCTCTCAGACCAAACAACACACTCCGCTCCCCGTTTTCTGGAGGTGGCAGGTTTCCTCACAGCGGAGTTAATGAAGGTGACGCACCTCGCTCCTCCTGCTGAGGCGCCTGCGGAGTGCGGCTGACAGGAAACAGCTTCTAGTCTTTTACTGGTTTAAAAGGAAATGAAGGAGCTGGTTTCCTCCTCACGCTCTCAGGTGGTTTAACTCTCTCGTGATGTCACGTCACTGTCCGAGGAAAACCACAAACCATCAAGGATTCCAATTTTCTTGTATTAAAGGAACAGAAATATCCACCAGGGTCATAAAACTGTCTCTGTCTTTAACTCAGAGTGAAAGTACCGAGATGAGTTTTTAAGAACTCATCCCTCGTGATAATCTGTGACAGTCTCACGTTGATCTCTCTAACAGCAGAGCAGACACACTGTGACTCTCTGCAGATAATCCTGCTGCTGTCAACAGGTTCCTGCCTTTATCCTCCGTGATCGTACAAAAACATCCCTCAGTCCTAGAAAACGCTGATTATCTCCTCGCAGAGCGACGCGGGGGGAACAACGGCCGCACGTTCACTCATTGATGCTGTTTGCACGAGAGCGTCTGAGTGGAGAGAAACTAAATCTCTGCCGACGCGTCCACAGGCGAGGACAAGGCGAGCGGAGCCGAGAGAGAGGACGGGAAGAGGAAGTGACAGATACTGTTTTTATCCATCAGAGACAAAACACAGATAAGAGGAGGGCGGTTATCAGTGGGAAGTCCAGTTCTACACATTCCCACCGTGCACCGGCCGTCAACATGGAGGAGAAGAAACATGGAGGGAGGGCTGTGACACCAGGGAAGTTAGAAACTATAAATATGTTATTATGAAATTCTGTTATTACCAGAATAATTCTTTTAACCGGACGTGACCATTTAAAACAATATAATGCAAAATTACATAACGATAAAATTGTTCCTATTACTCCATTTAAATAATTTGAAATGTCGCGAGACTGATCTTTGCTCCAGAGCGAAGGTTGTGATTTTAAACTCTTCTTCAAACATATTAATTAAAAAAGGAAAATAAAAAAACAATCATTCACAAACTGATGAAGGAAAATAAATTCAATGATTTCATGTACATATTTGAAAAGGTACAAACTTAAATATATATAATACGCAGCAATTCTTTATTAAAATGTAAAGAACTCAATAGACCTATGTTATATATTTAATTGACTTGTGTACTAATATTTTACTAAATGTTTCCAGAGAAATCCAGTTTTATTCAAGTTAACTGGACGTTTCATTTTCATCAACAACTCCCATGATCCCACGCTGCTTCACGACGTCATCAAACTAGGTATGTTGTTATTGTTTTGATTGAGAGACCCCTGGTGGCCAAAGCTTCATGATGTACGAAGTAGATTGTTTTTGTTTTTGTGGGAATTTGAACCTTTGTTATTTTTATTGTAGTTTTTAATTGTGTATCTTTCACGACGTAACGCAGTTTTACAAATAAACGTCACTGACCTCACAGCGTCTCTGTGGTGAGGCGTCTGATGTCAGGTGGTAGAGACGATGATGATGATGATGATGATGAAGATGATGATCCTCACAGATGAGGTAACGTCATGTTCGTCTCTCACAGACTTTATTTCCTCTCTTGATGGAAGACGTTGTTTGTTACATCTGTTTTTTCATCGCAGCAAACAAACAAACTCACAAACAAACAAACTCACAAACAAACAAACTCACAAACAAACAAACAAACTCAGCTTCTTAGCGATTAGCTCAGTAACTCCTCTGTGTCTCTGTCTCCTCCCATGCTTCCTGCTTCCCTCCACCTGCAGCCCCACTTCCTGTTTCCTCCACTTCCTGCTTCCCTCCACCTGCAGCCCCACTTCCTGTTTCCTCCGCTTCCCGCTTCCCTCCACCTGCAGTTCCACTTCCTGGTTAGCGCCCGCGACGCCCCGCCTACAACCGACGATTTGTTGTTCACCCGGTGCGTTCACGTGCTCCTCGGAAAGTTGAGTTCGTGAGCTCTGAGGTCAGAATGTGGCTTAAACCCGGAGTCTGTGAACAACACGTGTTGTATTTACGTGTTTAAAGTTTAAACGACATCTTGACTTTACAATATTTATACAGTAAGAATCAAACATGTTTGTTTATAATTTAAAACACGTTAATCATAAAAAACGTCTGTGTCACGTTCGGTGCTTGTGAAGGATGAACAGTTTGAAAGTGACAAAGTTTAACATTCGACAAGTTCACGTTAAAACTAAATCAGTTACGTAAAAATACGTCAACATGATAAAAACAAGCCGTTCAAAGCTTCTGTGTGACGAGTGGATTTGTCCTTGCAGCTGAAACTAGACAAACTTTTCTTTATCATTTGTTCTTTTCTCCTGGAATCTTCTCGGACCTATTATTTATAATATAATTTGACAGACACATTCAGCCGGAGGAGACTCTGAAGGCCACATTCGTTTTCTTTTATTACAGACTAAATAATGTTGTCTCTGGATTTTATCTGAATTTCTGAGGCTGCAGGTTTTCATGAGCGGAAACTTTTAAAACTACAATTCACTCTGTGAAGCTCCGAAAATTCAGAGGGTTCTTCATTTTCTGTTTCCCCCAAAGTTTTCTGGAAATCAGTTTGTGTGGATGTGATCCAGCACAAAAATAAACGGCAGTGGACGTTAACGAAAAATAAAAATTAACAGATTAAAAACCGCTAAAATCTTTTTCTCCATTTATATTTCAAGGGCGTGTGTTGGTCTCAGGAGAACTCTCAAGGATATTTTACTGATTAGATTCTCCCTGTTTTATTTCCAGTGTGTTTCAGTGTTTTGTGACTCTCTTAACTTTGCGGAGGAGCAACATCACACAACCGGAGTCCAGAGGAGATAGAAGAAGATTCCATTCACCAGCAGGAGGTCACGACTCCTCCGAGGCAGAAACCTGTATTTCACTCTTTAGCTTCACTTTATTGCCGTCGATGAAGCAGCTTGTTCGTTACATCCGACCAAAGAGCAGCGTGCTCTTGACCTTTTACTGAAAGTTTCACGACAGCGCTCCGTGTAAATTGCTTCGGTGAAAAAAAAACGTGTTGGTGGAGGGTGGCGAAGCGGAGGAGAAGAGCGGGATGAGAAAAACAAGAAGAGGCAGAGCGGGGCGAGGAGCAAAAGAGCGCGTGAGACGGAGTTTTCTTGGCAGAGCTCCAGAAGCGCTGCACATTCCCGCAAGATTAATTGAAGCTGTTTCTGTTTTTGTTTGTTCAGCCTGCGAAATACCTCCAGATTACAGAGAAACAGCTGTTCACCCACTTCCCCCGGACTGTGTGATTATGCACCGAGTGACAACCAAGACAAACACGTGGCGCTCGCTCGAGCCGCCGTCACGCCTCCTCCATGTTCTTTTCATTTCACAAACTGTCACTCATGTACATTCCGCGTTAATAAAACAACACCAGACACAGTCATTACAACGACAAAGAAATATTTATTAAATCATTTTTGTTGTTTTGCTTATCTTGTTAGTCATAGCTGCTCCGACACGTGTATTTACAAAGAAATGGCCTTTTTGTAGAAAAGTCTAGTGAGGGACTGAGCAGGAAACAGACAGCAGAAGAGTCTCGATGAGTAACAGCAGAGGACGGAGCTCGTATAGGCACAAGGTACAAGTACTACCATGTCAAAAGAAAAGTGCAGCGCTGTGGCACGTCCAGGTCTCGTTAGGCTGATAAAACATCGCGTGGCTAAAATAACAAAACGTTTCCCAACGCTGACAAAAGCACACGTCCCTTTTCAGGCGGGTGGAGAGAAGCTTCAGGCGACATGGAACCAACCCATGTGAAGAATCCTCCTCCTTTGAGCACGCGTTCAAAAAAACTCTGATATTCGATGTGGAAAACACGTTTTCTTTCATCCGCACACAAACACATCGAGCGTTTACGCGGCTGGAGGGGAGCCGAGCGAGAGGCCGTAACGAACGTGCGCCTCGAAGACGACGACAAGATGAACAAGAGCAGATTTTTTTTTTTTTTCTTTTTCAAATAAAGGAGATTTTTCCCGTTCCCTTTCTTTCTTCTCTTTGATCCGTGATCGCAGCCCGACCACGCTCGCACTGACACACGCGCCCACAGGGGGGCGCCATTACGATGCGGTATTTTTTTTCTCTATTTCATATAAAAGACATACAAAATGAATTAAAGCATTTTTTTATATCAAACGTTGACTTTTTTTTTCTTGCTAACAACATTAATGTGTCAGTTAAATCGTTCCTTGAAAAGAGGTGTGAAAAAAGGGGAAGTATCTAAAATCGTATGTTACAACGGGCTAATTGCTGGATACACAGTATCCACGAAAACAAACTGATCGGGGGCTTTGACGTTGTGGCGACGACTCCAGTGACAGTGGACTTTTATTGTGAAATGTACGGAGGCTGAAAGGTGTCAGGAGGAAAATAGTTTTTTTACATTTTAATCCCTCAAATTAAAAATCATTCCCTGATAATCAACATGCTGAAAACACATAAAATTCATACCCTCAACATGCTTCATCTCCTAATCGTAAGTTTAACGTCATCACCGGAAGTTATTTTCTCTTTCAGCTGAGATTTAATGTTTTTAAAAATATTTGTATTTAATATTATTTCAGAAATATCAGAGATTCCGGTCGTTATTATTTTAAACTCATTGACTTGAGGTCGACCGTCTCACAGATGTTGTGTTAAATTGTGTAATAACTTCTCTAGGACGTTTTTAAAAATGTCTGACTCTGATGACATCACAATGACATCATCAGGGTGCAGCAACCTGGCGATTGATCTCGCTGACACCAAGAAGTTTCGCTAGTTTTAGGGCCACTGTCGAGAGAAGCACACTTCTAGGAAATAACTTTTATTCTTATGATGTTGAATATTTTAATAGAATAGATTTACAGCTTTCTTCTTATATTATTTTTATTGTAAAATTACAACTTTTCTCTCTTGATATTTCCACTTCACAGGTTTGACTTCATTATATTTTCACTTTCTTCTTCAACTTATTATTATCATCATTATTATTATTGAAACTTAAACTTTGTTCTCCTCGTTCTCACGGTAAACTTCAACGTTATCCCACTGATATGATTTTAACAGAAGAGACTCATGATATCAAAGCGAAGGTTTAATCTCGGTCTCAGGCGTTTCCTCGCGGAGTGACCCTAAACCGCTTTGCACAGTGAAATGAGCCGGAGCTACACGTGTCGTGTTTCACACTAGCAGGGCTGTGGTTGTATTTGGCAGTGAGTGCATGTGAAGGTAACAGTGCTGCATCTGGTCTTTAAAAAAAAAAAAAAAAAACACGCATAAGAAGGAGAACACGAGTATTGATCGGAGCAGGAGAACCACAGAGCTCCGTGTTCCTCCTCCTCTTTCCCCCTCTCGGGTCTCGGTTTCACTCCGTCCCGGGGAGAACCGGACACCTCGCTCTGTCTATCCCATCTCTCCCTCCCTCGCCGGTCGATTTTTTTCATCCCAGAAATAACCGGCGCGAGGTTGCCCCCGGTGTCTTTACCGTGCAGACGCCACTTTACATGGCATCAAAGAACGCAACCCCACACGCACACACTGCCGCCACCTGCTCTGCAGCCCGCTCGCCGTCTCACGGAAACATCTTCAGCTGCAGGAAACTTGTGCTGCTTCGCTGGAGGAGGAGAAACCCCCCTCCGTTAAAAAAACAAAAGACTAAAATCATTTTTTTTTTTTTTTAAACCTCATGTTAATCACGGACACATCCCTGAACTTTGTAGGAAATTCGCCTCTATATACAACAGTTGTGTTATGACAGTGATTCACAAAAGCAATAGTGTAATAGTAAAAACGACATTTGTGACATTCATTAATGACAAAACACAAATATTCTACCACTTCTACACCCTGATGCACATCAGACGTTTTCTTTTTTCTTCCTGGACTTTGTTAAAAAAAATAAAATAAAAAAAAAACTGAAACGATTAAAATCCATCATCAGCAATCGAACGCAGCAGAAACACAAAGCGGACTCGGTGTTTCTGTGTGATTGTATCAAATGAACTTTGTGTAATATGAACTAACTTTAATGGATTAAGTGGTTTTTTTTTTTTTATTGCCTTTCTACTTGTACTTACAGACTAGAACCAGAAACAGAAAAAAGCACGAGGACTTCACAATAAATAGGAAAATACATTTTGCCTGGCAAAAGACCAAATCCACTTCTACGCTCCGTTCAAATATTTTACTGTACACCCGTGTCGGCTGCTACAATTGAATTACGTGATTTATCAAAAAAGAAAAAACAAATACATTAATCGATTCATTAAATCGCCTCTAAACAACCACTAGAAGATGATTAAATTTCTTTTAATTCTTTTTTTTTTTTTTTAACTCTCGACAAGGGTCCTCCACAGCCCGTTTTAACCTGAGAGGAAGGTTAAGTCATCCAACGCCTTGGCAACAGTCTCCTGGCAACAGCATCCTTATTGTGTCGCTCCCGGATCTCCTTTAAAACCTTCTCTGCTTTGATTTAGTCATGTGACATGTTTGGGGGTTGGGGTGGGGGTGGGGGGGGGGGCGATTCAGGTGACGTTTCTGAAAACAAAAGAGTCAAACGTCTGTAAACTCTTGATCCTGCTGTGAACTGATTGTGTTTTAGTGTGTGTGTGTGTGTGTGTGTGTTTAAAAGCGTGTGCGTGTGCTTCTCTTGGACACAGATACATGTGGAATATCTGCAAACTGTGAACAGCAGCAAGGCGAACAGGTAAGAGACTCTTTCGGCTCGGGGGGTGCAACCACCTCGGCACTCAGGAGCCGGAAAATCAGGAATCGAACTAGTTGGCATTTTCCAAAAGTCAAAAAACAACAACAGCTTCGGCGTCGAAGTCCCGTCGTCTCTCGTTTCACCGAGAGAGACCGTCAGTGTTTCTTTATCTACTTATTTATTTATTTTTCGTTTCGTTTTTTCGAAAAGTGCTCCTTCAGGGGGGAGGGGTTGGAGGGTTGGGCGGCCTGTGGTCCAATCAGGACAGTCAATTCCTGGAGAGGGGGAGGGTTGGGGGTGGGCGGTTGACGATTCCTCAGACCAGGTGCTATAAAGACAAGATGGCAGCCAGGAGTATGAGGGCGGAGCTGAGAAGGAGGACAGAAGTGTGGCGTCGTCCAGCAGAGTTGACGTCCCTCCGGGCCGGCTCCGGCGACTCGTGACTGATGCCGTCTGAGGAGAAGGAGGAGGAGGAGAAGGAGGAGGAGACGGTCGTTAACAGAGAAAACAGCTGACGAGTGTTAACGAGCGCAGGTAAACATCTGCGTTCACAACGAGGCTGAAGAATCAACGAGCAGCAGCTTCTTATTAATCACGTGTCATAGACTGTGAATGAAGACGTCTCCACTTCCTCCCACCGACCACAACTGAAACCACATGATCCACCCCCCCCCCCCGAGGCACACGGAGCTGCACGGTCTATTATTTATTATTTGTGACATAATTTACTGAATGAACTGAATTCTTGGTTTGTGATTCAACAAACTGTTTTGTGACATTTTGACAGCCGACCTTTAAAGTGTCGTTCTTTTTTAACTCGATTGTTAAACTGAAGAAACGACTTCATCAATCACCGAGTCATGAAGAGGAAACAAAAGAAAATTCAAGAGGAAATGAAAAATATAAAATACAGCGACAGTTATTGTACATTTTAATCTTTAACACACACAGACACCATTATCTTATTATCTTCCCACCCACCTCTGGGTTCTAGTGAGTTGTGGTTGTTTTCGTCAAAGTCGACCCCTTCCTGAACGGTCCCGGAGTTTTTCACACAATTGTCTGAAAACAAAGAGCAGATGTGAAGATTAGTCGAACGTCCCCATGTCTCATCACAGGCTGGTGCACGAGGAAGAGTGGACGGAGCAGACACAACAGTCTGTGACTCACTCTGAGGCCTGACGAAGACTTTCAGTCGAAGGCAGCTCCTCCTCCCCTTGTCGTCGGTGATGGAGGCTGTGGAGAAACGGGAGCGCCACACGTTACGACACTTTGTCATTTCGAAACCCCGAACGTGATCTAATCTACGGCTGCGTCATTAAACAGTGAAATGAATGGAACCATTTTGTTTCTCAACAATGAAATCATGACTCTGCTGTAACATTTGAAACAAACCAACAACAAAAGTCACTTCCACATTTTCAAACACGTACAATATAAATAAAACTGCTTCAAATGTTCTTTGTAAACCAAAGAGACGAAGTCTGACTCCAGTTTGTGAAGTGTTCAGGTCGACGGTCTCCCTCTTCACCTGAGAACGCTGCACTCGGAAATCTACCTTCACTCAGACTCTGCGGCAGAAACGTACAATCCGAGAAGGTCGATGGTTTCCTCATCACAGGTACTCCTCACTTAGCTCCTTTAATCACAGTCTGAAGGGCTGCGTCTCCACTTCCCTCTCGTCCTGATGTAAAAGCGTTTATGCTCCACATTTTACGACACGAAGCCGCTCAATGTCACCCTCATATTTCACAAGTCGGCCACAGGCGCTCGTTTCTGCAGATGTCGTTCTCACCTGCAGAATCTCATTTCCTCTGTTTCCTGATTGTGAAAGACAAAGATTAAAAAACATCGTCCTTTTTTTTTTTCGGGGGGGGGGGGGGGGTTGTTGTGATTGTTTTGCATAACTAACAAAACGAATTCGTTTTGCAGCGGAGCTGGGGACCAGGAGAGCCGAGGACGTCTCCAGCTGTGACGGACGACTCAGCTTCTGTCTTCACTTTTGTAAAAGAACATTTTTATGTTATGTCTGGTCTTATCTTCATCCTGCAAAAGATTTTCTCTAACTCTCTTCCTCTTGTGCATTGATACTCTGACCTCTCCTGCCGCCTGCCAAGTCTCTAACACACACACACACACAAGCGTATGTGTGTTTGGATATGCTCGACCGTGTGTTGGGTATACGTGCACGTATGTGGCTGTGGTTTCCTGAGTATGTGCATCTGTGCACGGACGTGTCCACAGTTTGTCCGCACACACTCTTCAATCCTTTCAGCCAGACGCTCCGTGTGATGGATTCTGGCCCCGGCGGTGGATTCCGGATAAAAGTAAACCATGTCAGTGTTTCCACTGTCTCTCATTTCAAAAGGCACTCTATCAGATGGCGTGCGGCTGCGAGCGGAGATAAAAATCATCTCTAAAACTCCACCAGCAGAGGGGGGAAATAAACGAGAGAGGAACAGTGTCAGTCACGTTGCTTCTGTCTGTGTCAGCGGGTATCGAGTAACTTACCTCACCCCCCCCCCCCCCCCATCAGAGGCTGGAACTCACTGACTCTGTCTCTGAACTCCACTGGACAAAACTGCTCTATCTGCATCGTCCCCGGTGTCCCTGTCCTTATCGCTCTTTAACTACTTCATTAAAAAGTCGACCTCCGCTCTCCTGCATGTGGACGAGCAGCTACCTCAAGAAAATAGAGAGAAATAATTGTCCAGATTCTCCAGTTACCGCTGCAAACAACCAATCTTCTGGTTCTGAACTCTCGATGATTACTTGATCATATTACAATACATTTATCTGCAAAAGTGTCACGAGGCAGAAAAAAATGTCCAATGATCCAACAAAAACATTAAGTCTCTGACGATATAAAACAGAGGAGAGCTGCAGCTTTTCACAGATGTTCACTTCATCATTGCAGCTCTGTGATTCTGAAACTCATATTTACAATTAGTTTTTTAAATCAAAGCTGCAGGTAACCATAGAAACAATGCCAATGCTTCACACGGTCTTGTCAATAGATGGATTTCCTTTTCACAATCAAGCCAAGGACGTTGTTTCCACAACAACAGCTTATACGACAATTTTTATATATTCACGATTCTGTCGTCTGCTGACGTGATTGATGTTCTTATGAAAAATGCTAAATGTCGCTAAAAACAAAATTAGCTCCACAGGTCGACTGACAGCAGGTTAAACTTTAAAGTATTAAGATCAGTTTAAAAAAAACTACTGTTGTAATGCAGCACAAGATAAAAGCACCAGTGCATTCACTCTTTATTAGATTATGTGTCTGTATATCATTAATATAAGCGTCCCTGGTTAAATGCATCATTCATCGCATCATAACGTGATACATTTTCCATGCGAAGCCGCTCGTCTGCTTCTCTATCACCTGACTCAGACCCTGAGGACACGTCCCACACGGAGCTTTGACAGTCTTCATCACACAGCTTTAAACAAACAGTGACAGTGTGAGACGTCTGACCTCAAGCACCATGTGTGTTCCTGCAGTTTCAGAAGAAAACCTTCGTAACGTCCACAGCTCACTGGAGCCGACAGCTGATCCTGCACGCTGGCGCTTTCCTTCCCGGGTTAATGAACATTTACGACTCATTACTTTACTTTATCACTGATTGGTGCAGTTTTAAGCACAATAGCAACTGTTCATGTTGAACACAGTTTAAACTGACTACAACTGCCCGATGGATAAATGTTGAAATCACAGTTATCGGCCATGTTCGTATTGTTTTTTTGCGAATTAAGAACGACTCTGCGAAGACGAAACCAGCTGAGAAAAAAAACCACAGCACGCTGCAGATGATATGAGACTTCTGATTTAATTCTTTCAAACCAAGTAAAGGTGGAAGCCTCAAATATAACACAGTGGCAGTAACAGCAGCTGAAATTTAATCTGGATTTGAAAAGCAACATTAAAAGAAATGAATTTGAAATCCACTGAGAAGAAACCTCAGCCTCCAGGGGAATAAAACCCAGCCGCTCCTGTTTTCCTCTGGTAAGTGATCACGGTGTAAGCAGGATATTGCAGCGTCAAATATCAGCAGACGTCTCTTCGTCTTTATCTGCTTTGATTTTTTTTTTTTTTTTCCGAGGCTGACAACAGGTATTTTAAATAGATCATTTATTTCTGTCCACTGTCTCTTTACTTTCTGATGATTTGGAAGATGTGACACTTTATGGATTTCCGTCCGTCTTTTACTGTAAGAGCGAAAGTTAACGACGTTTCGAAACCAAGGAGCGTTTTTAAAACTTGTCTTATTTAGGCTCTCAAAGTAAACCTAGCAACAGAGCTGCGTTTTAAAAAGAACACGTATGTGTGTGCATGAAGCCTCGTCACCTTTCAAACTTCGTCTTGTTTGTTCTTGTTGCAGCTGTTGCAGAATCTTTTTATTTTTATTTCCCTCCTTTCATCCTTCATCATCCCTCTGTTGCTCTCTCATCTCACACATCACAGATTCCAGCACGCACGCAATTATCCAACTGTCTCTCCTCCTCTCGCTCTCACGTCTGCCTCGGAGGTCAGAGTCTGGGTTTTCTGTCCTCGAGCAACACGGCCGTGCTTCAGCGTGACCGTAACTCCAGCCTGCAACTCTACACTGCCTCGCCACAGCCACGTTAAACCTCGCGGTCACACGCTCGGATCCAGACGCACTGTACACGTTCAGTCATGTGCTGCTGGAAATCGCGATCGCTGCGATCATGCCTTCAGCACCAGCAACACGTTACTGAACACGCCGGGCCTTTAGGCTTTAGTGAGACTGCGAGGTGAATCAGAGAGACTGTGATATTAATACTGTGGGATCTGATGTTTTTCTTGTGATGATCGGTTTTATCTCGGTGAACAAAGCTCTTTCTCTTTGCTTCAGCTGCGAGGAGCTAAAGGGAAACCGGTGCTGTGCTGGCGGGGTTCATGTCATTACCGATGTGAATCAGCGCTGGCCGCACAGAGCGGGACCCGAGCGTTTGAAGCGCGAGGGCTTTGCAGGGAGACAGTCATCCCTCTCACACGGGGAGAGCCAGACTCTCAACTGTCTCCTCTGAAAATTGGATTTCTATCCCCTGAGATTAGGATCAGACTTCCCCAGCTCCACCGCGGCTCTATTAGAAAAACATGCCGGCCTCCGAGGCTACTAGGAGCTCGCAGCGCAGACCTCGTCGTCATCGCGGTGACCTTTGACCTCCCGGGACCAGCCGCAAACACTGATCCGACACCAGGCTTTCCCTCGGGTGTCTGTCTCACTGCCAGACGGACAGGCCGGTAGCCAACTGCAGGTGTCATCTATTTGACGTGGCCCCGCCTTCTGTTCCAACCCCCCCCCTGCCTCGGGCAAATGACAATCACCACGACGGAGGACAAAGGAGCGTCTGTCTTCACCGAGACAAGCAGACATGAACCTCCCTTCTATGTCACTTACATGACCACTTAGCAGATTCCCAAACCATATTATCTGTACAACACAGGTATTAACTGTCAGCTATTGTTGGCTTTGATAAAGAAAGACACTGTTAACACGTAACTTGACTCTGATACCAGCAGCTGATAAAACACAGAGTCCTTCACCGAGGTTCTGGATCTGGATGATGCTGATGGGAAGAAAAACACGGATCCATCTGGGGAAAACATGTTTTTTATGTATTTTCTTACTGCATTAATATACATTTTCCAAGATTCCAAGAAAGAGTGAGTGACGGATGAAATTAACTTTCAGTTAATTAAAGAAAACCGTTTGAAGAGTCCTGTTGTTTGACGGTGGTTGGAACAACTCCAGGTTTGGAAAGACGTCAAACTCGAGTACAAATTATACGAAACTGCGTTATAAAATATCTTGTTCTTTGGAAATGAGAATAGAAAGTAAAAGCCTGCGGGGATAAAAATGTTTTCAGCACAAAACATTCAGTCACCGAGGCCTGAAATTCTAACAACGCGCTAAAGCAAAGGATTAAACTGCAGAAACCTGTTAGAAAATTCAGCTGCACCAATAAACATTTCTTATTAACAATGGATTCAATTACTTTGTAATGTGAGAGGAAGAGAATTATGAACTCTGCAGCTGCTTCACGTCTACAGAGTACTTTAGCCTCTTTTAACAGTTTTGTTTTGTTTAACTTTTTCAGTCCAGAGCGACGAAGCTTCTCTGGTTCGATGTAGTTTTAACCGTCAGGTTAAAGCACAACTCCAAATTAATGCATGTGATCTATTTCTGCACGATGTGTTTACTCTTCAATGTGCAGTAACTATTATCATATGAGTTCATTATACTGTTGTAGTTTCACTTCTACAAAATAAACTTATAGTATTGATATACTTCAGTGTTGACGCACGGAGGATATCCTACCAAATCCTTCATCATAGTAAAAAATACTTCCTGAAGCAGTTCCTCTTTCCAACTACACAACTCTACACAATGAGAGCAAATACTGGTATTATGTTAATCTCCATGAGTAAATGGTCATGGCATGTTCCCTGAGGTGTCTCTTGTTATTTCATACCGTGCTCGGAGCCCGTCTTCTCAGAGGAGGAAAAAACGTGTCCTCTGTGAACAATGATCTGATGGATGTCTCGTCTTCCCTTTCGTTTCACATCAACCACGAGCAACGGAACAAATGAAGTGGAATTAGGCATATTTATGATTTTTCTTATCGGCATCCAGGGGCTGTAAGAACGTCATCTGTTCTCTGGGAAACTACAACTTCCACTAACAGTCACATTTCATGCAGTGAGTCACACAGTCTCAGATCCATCAGAGGGATGTAGTGAAGAGATTTAGACATTTAGATTTGGTTAAACTCGCATCAGGACAATTTCGATGATGTGGACGACATGCAGGTCCCGTCGATACACAAGCTTGATTTTAATACAATCAAATAACTAATTAAAAGGAAATGTATTAACCCTTTGACTTACACCCGTGTGATAAGAACTACCACGATAACTTAAGCGCATAATTTGACTTTTTACTTTGGTCCATTAACATGGAGGAGGCTATTGGGGAGGGGCCATGTCGTCCATACATGTCTGAGATTGGTCCGATGAGCTCATGTGATTTCTTTAAGAATTTAGATTTTAAAAAAGCTTTTCCAAAACACCTGCTCTGAGTCTGGAGGCTGAAAAGCTCTCGACCAAATCTTTTCCCTGGATCTGATATTCTCATGATGTTCCGACTCTCCTTACTTTTGGTTCCTGGTAAAACTTATGAAGTTCCTCTAACCTCAAGTGTCGGTTAAATTCCTCAAATCTACCGTGGAGCTGCCTGTATCTCGGTTAGTCCCTCTCTTCTGCCCCTGCAGGGCACTGACTTCACTTATGAAAACACGACTTCCCAGCTGCTTGTTTTCCCAAGACTTCTCACGAGGAGCAGGACGAGGAGGAGGAGGAGGAGGAGGAAGCTGAGTTCAGCCAGTCAGCAGCAAGAAAAAAAGAGCTTCAGACGAGACCTGACAGTAGATGTTTTGCTCCCTCCGGCTCATGTTTTGGCTCAGCCATCTTTCCAAGGACTTTCAAAACAAAACCCAAACACTGCTGCTGTGTTTTTGAAAGTTTCTGAGATGAAACTGATACCGACGCGCTGATGTAAGACCAGGGTGGAGCTGGGTGTCTCTCACTCATCCTGATATCACACCTGAGCTTCTACATCGATACCGAGGGCGGATCAACGACTAAATAAAAAGAAAAATTCCCATTTGAATAAATCACAAAGTTTTCAAGGCCATTTACAACATTATGGAAAAAAAAAAAAAACTACAATCAATCCTGAAAATACTCCAGGAAGGTAAGTGGATACTCACAGATATAGTAGTACTCTCTACCGGGGCGGAATTCAAACCCTAAGGAGAAGGGGGTGAAGAGCTGAAACTTCTCGGAGAACTTGAGCGGCCCGTTCGGCGACAGAGGCCTGTTGCACTCCCAGCGTTTGAAGCCCTTGGCGGTGTGGTCGCAGGAGCTGTAGCCGTCATAGTTCACCATGTAGAGGACGTAGCGCTCGGCCCGCTCGTCAGCCACCGGGGCGGTGTAGTGCGGACAGTAGACGTCAAGGTAGTCGTTGATGCAGACGTCGATATGATAGTCGCCCCGGTAAAACCTTCAGGAGGAGAGAGAGAGGAGAGGAAAATGAGAACAAATGCAGAGAGAATTGTTTCTAAGTATTTTTGGGGAAATTACAAGTTTTTTTCAGTTTTGGTTAAACTTGACATGACAGTCAGTGACTCCAGATGCTCATTTGGCATAAAGTCCAAAATCAGTGAGGCAAAGACGAAAGTACTGGAAGACATGCGAGGACAAAAATAAACTCCCTGACCCTTAGAAAACTTCCATTGTGATCTTAAACCTGCATGTGTCAGTCAACGCAAACCCACGGGTTCATATTAACAGGTTCTCAGGAATACAACATGGATTTGGAGGTGCATACAAAACAGAATCTATTATTAAAAAACTTTTGTTTTGTGAACTTCCTTCAATGTACAGACCTTGAAATCAAACATTTATATTTTGGTCCTTCAGTTATGTCCTCAGTGAGTCTCAAGTCTCGAGTCCTTATTTCCATGATTAAAAGATCCGCGTGATGCCAAACACATTTCCATCCGTGAGAGTAAAAAGCTGCCAGTGTTTATTAGATGTCTGTGAAGATCGTCAGTCTTCCAGGTGAAAGTATTTCTAAGTACAAAGGTAACTGCACATGTTGAGGATGTTTTTTATGTGACAATGCTTCTTCAGTTCTGTTGTTAGACCTCAGGGTCAAGAGCTGCCTTTCATCGATTTCAAGAAAAAAAAAAACCCACCGAAGCTTTAAATCAAGTTTCAGGTCCTGAACTCTGAAAGATATATTCAGACAATCATGTGTTTCATTTAAGCAAAAGCAACATGTGGCCACGTTGACTTGACATGACTGGTGGTGTGGTTCTGCAGCTTTAGATGCAAAGATAATTCCCACAACGGCTTCATACAGAAATCCACCACGTGGTGCACGATGCTTTGTGGCTTGTACACATTTAATACCCAGTTACCACTGAAGTAGTGCTTTGCTCAGGGGCACGTCAGAAGCAGCTGCAGACATTGATTTGTTTCCTTCGCCATCGATGCTTCGATTCTTCTCCAGAACCTGATGACAGCACGTGATGCTTTGAGTCTCTTAGCGAAGACACAACAGAAGACGAATGTAGTTGACGCGCTCGCAAACTGAGGCCGGACTGGTTTTATTTACAGGGTCTCATCATGTCAGTCACAATCATCCCAGGCCTCTTGTGAGACTCAACCGAAACCCCCTGCAACACATCCGCCCCGGCACAAACCTCTTACCTCACACGCTAGTCAGTCCTAAGCCATATATCAATGTTAGTGCTCAGTGGTGATGACTTATGCTGGTGCTGAAATTAAAGTCCCCTAGCGTTACAGGGCTAATCCCCTGGTTAGCATGCGCCTTTAGCAGCTTTAAGAGGATCCCTCTGCAGAATGAGATTTTCATTAGCCCGATATGACAGCTTGATGAAGGAGCCCCTCGTGGAATCTCCGAGTCTGGGAAAGTGAAGCCCGCTCTCAAGCGTCGCCTCCGAACAGCCCCGAGATTTTGTGCCTGGTGTTTACTGTAAACCGAGTGGACAGGAGACGGGGGCGAGAAAAAAAAGAGCAGCAGCGAGAAATGCCAGGTATTCGTTCCCGAGCAGAGTGATTGGAAACACATATTCCCATAGGCGCCGTATAAGGTTGCATTTCTGAGGCTTTTAGCGGAGACAGATTAGGGTTGGAGGGCCGGATGGTTGTGTCTCCGTAGCTGCTAATGGCCCGAGTATCACTGTCATGCTGCGGATGTCTTCAATACTCCACCGCTGTTCACTGACACACCGAGGGCCGACAGCAGAGCCAGAGACTGAGACATGAAGCGGGACGATGATCCGATACGAGTGAACTCGCCGCTGCACCACAGGGGGGTTTACGCTGACGTTAGGCCATCGCTGGTCACATATCGGATACTACTCTTCGCAGAGAGAATGAGAGGAGCAGTCAGCTGATCTGAGGCCAGGTGTGACAGGAAGGGAGGGGTGGAGACGCAGCTGTTGCCGCTGACACGTACATGCTCGGGCTTCGGGAGGCATGAGCAGCATAAAGAGAGGTGTGTGCTCGCCGGGGCCTGCTGGGGGTATCAAGTTGTCATTGCACAGATTGTAAATGTGCTGCCGGATTAGTGGACGTCCTACTGGGTTTGCAGGAGCCACAAATGAGCGGATGCGTGTGTGCGTGCATGATAGCGGAGCGTGTTGTGGCATCGTCGGCCATATTGTAATCTTTTTCTCTCTCTAATTATAGTCTGGTCAGAACGGGAAACCGAAGCTCTTGTTTTCCCAAACAGGTTTTTCTGCTCGCTCCAGCACCAGCTGAGCACGTTGGCTCGGGGCAGACAGAGCACGGCCTCCTGTCTCTGGAGCTGCAGGCTGATATTATGACTTCCAGGGGTCAAGCGGCTGCACAGTATCGTGTCCTCAGCCAGAAGCACTGTGGGACAGCCTGCTTTGTCCTCCCGTGTCTGGACTAAGCCTTAAATGTTGGCTTCAACCTTGCGAGTGTCAGCGGCCGTCAATCAAAGCTGACCCAGGAGAAACAAGTGAGATTAGTCGGGATTAAGAAGAATTTAAAAACTAAAACCTCTGGGGGGAGAAAGTTGGAAAAAAAGTTTGTGAAAGTGACGATGACCCTGTTTAGACCTGGACACTTATTTTCATGGAATGAACCATTCCTGATAATCCAGACAAATTGAGTGTCAGAGCAGGAGCGTCTTCAACAGCCTCTCGTCTCTCGAACAGATTCAACACTTAACTTCAAGCTCTCCGGCTGCACTGAAAACTTAGTCACTTTGGATAAGTGCGTCTGACAAATGAGTGAAAGTGAATGAATATGTAAATAATAAAAAGTGTGATAGAGATCAGGCAGGAAGAATTAAACAACAAGGACTTCAACGGAGAACATACCAAAACTAAAATCTGATATGAAACAACTGAACTTTTTGGATCTTCAGACACATGTGCATGTGTGTGTGTGTGTGTGTGGTCATTAATCACTAAAGTGTTCCTTGGTGAATAAATCCCACATGAATCCCTGTGCACCTTTGTCTGGTTCAGTTTCTCATTGAGCATCATGCATATTATTATTGGCTGTTGATCAATACACAGAACAGACATGTGAATGAGGTCAAACTTGGCTAAACATGTGAGTCTGTGCACAACTAAACTACCGACTGCAGTTTTGTTACAAAAGACGATAAAATGCACAGTGAGAGCAGAGAGGGATCCAGCACATGTTCCAGATGTTTGCCAGATGGAGGCTACGAGGAGGTTTTTGAGTGGCAGAAATGAAATATTGATAAGACACGGAGCCATAAACACAGCGTCTGACTCAAGATGTGGTAGATGACATTTCGGCTCTCGCCGCCTCCTGTTCTCGTCTTTAAGTGAGACTCACCAAAGACTTTCTCCTGCTGGTTTCTACTCTGATCTCCACCATCTCCACACTGAGCCTCTGATCCATCCGTGCCCCCCCCCACCCGCCTGTTGCGGACCGGGCCGAAGCGTGAGAACCCTCCACGCTTTGTTCGTTTACCCAGATATAAACCTTCGGCCGCGCTCGTAATCTGCAGCAGCGTCGTGGGTTTCTTCCTTTTCATTACCGAGAAGATTTATTCATCTGTTTTGTCTAAATGGCTTCGTTGTCATAGGCTATTTACTGAGTCATTTAGCCTTCACGGGGCTGATCGGGGCAATTTCAACAGTTGTGTTTTCCTTCTGGCGTTGTACGCAGCAGCGGGAGGGAGCGGAGGCTGATAGAGGGTTCAGGATTTTCATAGCAGGAGGCTGAGAGAACGATCAAAAAAGAAAGAAAAGGAAAGAAAACAATCTAAATCCATTTGTCTTGAGGATTAATGATCCCTGATTGGCTGAATTACTCACGGCTAGTTAGAGGAGGCTTATCGATGAATCAGTTGCTGGAGCTCTTAACAAAGCACACAACTATAGGATAATCCTTCTTATCTGTCCCCCCCCCTCACTTGTTTGCTTTCTTTAGGCCCATTTGGCGTGTTTGGCCCAGCGCAGGTAACGTACGGAGGGAAAAACAGACAAAAGGAGGGAGGGGGTGGCGGGTATGTGTGGATATAAAGTGGTGGACGGAGGGTGAGGAGGGAAACAGGAAACAGTAATGGACCCTGTAAGATTCTCTTTAATGCTTCACTCTTCAGATTTTTAGGAGGAGATAATGTTTTCACTGCTGTTTGCAGGATTACGCAAAAACCACAGTTCTTAGAAAATGCAATTTAATGCAGCTTGAATATAAGGTGGAGGTTTGTGCTGCAGATAGATGTCTAAAGTACTATCTATCTTTTCTAGTTACCTCCGCCAGGCGTTTTCACAGGATTACACTAAAACTACCTGAGGAATTACCACAACAGATGGATGCGATATAGGTCAGGGAAGAACCCGATCGATGTTGTTGTGGATCTGGATCAGAAGGAGGAAGCATGATTTTTATTTCATTTTTTTATTCATTTATCACAATTACAATCTATTTGTGTGTGACAGTCTTCTCATGAAACCTCATTTAAAGTCACTGGATCTAGATTTTTCCGCACCAAATGATTCGCATTAAGATTCATGAATTATTCAATGAGAACTCAACATAAACGTAGAAAAACTTATTATCTAACAATGTTAAAGGAAGTGAGTAAACTGCTCCTGATCCACAGCCACACGGAAATGTAAAAAGTTCTTCCACCTAGTTTCGTGGAGATCCATCCAGTCTAGTTTTTCACATAATCCTGCTAAATAACGGACAAACAAACAAATGAAAACACCTCCATGGTGGCGGTAATTATTCCATTAGTGGTGAAGTTTCCTTGGCAATCAACGAGTGATTATAAACACAACACAACTCACTGAGCTCTAACTAAAGGAACTTTAATTGGCAGATAACACAGCTTGTTCCAAGAACTGTGGAAGAAAGTTACTGGAAACAATCAACTGATTTAAAATGTTTTTTCTCCGTGTGTCCATGTGAAATAGTGAAACCTTCATCCTTGTGTTTCCTCTCACACACCTGTCACATGTCAGGTGTGCTCAGATTCTCTCACAGTTATTTCACTGGCATCAAAGCCATCAAATGTAAATATACCGAATATAAAAATACAGCGCAAACTATAATTAATCCCAGAAGGCTGCTGGAAAAGTTAATCAAGAAAAAAACTTAACGCCTCCGTGTCCTCGATGGTAAGTACGGTCCTGAGAGGAAGAGGAAAGTGAAGTAGAAGCAAAAACTAACGAGTTCGTTCACTGGTTTTTTAAGTTTAAGTCTTCTGCAAAAATTCAAGAACAATCGAAAACCAATAGTAAAGTTCTGTGAGGCAGAGGAAAGGAAAGACGAGATGGAGAGAAGAGGGGGAGAAGGAGGCCAAGTGAGTGGGAAAGAGAAAAGGAGCAAAGAAAGGGAGCAATTAGAAGCCAGAAGAGGAGAGGACAGGAGAGGAAAGGAGAGGAGAGAAGCAAAAGTGAAGAAAAGAAGACAAAAGAAAGACGAAGGTGGGAGAGGGAGGAAGAGCAAGAGAGAGGAAGAAGAAGAGAAGCAAGAAATGCTATGGAAGGAAAAGAATGTAGACAGGAGGAGAAAGTAAAAACAGGGGGAGGAAAAGAGGAAAAAACCCTCCTGTTGTTTTCCTCATGAACACAGTTGGGTCAGACGAGGGTCAACTTCCCAGGCTTATTCCAGAAGGAGAGAAAAGAGGAGATGCTTTCAGCTCAAAGTAACACACAATGCTGCCATCACACACACACACACGCACACGCACACACACACACGCTGACTGAGTTCAAGACACACACAAACCACAGACCTCATGCTGCTTCTATATCAAATCCCTCAATTTACTCCTCCACAAAAAACGATGTGTGCGAAATGACTTTAAAAAAACCAAAAAAAAACCCACACCATTAAAACGCTGCAGTTCCCAAACACAGCCTCTAGGGGGGGCTCTTTGTGGGGCCAAAAGGGGGCTATCAGGCCTGGTTCCTGTGATGTGACGTCACCAGATGGGGTCCGTCCATCCCGTCGCCCTCAGGGTTGGGGTGGGGGTGTCTCGATCAGCCTCCCTCCACCTGTACCATCATTCAAGGCTTTTCGCCTCTGGGAGGTTAAAGCCATTATTACTTAGTTGGCTAATTATATACACACATCTGTCCGAGCATGTCGAGAACACACATGCATTTAAACATATAGTGTGTCGGCCGGGGGGCTCGGAGCGACTGGGCGTTGACAGAGCCGAGATGGGAAAAATGGAGCCTGCAACGCAGAGACAGTTCCCCGGTTCTGTTTTTTTCCTGCTGGGAACAAAACCAGAGGAGGTGAATAATTGGCCTCAGATTGAAAACACATTGTGGGAAGGCACCTCGGACGGGTAGAGCATGAAGCAGGGGGCTGCAGGGTGGGGGAGGGGGAGCGGAGGGGCTGCTCGTGGATCCTGGTGGTCCTGACTGTGCCAATCACTGAGTCGTCCCTCGGTGCAGCTGCAGACGCGCAGTGTGCCACGAGAACAACACACAGTGTGTTATGTAAAGCTGCATGTAAGTTCTGAAACGTCTGCAGGCGCATTAGGTCGGGTTCACTCTGTTTCATGCAAGTGTGACGTGGGAAAAATGAATTTTTCCTCATGTTAAAGCCTGATTTCACAAATGTTGTTTAAACAAACCCACTTCTCCTTTACATTTACAACTTACAATTAAATTCTAATAGGACATAAAAGTACGATTTATTTGAAAGAAAAGTTTCAGAGTTTAAGTCAGGCCTAGATTTCCCATAATGCAACTCAATACTACCTTTCGTCTGACCCTTTCTCTCTGTCGTATTAAGGGAACCGGATACTGAGCTGAAGTATCCAGTCACTTTTCCAAGACGCGTTTTCTAAGATCTGGGTTCATGTTTTGCAGAAGACTGCACATGAACATGAACATGAACATACTGATGACGTCACGTGAACAAATAAATGGATTCAAAACATCAATGTGATTTTATCAACGGGTTCAGGTGAGCTTCATGTTTTATTGAGGAGGTTTTTTATGGAAACATGTTAGCATCTAATCTCAAATACCCAAATAAATATCAATACATTGAATTACTGAATGAGAGGCCTGCATGAATTCTATTTTAAAATTCTATTTTTATATTAAAACTCAGAATAACAAAATAACTGAGACTTCACACATCACTGTGTGTATTTCTATGAACACACAACGAGCGGTCAGATTTGATTTGAGCAAAATTAAACTTTAACGTGAATATTTCGACCGATTCTCGTCCTGCGATATGTGGATGAGGTTAATTACTGGCGACGCTATTCTGGTGTTAAAGGGGTCAAAGCAGCAACAGCAGCACGGCGTTAGTGTCAGTCAACACACACACACACAAACACACACACACACACAAACACACAAACACACAAACACACACACAGCAGGGCGCCATCACTCAGTCAGTGTAAAGCCCCGGGGGAGCGACAGTCAGACTCAAACCCCCTCTGTGACAAACATGGTTGTTCAGGTTGCCATGACGCAGTTTACAACACAATGTTCTGACGACACTTATGACAAACACGACCGTGCTCGTACCTGTGTGTGTGTGTGTGTGTGTGTGTGTGTGTATCTACATCAGGTGTTTGTATACACGGCTCCAAACAGAAACACACGCGGACACAAACGTTTCCCATCAGCACCTGCAGCACAACTGAGCCCGAGGGACAATATGGACGACGCTACACTTCACCCTCTAGTTAGTTGTGTTTCTATGCTGACGATCACACTGCGTGCTGAATGACTTGCTGTTTAATGGAGCTCAGTGCGGGCGCTCCTGCAGACGACACAGACGGCGCTGCACTTCCCAAGATGCCGCTTGTCAGTCGAGCCGCTCGCCGCACTCGGCCGATATCGATCTGACACCCTAGACTCTGAGCTGAGGTCGGGGGTCAGTGACAGACCATTATTCAGCCTGAGAGCCAGTGTTTGGTCGGTGTCTGAGCCCAGGTGATGGGCTGACCTCGCTGCCGTCCATCTTAGGAGCTGCTGAGGGATGGAAGGCGAAGTTTAAAAAGCCCGTGAAAACAAAACTCAATTTCCCATGAAACACTTCCAGCTCCTGCCCTGTAAACTGGATTCCTGCTCCTCTTACTGAGCTCCACCTCCTCGCTCCACCTCCTCGCTCCTCTTGTGTCTAAAAACTATAATGCTGTGGTTTTTTTTTGATTTATTTCTCATCTTTTAATTTAATTTGTTAAGAAGCTACTAATCTACTCATGTATTTACTGTGTTTATGTTAATAAAGATATTTATATGCAAGGTTTTAAATGTATTAGTGAATTGTTAAACAATGTGGGGGGACAAAATGGACAAAAGCATAATTTGAGGAACAGTGGATTAATTCCAGAAATGCAAATATACAAACTGTATCTAAGCAGTTACACATTTTAAGTTATTAGTTTCTATCATTAATGTTTATTATTTGGGGTTGAAGCTGCACCTGTATTATCCAACAAATGCACTAGATTTACACTGGATTTATCTACATGTAGCTTCACACGTGTATGAAAATGTGAACATAAGATCCATAACTAACATTATAGATTGATTTTGATCAGATAAAGCTCGTCCACACAGAGAAACCCAGATGTGAAGTAGACAAAGCAGCAGCCACTTCGGGGCGGTCCCACCTCGAGCATGTTTGACTAACACTGCCCCGATCCTGGCTCGCCAGGGCCGAGACTCTCACCTCTGACCTCCCTCCCCAGGGGCGATCCGAGCCCCCTGTGCTGCCCTATCACTTTACTGCACCCTAGGGAGCCGTGGCCCCGCCTGCCCGGGGCCAACACACTCTGAACCCACAACCAGAGGAGGAGGAGGGGGGACGGGCGCTGAAGAGAGGGAGCCCACAACGTCTGGACTCAATCACCCGCCCATGACAAGCCAGCAAAGCCCTCACACACACACACACACACTAACACACACACACACACCAACGCCAGCACTTATCCACCAGTGAGGTCTCTCACACATCAAAGTGCAGCGGAGCTCACTTGGTTGAGTAATAGGCGTTCTGTGGGGAGATGATGGTGAAATGCGCAAAACTCAGGCTCGGAAAATTTGTTGTGTTCAAGGTTCTGAGTGAGGGGGGAGAGAAAGGGTGAGAGAGGATTACATGCAAGGTTTAGAGAGAGAGAGAGAGAGAGAGAGAGAGAGAGAGAGAGAGAGAGAGAGAGAGAGTGCGGGGGGAATAAGTGGCAGAGTGAAAGATTGACTATTGGCAGAAATGTGAAAGAAGAAGCCAAAATGATGTGAGAAAATGTGAACGAGGGAGCGAGAGAGAGCACAGCCCTGATTTAAAACTCCCACAGGTCCTGTAGAGGAGGTAGGAGGTCTGTGTGTGTCTGTGTCTGTCTGTGTGTGTCTGTGTGTGTCTGTGTGTGTCTGTTTCTGTGTGTGTGTGGTTATTTGTTTGGTCCACTTTCACATACAATGTCTCCACAGGCCTTCAACATCAATGGTTCCCAAACAGCACAATAAGACACCAAACAATAAAAACATAGAGAAATCGTTGGTGCTTTTCTTTGTATTCAAAGTAAAAAAATGATGCAACTATAAAAAGTTTCTGTCAGAGCAGAGACGAGCAGGGAGAGGGGCGGCGACAACGGGACGTCTCTCAAGGAGCCTGAGGCGTCACATAATCGACGGAGGCAGCTGAAGGCGCTGGCGGGCGACTTGTAAAGAAGTGGACATCCCAGTCCTCCTTAAATTCTACATTTAATAAATGGTTCCTAACAGCCAGCGACGCTTCCCTGTGGTTTTATCGCTGTAATTGCCTAAAATTACCGGGATCCACACGTCGTTCCTCCAGGTTTATAATCGCTCTGCAGACTCTCTGAGTGACAGGAGATCAGAGAGGGCCGCACTCTATTCCCACCTCTTGTCTAACCCCCTCTTACGACGCTCATAATGGACGGTGTTTAAAAAAGGCATGTGGGCCTGTTGCTACAGGTTCAGGCGCGAGGACGACCTCGACCATCACCGCACCGGAGGAAGAAGAGGAGCCGTACACGTGGAAGACGAAGACGTCAACAAGACGAGGAGATTCCAGAGCTTTTGGTGCCTCCTGCTGCTCTACAGGCTCCACCCCTCTCCTGAACGTTCCCCACATGTTCCAGTTGTTGTGAACGAGTCGGACCCGGAGAATCCGCTGCTGCTTCCCGTCCGAATTTACAGACTCTGCTGCAACACAGACGTTTTACACGGCTGCACTAAAGGTGTTTATGGGGGCGGGGATTAAGGGATTGAGACGAGCAGGTTGAGGCTTGAATTGATTGATCATATTCAGAATTGAGTAGATATATTTCCGTGCGATGTTTTACAGTGTGTGACACTAACACACACAGATACTTCAGTCTCGAAGTCAAAGAGAAGTCTGAAGAGTGTGTTGAGGGCTACAGGAGGAGATCCACTTAGGAGGTGCAGCTCTGGCCCCTGAACATCCCGCAGCAGGCCCAGAAAAAACAGCACATGTAACATCATGTAAGGACTAAACATAGACGTGCCCTCCGAGTTCTCTGCATGCCAGTGCCAAGCCGTACCACCTGGCCCGCTCAATCTGCCCCCGCAGGGGCCCCATAACGCCCCTCCGCCCCATCCCCTCGACACAGAAAGGCTGTCATAGTCTCGTCCATCAGGCCGCAGAGCGGACACTCTCAGATCTGCACGTATCGCCTTAAGAGAGGCCCGGCTCGGATTCACACGAGCCGCCTTTAGAAGTCCCGGGCTCAGATTCAAGCGCTCCACCTTAAGGGGCCGTATTTCATATTCACACCTGCTGTAGAGCATTCCAGTGTCAGCGCCCGTGGAGGCCGCGCTCCTCATTCACATATTCAGCGCAGCGCGGGGCGAGCAGTCGGTGAGGTAATAACCCGTCTTTTGGGACTTCAGTGGGCACATTTCAATGCATATAAAACGGTTTCCCACTGCTGCAGCATAAATGAACCTCAGAGGATCCAAAATTTCAAGCACATGGGAATATATAGGATGCACGTGCACACACAAACACACACACACTTGCACACACACACACACACACACAGTGGGACGGCGGGAGCTAAAAGTTTATGGAGGTATCTGAAAGGCTGCTGGTTTGAATCCTCGACTGAAGTGGGAAAAATATATGAGTGAGAATAATAAACACATTCCTCCAACAACTGCACGCGGACATTCATTCATTTTATTACACAGACGTCAAATTTATCAAATCTAGAGGGATTTTTTTTTTTCATTACTGGTGAATAATTAAGTTTCCAAGAACTAAAACTTATTTGAGTTTTATTTGAAATTAAGATTTGTTAAACTCCGAAATAGGACAGTTAAAGAAATACTTTAAGAACCACAGTGAAACCCTGTTCACCTCCTTTGTTTCTCCCCGTAAACATTTGCCTCATGACTTCTCTAATTTGGAAGCAGATGCTTAAATACAGTTGAGACTGTGTGCAGCAGTTAAAGTATTGTAGGTGGTAATGTGACTGTCGGGCGTTGCCTGGATAAATAAACATTAAGAAAAACAGCACACATACAAATCCTTCCGCCCACATGCACTTTGCAAACGCAGCTCGTATAGTTCTGAGCGAGAGGCCACAGAGAGCAGCAGAAATCTGGTCCAGGCCGAGGCGGTCCGGTCCGACGGGGCGAACTCGCCAAAAGAAACATCACCGGCCGCTTTCTGACAGCTGATCGGCATCAAACCAAAACAAACCCGCTCACATCCAAGACACATCATGTGCACGTCGTCCCTCCTCGTATGTTTTCAAACGCCTCGCTCAGATTCAGCCCGTCCCGACTCTCCCTGAACTTCACGACTGACCCCAGCTCAGCTATCACGTGCGTTCCACGCCACGATGAGCGTCGCCTCCGCTGAATCCGGCCCCCGGTCGGGGGGAATCGCTAGATGGGAACCACATGTCAGTGGCTGCGTGTCAGTTTGAGGAAGGATTTACTGTGTGGACGTGATGATGGAGAGGGCCATAAAGGAGAGATAGAGCCGTTGTTGAGAGATCACCTCACCGCCGGCCGATTTCCATCTCTGAGAACATGAGGCCTCTTCGCCTCCGCAGCTCACAGAGGGAAAAAAAGACACAAGACAGATGTGTATCTCTTTTTACCTCCATCTCGGGGTTGGGAACTTCTCTTTTCTTTCCATTTACACCACCCTGAGTGTTTTTACATGTACAGTGTGAGCCTGGGTTAAATTAAGCATTTCACGGCAACCGATTCCACCGCTCGGGCCAGAGGTTGTAGGCGGCAGACTGCGGCGATTAGGCCGAGCCGCTGAACCTTAGGCCACCTCATTTAACACACCACTTGATGTTATTATAATCGGAGTGGAGATCCCACTGTTCAGACTGCAGCAGCACGCCACTCCGTCTCACTGTCGCTACAGCACCACTCGTCCCTGTTTGTGAATAACAATAAAAAAACGGAAATCAGGATTTGGCAAATGCAGCAGAGCTCGAACAAAAACAGTAAAAAATTTCTAACGGACGCCAGAAAATACAGATGGAGACCATATATTAATGTGTTGTTTATTATATTCATTAATCTGTTCTGTAATTCATTAAATTAGTTCCTTTCTGGGACGGGACCAGAATCGTTTCAAAGACAAAGACAGAGATGTCAATGATGGATAAAAAAAAAAAAAAAAAGAAAACGAAAGATTTAAAAGAGGAAGGAGAGGAAATGCGAAAGCTCAAACAGAGACAGAAACATATTCGGAGTGTCGGGGTGGAGGGCTGGATAAATATACTCCACTGCACTGAATGACAGGCATTCTCATCCCTCATCTACCCCCCGGAGAGACGGAGCGAGGGGAGCGGGGCTGGACCTGCCATCTTAACCTTTCCTCTCTACTCATTTTACATTATTCCTTTCTTCATTTCTCTTCCCACTCCTCCTCCACTCGCACTCTGGGCTGCCATCGTAATCCTGTATCTGTAATGATTTTAATACAACTCCTAATCCTCTGCCTCCCCCCCCTTCCCCCTCTGCCCTTTCCCTCCATTACCAGCCCCTCACCCCCGTCCTAAATGGCATGTGACCGCCATTATCGCCTTGTGGAAAGAGCAGCGTCATCATGTGTGCCATGATTTTCATCCATAACCATTAGGAACGTTGTAAAAAGATACGACCACTCGTGGTGTCTTCAAATAATGGACTGTAGGCACAAGGTTGGACAGAAGCTGATTGCCATCATCGCTAGACGCTGTCATTACTTTTTACGACTTTGAGTACTTTGGCCCTTAATGCACATCCTTCCTGTCCTTCAGTGTTTGAACCCAGAGGAGTCGAGCAGATTAGCGGTGGGAGAAACCATCCGGTGATCAAAACAGCTACAGGTTCAATCTCTGCACCAATTAGCAGAGCTCTGCTCCGGGACTCGATCAATGTCAGCGTTATTTGTCCAGGGAGGGGCAGGGGTTCAATAACAAAGGTAATCATGTTTCATTACAACCAGGTTATGATGCCGCACTGTTTTTTACTTTGAATGATTAATGGGGCTCTGTGATACGGTGGAGACACAACCAGGATGTACTCTCGTCCAGCGTCAGCTGGGACTGGCCCCAGCCCGCTAACACTCTAGAGGACAAGCGGTACAGGTAAAGGATGGACGGATGGATGATTAAGTGTTTTTTTTAAACTGGAACAGGAGTTACGACCAAATTCAAAGACGGTCAACACAAATTAAAGTGTGTTAAACCAAATGAGCCGTGAGAAAACATTCAACCGAGAGCTTGTAAAGAATATTGTTTAGTGTTTAAAAAAAAAAAAACTTTACATTTGATTTTACTGGTGGATGTTGGTGAATGCAGATTCTGAAAACTTAGCTGTTACCATGGTAACAATATCCCCGTTTCTGTTCTTTCTGAATATTTGGCAGTTATTCCGGCTGAGATGGACAGGGGACAAATAAATTTAATTTGTGGAGCTCAATTAGCAAAATCAACTTCTGACATTACAAAATGTTTTTTTATGAAATTCACTTAAAAATCAAGACGTGAATAGTATCTGACGCCACAGACCCCCACCCCCCACCCCAACCCCCACCCCCCGGGAGGCTGTTGTGACATGTGCTGAACAAGTGTTTCTGTCGACTGTCCGAGCTTCAGTGAATAAAACTCACCAGCTGAGGTTCAACCACTGAGAGAAACGAGCTGCGTTCACGGAGACAGTTTAGGTGAAAAGGGCCAGAGTTTAAAATCACTCTGAACCTGCGTCAGTCAGCACATACACACTCCTGAACACACAACACACACAGACACACAACACACACAGAACCCTTCACATTGCTCAACACTCCTCAGATAGTGTTTACCCTCTGAACAACGGCCAATTACACGGACAGGGAGGCTTTCAGCAGCTAAAGCGAAGACATTATATCACAGAGACGCAAACATTCTGACATTTTTCATGTTACTCTGCACAGTGAGCTGAATTCAAATCACACTGACCCAGAGAACTCAGTGCGGAATAAACACACTGTTCTCAACACACAGCGGGCGTCAAAGTGTCAGTGTTATCAAATCCACTTATTCTTACACTGTTTGTTAAACTGTCACACAAACAAGTTAACAAGGAGTTAACCTGTTATGACAAAAACATGGCTTCCTCCTGTAAACACCCCCCGCTCTTCCTATATCTGTCCAGTTGAGGCAGTTTTTCTTTAATGATCTATTGTAGTTGGCTGCAGAAGAAGTAGTTACGAAATACTTTTACTCCTCAATGATTAAATGCACTTTTACTTTTTCAAACTTCCTTAGAGACGATGTTTTTGACGTTTGATGTCGTTTAATTTGGTTCAGATGGAAGAAAAATCTGGATTTAAACACGATTTTATAAGTGGTTGTTTTTACTTAACGTTGATGTATCATTGTTGGTGCATTTTATTTTTGTTATTTCCAGCTTTTACCATTTTGACTATAAATCAGCGTGTGGAAGTCGTAAAGATCAAATCAAAGCAGTGTTTCAAAGCAACTATTTTACTGCAGAAATCTCATCCTTCAGCTGATTTATAAAAAATATTGTCTCAATCCAATGGGTCTGTAATTTCCCAATAAATGATTTGAAAGATCTGTGACTTATTATAGGGAAAGTTCTGAGACATTTATTGGGATTGTGTTGAGTTTATAAGATGCTGATAATCCTCAATACAATGCTCAATTCACACGGCATATTTATTTCCTGTTTTACACTGTATATATATATTTTAAATATTCCTTACAGATCACTCCACATAAAAAGTTTCTTATGAAATTATTGAGTAAAGATTTCTCTCCAATTGTTTTTGCTGCATCACAAATTGAATACGTCTGAGTTTCACCTGAACCATATTCACGTAAATGTTTCCTCTGTGAGGTCATGGACATGGAAATCCAGTTCTGCTCCGAGGGTAAAGATGTCACTTCACACATTCGACCTGTCCGACGGCAGAGCCAGGTCATCTCAGTTGAGAAGAGGTCTCAGTTTAACACCTACAGGTCACGCAGCGCACCTTCCCTCTGTCATTAGGCGCGAGCTGAGGCCGAGCCCAGGGAGAAACCCGAGCCCGGCCCCTGAAGGAGGCTAATCCTCCTCAACAAAGGCTGTGTGCTGCTCTGACAGCCTGAGCGATCATCAGTCAGGTAAAGCAAACTGCTCCGACCTGACCACTGTACACACAGGTGGCTTTACTGACCGCTCTGTGTGTTTGAGTGGGTGTGTGTCCGGGTGGTGTGAGGCGGTAGAAACGCATTCAACAAAGTGTGTCCCCGCCTGTGTGTGTGTGTGTGTGTGTGTTTGAGTGCGTGACGTGTCCAGACCTGTTATGTTTTACTCGACATGAGACGGTGCAACGCTGCGACCGAGGCTGCGGCTGTCACAGCCAGACAGACTGATTAGGTCGACTTTTCTCACGGCAGGTAAAGACTCAAATCCCCATAATCCCTCAAATGATTAAGCTCGGGTCAGGAGTGACGGCACACACACACACACACAAAGGCCCTGAACTCCAGGAACAAAAAAAAAACACTTTTTAATGAAGCTCTGCGGCTTTAAAAACTAATAAAGATGCAAATTTCTGTTAAAAATAAATGACAGGCTGACGAGTCAAACAGCAACTTTAAAATGTTGGACTTTCTGTTTCTGCTTCATGTTTAAATATCTGGCGTTTTTGACGATCACTGCAGCGACACATGCATTCAAATAACAGGCGGGCAAATTAATTTCCCTCTTGATAAATTCTAATTGGGACACTTGAGGAAGAATGTGCAACAGGGCAGCTGGTGTGATATAAAAAGGAAGCGAAGGCTGGTTGAGACGCAGATTATCCGGAGGCAAACTGACTTCGACGAGCAAAAGACAACATTTTCCCCAGTTTTGAAGCCGTGCAGGGAATGAGAGACACAAACACATGTACAGAAATCGTCCGCTGCATTCCTGCGCTGCCTCCTGGCTCTCGTCCCCCCACACTTGTCACCGGGCAGCGACGGGGCCCTGCAGTGCTCGCCGGCCGGACCTGTTGGCGCGCACGTGGTGTCAGGTGACAAGAGCCGGCTCTGCAGACGGAGGCCAGAGGCTGCAGCACCGACGTCTCTGAGGGGGAAACCCGAGTCACTTGGGCTCAACGTACAACATCCAGTGAAGTCTGGATTATAATTGTTTTAAATTAGTCAACAAGAGGCTTCATTTAAATGATGTTGCTTCTAAAATAAAAATCTTTATTCAAACATGAGCTTTAAAATATTCTGTGGTCGACAGGAACAATTATTTACATTTCTTATTTTATTTAAGGTCGGAGAAAAGCTGACATCCCCTCACGTGTTACATTAACACATCTACCACGTGTAAACCTTGCTCATCTTTTCTATGCACAACCTGTAACATATTGCATATACTTATATTATATCTACACAGGTTTTTACTTTTATATATTTGTTTTTATCATATTTGTTTACCTTTAACCTTTTCCTAATGTTTAAGTCTTTTTAGCCTGCCCCCTCTGCTGCGTGTTTACGGTAATATTGCACTTAACGAAACAAAAACCCAAAAAATAAATACATGACGATGAAGCCTGTAATAAAAATGCATTCACAGCGTGTGCGCGGACTGACAGACGGTGACACGTGTGGACAAAGGCTCAGACAGACGGACACTCGGGGGTCAGTGCTGGTGGTGATGTGTGTGTCTTAATTGGAGGGAACTACTTTGCTCTTTCAGCTCAGCAGCAGATGTGAAGCAGGTTTGTGACAGACAGCACATGAGTGCTCAGAGTGTGTGTGACCTTTACGACCTTTTCCACAAATCAGACGGAGATCTGTGACAGCTCCCGTCATCATTTAAATAATCGAAATAAAAGAAATAACTCGATGATGTTCTGTCTTCACCTCTGTTTGTTTGTCAGCAACAGATTTCCATGACACTTGGTAGAAGGATGGAACAAGGTCCAATAAAAAATCTATTCAAGAGTATTTAATGGATCCAAGGATCCTTTTATCACTTTTTTGTGAGATTGGTCTTTTTATTTAATTACCAGGGAATAATTCATGGATCTCACAACATATTCAGGGAACTGATATCTCAGAGTGTAATTTGGTGCAGATCTAGTGAAATGTGGTTTCACAAGGGGACTGTTGGTTTGAGGTCTGAGGTTCGCCCTCTACTGAGTGATACTCTGCTTTGTTTAGTTTTCCAGCAACTTTAAGCAAAACATTTTCCCAACATTTGGTGGCAGGACGAGACCTGGTCCAAGAGAGAACGTGTCGTGGATCCAGACAATCTACCGAGTGCCATTCTGGTCCTGGTTTAGTTCTTCTACAGCCTCACAGATCTGGGACATATTCAATCAAAACTTTCACTCGAAACCCGTGTCCAAGTACTGTCCCTGCTCTCGGGTGGTTTATCAAACCAAACAGACGAGAGGCAGGCAGGCTGTTTCTGGGAGGAGACGGAGACTCGACTGAAGGGTCACAAACCAGCTGTGCTCACTTGGCTTTATTTCACTCAGGAGGAGAAGAGAGGGAGGGAGGAGACAAAAGAATTACAGGAGATAATGGACGAGGGCTCTGGGATAATTGACTTTTCGGTGCACAAACATGTGTCCACTAAAAGTGTTTATACGTGTGTAGTTCATACGAAATGTACTCAGTTAAAGAATTGAATATTTATATGTGGCAGTGTATGTATAGTCTACTCTTCGTGGAGCAGTATGTCTTGTCGTGTCTTTGTATATCGTATGCAAGACTCTGTTTATATTTTACCACATGTTTGAGAATAAACTGTCCCTGTCTGCGTCATTAAGACAAATCTTTGTCTATTCAAAGTTTCCTGGTGATTAATTGATTCTTTATTCATTAAGTTCTCTCTTGGCAGACAGTTTGTCTTTCATTGTCCTCAAATGTAGCGCAGATCAAATATCATCACACCAAATCTGTATGTAGTTTTTATATAGTAATACAAGTAACGTATGTACAGCATGTACGTATACCATGCATTTGCGGTCGTAGCGGTATGTGTGGTATCTACATGTATCCGCCCTCTCTGCGCTTTTCTGACATGACTCAACTGAAAGACAGACGGTCACAACACATGTGATTTCACCGGCAAAACTAGTGAGTCTTAACAGCTGCTAATGAATCTTGGACATGGTCTTTAATTTTGAAATTCTTTCCGGCGCTGTCTCATCCTGTATTTGTCTTTACAAAGAGGAATTTCCCCTGTTTGGAATAAATATTCACCTCCCTGCTTCCTCTCTGTGTGTCGATGATCTGACACCGGAGATGAGAGCTCATACAGTACACACACACACACACACACACACCTCCAGGCTGTTCTACCACTCATTAACACTGCAGGGAAGTTCACGGGTGTGTACACAAAGGCAAACCACACACACACACCCTCAGATATCAACGTCTCAAATTAGGCTTTTCTTTCAGCAGAACCAGTCACCGTGCACATCACCTAGTATTTGACACAATTCCGAGTTTCCGACACTCACATCACAGGAGGCTGCGTTCAATCACTCACTAACATCCTCTCACCAACACTCCTGGTCTGCGCCTGCTCTGCCTCTGGGCCTCTCGTCGTGAGTGAAGCACTCAGTACCTCGCCGTAAATGGATGAGAGCGTCGGGGTGGCCCGGCGGTCAGCGGGACCGGCCCACAAATGACATGTCACAGATTCGGTGCCAGCCGATATGCGCATCTGTGGCCGTGCTAAGTGGATGGTGTTGACAGTGAACGCTGCACAATAGGATGATATTACACTCGATGAGTTTTTAAATGGCCCCGAGTGGATTTCTCAGCACAGAGAGTCGCTGTTTGTCCAAAGGTTGCTCTGACACCGCGGATGGTGGTAAACGACCGCACATGATGATTCAGCAGCACGAATTCTGATATCAGTATCGATCTAAAGTCACAAAGACCGACTGTGCTGCGTTAAAGACCTTCAGGAGGAGATCAAATGCAACAAGAACTGTCTTATCTGCGACGGATTCTCAGATCGGAGATGCAACAAAAGCCTGAAGATGGTTGTTCTTATACCATTTCACTTTTTGATGCACCATCTGCACATCGCCCTCCAGTCTGACATCATTAATGGAAAAAGGGGAGGACGCCGTGCCAGCAATATTTTCATCACAGATTATTTCATTATTGCAGTAAATATATGTGGTTTGTATATACTGTATATATATATGAGTGTGTTTTTGAGACACAAATAATGTAGCAGGGGCAATTCTGCACATGATGGCACTTCTTTTTCTTTTTTTTTTTTTTTAAACCAATTTTTGGACGTTTTTTGGTCACCCCACAGGGCTGGAAATTTGCTGGACCGTTTTTAATTTAAGCCGCTAAGTGCCAGCTTCGGTTTCCATTCAGCCGAAAATCACCAGAATGCCAGTGTGACAGCTGCGATAAGTCCGACTGTACTCCTAAGAGTAAGGAGCAGAGGCTGGTTGGAGGCAGTGGAGGAGGGAGGACTGGTGAGGGGTGATGAAGGGCTCGAAGGGGGGGGGGGGCAGTCATGGAGGAGGGGCTTCGTGGCCCTTCACTGAGGCTCTAATCCGCCCGGGCTCTGGAGAAGGTGTCGGCGTGGAGAGCCGGCCTGTCAGCACCCAGAGACTCTTCCCCTTCATCCCTCGTTCTCTTTTTCCCTCCATCTCTGATCCCATGCATTCCCACATTCTCCAGATAAAATGACAGGTAGGGAGGAGGAGGAGGAGGAGGACGAGGGGAGGAAGTTGAAGGGGGCAGCTGTGGCTCAGGGCAGTGGAGGTGCGTTGGGTAAAGCCCACCACCGGAGCCCTGATAAGCGTATCTCCCTGCCTCATGTGTGCCGGACAAAACCCATTTGCTTCTCATCTGTTCCCCTGATTTGGGCCTGACAGCTCGGGGTGAGCTGTGGCGGAGCAGCGACAGAGTGATGGAGGAGAAGATGAATAAAACAATAAAGCAGAAAGTGAGACGGAAAAGATGGCTCTCCCTTTGCTGTTTGACGCTTACTTGAGATTTACATGCTACTTATGTTCGTTTTATATTGATCCTGCACAAACACACATTTTCACTATTTAAGTTAACATCTTCTTCTACGTACTTGTTGAATCGAGGCCCAACACTAACTTTCTTCAACAGCTATAGTTGCTAACTTTGTCTCTGCGACACTGGACACTTTCCTGAAACTTTCTGAGGGTGCTGCACAAGAGAACACAAATGTCCGAGTCAGCTGCTGCGGACATTCACCAAAACTTTTCCTGCCAGTGAAATGTGTGAGTGGGGCTGCATAAGAATAAAGCCGGAAAGTGTCCTGAAAAGTGGGCGTGTTGATAAATGTTTCTAAAAAAGCAACTGACGACAACTGAAAGAAAAAACATCTCAGGAAGAGGCGACAGACGGAGACGTCTCGACAGAGATGTTAATCTTGAAAGACGAAGAGATTCGAGAGCCTTTGACGATGAGGGTCAGATTTAACATGATGAACAAAAACATGATTTCCTCGGACAATCTCCTGCGATGTTCTTAAAACTAGAAAATGTGCACAAAGATGTGGGCTGTGAAAACCTAAACAATGAGCGGAACGACCCTATAAACGTATTGACAGCTACTTTGTGGGTTCATGACTCTCACTGTCTGTTATTGTTATTGTACAAATATTAGCTACAACCATTGTTTTACTGTCCAGAAACATTGTAAAACATCTAACGTTACCATGTTCCACAGGCTGCTGACACAGTGTGTACATTCCAAACACACAAAAGACATGTGGTGCGACCGTGACGGAGCAGCTGCCGCTCAGAGCTCAACGTTATTCTGATAATTTACAGGAGAACGGGGGACTAACGAGGAGTCGAGGAGTGCAGGGTCGTGCATGGCTCCGCCGGTAGACCATGGCACTGCCGTCGCCAGTGTGGCGGGGCTATGTTAAAAATGTGCCCATGCATGGTACGGTGAGGCACTTTGGATAAATGGTGCAGGAGAAGAAAAGAGAGGAGGAGACAGGAGGACACGCCTGCTGTTGGACGCTCTCTCTCTCCCGTATTCTTCCCTTCATCCTGTTTTGTGTGAATGTGGCTCTCTCATCCCTCATAATCCCTTCCCCAAACACCAATGAGTATGTCCTGACACACAGCACTATTGCCAGACTCGGCCCAGCCTGCCGGGGATTTACTGCCTAAATAAACACCTCGTACATATACACACACAGAAACTGAAACACACACTCGCATAAAAAACAAATTGAAACAATAAATTCACGCTGACATATGTTACTAAAGGGCTGGATATTGTTTGCAATTTTCAGATTCTGGGGGCGAGACCTGAGATTCAGGACCAATAGGAAAACAATGAGTTTCCTTCATTAAGGGATTCTAATTGATTTGGTAATGAATGTGATTTTAATGAGCCTTTTTAAGTCTCCTATACAACGAGGCATCTATACGACCGAAGAGAATCAGCAAGCGTTTGTGATTGTGAACGTCATAGTTTCCAAACATCTTGGTTTTTGCAGTAAAACTCAGCTCCAGAGTTTTTTTTAAAGTAAAACTACACCAGCAGCATTTCAGAACTTTTCTATTTCAGCCGCTTTAAAACTGCGGGGTCTCTCAGAACAAGAATACAAAACATTGCTATTATCGCTGTAACGAATGGTGTGAAAGTCAGTGTTTTAAATGACAAACATCGGTTAATGGTGCGACTTTCACTGCACAGTCACAGAAGGTGTGTTTTTATAGCTCATAGAGGAATTATATATCTAATCACACCAGTTTATAGGAGAATCTCCAGATAGACTTTCTTCAATAAAAGAAATAGTTCTGCGTCCAATATTTGCAGCAAGCACCAAATTAGTCGTTAAAGTTAATTTGCTGTTTGATGTGTTCAATTAAATCTACATTTCACATATTCTTTTTTCTGCTGTATCTTCTCATTTTTTAAGAGCAGCAGCAGGAAGCGGAAAATAATAAAGCCCATCATTGTTTCTGGCTCCTCCACCAACCAAAGCTGATAAACAGACAAACACAGGTTGTTTTCAAGTTCCTTGCAAATAAACCAAATTCGATTCAATGAGAGGATCATTGTGGAAGTTACTGGATTTGATTAAAGCAAACCCCAAAAAACCGCAGTCCTACAGAGAAGACGTGGATCAGGCATCTGTCGGCTGCAGGAAGCCGACAGATTAAGTAGCTATTGGCAGAAAAGCTGCATTCACTCCAGCTCTCCTGATCATTTATCGCTCTGCACCTGAGATGTCCCGCTGCCTGAGAGCGTTTAATTAGCATCCGTTTCAGTTGAGGTTTTCATTGGGGCGTCAGCTCGATGCTTGTCCAGGGGCCAACATTAATCCTGGGGTGAGACCTGGTCTAAAACAAAGTTAAAATCTCATCTAAGACAATATAAAATTTTATGTTCCTCGTAATGTGATACGTGGAGCCACAGACACAAATGGCTCCCGGGAGGTGTCGGTTATTCCCCCTCTGTCTCACTTCCTTCTTGCCGCCGCTCGCCCTCTCCCCTCTAATGACCGTGCCGCTCCCTGGCACACGGCCCACGTCCATCTACAACCACCCGTCTGCCCTGTGTGTGCCGGTCTGAGGAGGCCATGATAGATTCGAAGGTGCACGAGAGAATTCAGCGAGTCTGTGTGTGTTTTTTCACAATTTCTCCGGCACACCTGCTCCACACACAACCAGTGCACGGTGTGTTAGCTCCTCTCAACACTCTTGTATTGTGCCGTTAGCCAGCGTGGCGTTGCTAATCCGCAGTGTTCGGGGTTAGCTGGAGTCCAGCGCGCCGCTGTCTTTACACTTGTGTGAATGAGGTAGGAATGTGGCACAGATGCCGACTGTTGGACTGAATGTGCACTTGGCGCTGACATGTACTTACCTGCGTTGAAGGATAATGAATTTTTATCATGTCGTTACAGCTACACTTCATTTGAGCTGTGTGACGCCATGTTTCTCCTGCTATTTGTGTATTAACTGTGTATAAAGCTCATAAGCTGTCGGTGGGTTGCAGTATTCATGGATGGATTTAATCCAGTCACTGAGTAATTCAAATATCAAATATTATTTATCCAGCTGCGTTTTTATTTCAAGTCAAAAATATTGCAAAATATTTACTGTGCTAATGGGATTTACTTTTGAGGTTTTCTTTAATTTTTTGACTTCTATGTTCGAAACTTTACACAATTTAATTCACAGCAATATATATTCATATATGTTTAAATAAATAATTGAATTATCCACCTTAATTTAGATTTGAACCTATATTCAAAGGCTATATCGTCATATGCAAAAATCAATACAATTATTTATTTATCTCTGTCTTTATCTGGCAGAAGTTAAAAAACTAATAACACAAAGATATGTATGAGATACATAAGACATGCTTTTGCTCTAATTCTGTCTAATAATTTTGTTACTGTTTTAAATTTTAAATTTTCTTATCTTCTATCTCAGTACTAACTAAAGTGAAGTGTAGTTAAAGCTAAAACTCACACTAACTTCACCACAAGGCTGATTATTCATCTTTAAATTAACACAGTAATTTACTTTTGTGAATATTTTTGCAGGAATTGAAAGATGAAATCATTAGTTTTTTTCCCGTTTTGGATTAATGACAGTTTCTTCAGTCTCAAGGGCAACTCACCCCCACAGTTCAAGATTAAAACACCAGGGTGTGTTTATTTCTTTGTAGTCATGGGCCGACATGTGACAGTGTCTCTCCTCCCGACACAAGTTGATGATCTAGAAAACAACCAGTTTCCTCACATTTGGCACATGCACCTCGACTGCATTGTCTGTGCGGAACATCCGGGGCGCGCTGCAGGCATCGAATGACATGACGCTACGTGACAGGGCTAGCATGTGTTGCCCTTTAGCTACTGGCATGCTGTGAGAGCCTTCTGGGAGCTGTAGTCGTCGAATGCTAATGAAATCATTGTTTATTTCTTGGTTTGAATAGGAACAAAAATTGAAAACATAAGCGATAAGTTATCTTAACCAAATGCCTGGTGTCTTCAATGTCTCGGTCAAGGACACAGCAGCTCTTGCAGGAGTCAAACCACACGATGTGACATTGAAGCCACGAGCGATCAGGCCACTCAAACACTCCAGCACCAAACCTGCGGCTCTCTCTCAAAGCTTTTGAAGAGGGAGACAACTTCAGCAGGGAGACAATGAGGCCGTAACTCTTCCTCCCTGAAAGGATGGGTATTATGACAGCAGACCCATTAGCTAAATGGAGAAAGAGCATGTGCAGCGTGTAGCTCCGGCTATATAAATCTGCATCCCTCACCCTGACCTCCAGCCGTCCCTCCCAGGAGGAGGTGACCTGGGATAATTCCAGAAACCCCATGATGGCCTCCCCCGGGTCAGGCCACCGTAAATTTCACGCTGATCAAGACCAAGTGACACCCGGGAGCGTCCCCTCTTCTCCGCGGGCAGACGTGAGGTATGTCAAGGACTCTGTCACGACCAAAAAGTGCTGAGCTGGTCAGCTGGTGGTCAGGAAGCAGCTACGAGTCACGTGTCCTCGCTTTTGGTTTTTCCACTGGAGATATTTATGCGTCTCTCTCTCCGCAGGGCCTCGGAGAGAAAAGAATTAACTGTGGCTAATAGCCATGTTAGCTAATGAGTCACACGTGTGTCGGGGTTACAGAATGACTTCCCCTCCGTGCTTTAAAACAGATGAGGCCTGTGACCGCACAGTCGCAAAAAGGACGTAAATTAAAGCCTTCTCCTCTCTCTCTGGTGGAGAAGTGTTGGGTGAAAATAACAGTCTTAAATCAAACGCCTCCATCCAGCTCGGGGAAAGCTAGACCTCAAAAATCCTCCAATAATGGTGGAAAAGATTCATATCAAAGACACGAGCGGGAAACTCGCGGACAACAATTCCCAGCAGAGTAATAAGAGCTGATGTGATCGCTTTCTTTAAAGAGAGAGGACATTTAAAAAAGGGGAAACAGCAGCGCTAACAACATGTGCTCCGACTTATCGCCATTACTTCTGTACGTAAAATTAATGTAATGTAATGAGCTGATAAATCTTCTATCAAACTGTATTGACTTCACTACAACCAACTACAACTCCAGTGATTTGATTTAAAGCAAATATGCAATAAATCATAACCAGAGATATTAAACACATGATGAGTTTCTCTCCTCTGGTGTGTTGTGTAGTTTTTTTATGAATCTAAACGTTTTGCCAAGTGACACGCCTCGTCATTAATCCGACCGATACCTGACGATACACAACGTTTGGAAAACGCACGCCCAGTGACTAATCTGACACGCCCCCTACATAAAGACACAGGAGCAAAAAGTGTGTTTGCGACAGAGGCTGAAAAGAGGAGCTGCAGCAATGGACAATTTGAGGAATGTTCCTTGTACGTACAGTCACTACGACAACAAACTGTCCGTTCACACTCACATTTATAGTCTGACCTGTGCAGGACCACAGGGGTGTAACAGCAAACAAACCCCTCCGTCACTGCGGCTCTTCTCTGGAAGTGACCACAGGTCAATGATGGGACCATCCCACTCCTGCTGCCATATTGACATCAAGTGTTTTATCAATATCAGCTGTCTGGACACGTCACCGCACACCGGCAGGAATCCTGTCCTCTCAAAGAGCATCAGTGACGGATGTATTGACCCGCTCCTCTCATCTGCTTTGTTTGGGTGGGTGTGTTTCTATTGATGATCTCAGGAGTTGGAAGGGGAGGATGTTATGCGGGAGGAGGCAGCGACACCGTGATAAGGTCAGTCCCTCTTACATCTCAGTGTGCTGATAAAGCAGGACACACACTCACACACACTCACACACACTCAGACAGCCATACCAAAGAGACTGATAACGCACCTCTGCATTATCTGCCTGGTGGTTCGTCTCCAGCCACGACACCACACACACTCATTCAGGCAGCGCGGGGCGTCGACAGGGAAAATCCAATTCAAAGTGTTTACAGTTTATCGCTTAAAGGTTTTAGGAACAAGATTTTTATCAGTCGAAATAAGCAGAATCTTACTTTTTTTTTTTTTTTACAATAAACTTCACTCCCCTCGTTTGCTGCTGTCGCATGTGTCGCCAAAATGTCACATGTCGCAGTCATAGTAAAACAGAAGGCAGAGCGTCATTATCTTCAGTTATTCACCGTATTTCAGAGTGACAGGGTTATGAGAGGGATTTGAACCAAATTCTTACACATGAGTATGATGACGCAACACAGCTGAAGAAAGAAAGAGCAAGAATAAGAAAGTAGGACGGTGCAGAGCTGTTAGCATTAGCCCTTAGGATAAAGGTTAGATCAAGAATTTAGACCTCAACCGAATCCTAATTTCCACCTCCTCCCATGTCCCATCTGCTAACATGGGTGAGACAGGGCTTATGAACTACAGCCAACCACCAGGGGGCAGTCAAGATGATTTTTGCTTCACTTTTGGGGAGCAGCCATGTCGTCCATCCTTATTTTGTCTGGTCTATCAGCTGTATGTAAACAACTACGGGATTGTGTGCGCTGCAATCTGTGTGCAAATACAGTTACTGCTACATACGGTGGGTGAGGTTAGCTAATCAGTGCCCTGAGTGCACAAAAAGTCATCAAACATAGTTTGTAGTAGTACTTTTCCATATATTTCGCATGTAATGAGAGATAAGGGAACAGTTAATACAGAGAAACATGCAGGATATTGTATTCTTCATTGCTACTTTGAATTTAAGGTGTTTTTGAGCATGTAATCCTTCAGTTTATCTGACATGAGTTGCATCTGGTACCCCCTTAAAATACTGTCTGCAAATAAACCATCATTACCATTTAAATACATGTTATTTAAAACTGCAGTCGATAGAAGGTGCAACAAGAGATACCAAGAACACAAGAGATGCTGCAACGACAACTCAGTCAGACAAGGTAAACTGAGAATTCTTGGGCATTTTGACAAAAGCTGAATCCAGACAATAGTCTTATCCCTCAACCAGTACAAAGCCCATTGACTCAGCTCTTTCATCTGCACAAACAGGACAGGGAGGGGGGGCAGAAAACATTTGATCGAGTCAAAGTTAATCTTCCAACAGTTTGAACTCACCGAGCCGCGTTACAATGGGACCCATCAAAGTGTTCAGCCTGAAAGTCTCAGAAAAGGAAAAAATGTCTCCTCTGTGTTGTTACCTGGCGTCCCTCGGTGTGGAAAATGCATTTTTGTGCTGTTTGATATCAAAGTTCTTCTTTTCAAGCTTTTGCTTTTTAAATTTAACTCTAATTTTTGCACATGGGAACTTAAAAGGAGATGATATAAAATGACATAACAGATTTTTAGGGGCAAAGAATCCTGCCCCTCCCGTCACTTTAAACACCCGCAGGTTATCTTTGGATTTCAAATTAAGTTCACCGTCGTCAAACAACCCGGATTTATAAGACAACTCAAAGAAGTTCAGGAATTCTCTCTTGTTTATTTTTGTGGTAGTCACATATGTACAGTATGTGTGGAGCTCACACGTTCTCTTCACACTGCACTCTGCCGACATGTTCGGACCTTCACTCCTCTGTTAAGTTGTCAACACATCTCCTTACCAACAAGGAAACTAATTCCTCTTGACGCAAAAAAGATCAAGTTTATTCCTTAATCTTTTTTTTTTTTTTTTACAGTTTTACAGTTTTGCATGTTAAAACTTGTGAAATCTTCTGAGCAATATTGACATTATCTGTTGAGTAACTCGAGTCAAGAGAGACCGTCCAGAAACTCGACCCTGAGTTGATAAAGTAATAAACTCCAGTTATTAGAGGGCATAAAGTAAACAGCCGAGCTGAGGACGACTCTTGGAGCCCTCGGCTGGCACACCGGGCAGCAGCGCCACCCGATCCTGGAGCCGCGGGGCCTCGTCACCGTAAATCAAGAGGCATCCGAGACGCTGAGCTCGCGGGTGAGACAAAGATGAGACCGCAAGCAGACAGACAGGAACGCTGATGTGTGTCTCTGATAACACTTATAGGACACACACACACACACACACACACACACACACACACACACACACACACACACACACACACACACACACACACACACACACACACACACACACACACACACACGTCCCTCAGTGTTCCCACTCCACTCACAACAGGGCACCATAAAACTGTAGAACACAAGAGGAGATCACAGGACAACTGACATAGTTGTGTACACACTAATTAGGCACACTGGCATGACCACAATGGGCTTTTTCATAGCCTGCATGCACAAATCACACACAGACACACACACAGACACACACACACACACACACACACACAGAGTGGGTATCAGGGACGGGATCTCTGCCATGTTTGCTATGATATCCTCTTTGATCTGGGGTGAGAAGTTCTCTGCCCTCGAAATAAAAAAAAAAGAAAGAAAGAGAAAGAAAGAAAGAAACAAGACAGCCGGGTTTGTGAGGCGAGGGCAGCGTTTGTGGAGTGTTTGACAGTCGCAGTGTGAATGGAGGATGCTGTGTTTTGTTCCGGCGCTGTATGAACAGGCGTTTTGTTTGCAGGCTGACATTCAGACAATGGCTGCAGGACGGGTGGAAGGAGGGAGGGAGCAGGAGGGAGGATCTGTTGTCAGCAGCGATCATATGAGCAACGTCTGAAGCTTTTGTGGACCCCTGAAGAACAGAGGGTCAGCGGGTCAAGACCGGGTGACCTCTGCTGACATGAAGGCACGAGATGACGTGAGGAGAGAGGAGCCAATGTTGGGTTTTCCACCTGACACAGTTCTCTCTCCTCTCGTAAATCTTAAAAATGAAAACTGTAAATAGCTTTAAAGGAGCTAGTGTTGTGTCGTAGCTGATGTAAATTCATATCACCTGTACACACATGAAGGTGATGGTAGAACCTCTCGTCTCACTCTCAGCAGCTATTGTGTGGTGGTAAATTGTGACAGTAAAACCAGCAACGAGAGCGCGTTACAGCTCCTGAGACGCACGAGCAAAGGCTGCAAAAATAGATGAAATGCGCACTAGAAAGACTCAGATGAAATACACCAGCTGTTGTCAAAGAAGAAAACACAAGAACACAATATTTTCCAGGTAATCTTTTGCAAAGTTGTAGGATAATACCACAAAATATCACAAGGAAATGTGACGAGAGGGAAAAAACTGCCAGAAAATCCTCCAGTAACTTCATCTGTTCACACTGAGACTGATGACGGGCTTCCTGCCGCCTGTTTGTCCGCTCATCTGACAAGATCTCAGGCTGATCACTGTGATGAACACACAACAAGTCGTTACACACACACACACACTTGCATGTACAGACATGCATGCAAATATTCAAGCCACAGCTGATACCAAATAAACACGCTTCAGAGTCACATCATCACACACACACACACAGACACACAAAGAGGCTGAGGTGGTGGGAGACATAACATTGGGACCTTGGACCCTCTCCGCTGAGAGACATGTTGACGCAGATCGAGACAGATTTGAGGTAATTCTTTCTCCTCAGGTTCTGATGTGTCCCTCGTCCCCTCGCCCATTATCACCCGTTTTTTTCCTTCTTCATCAACTTATGCACGACCACGTCAGTGGAAATTTGTCTCGGGACACAACACCATTAAAAACATACAACATACAATACAACAGTGGAACGTACGAATCTTATGGAACGATAAATGTCCCTAGAATTTAAAAATCGACCTAGAATAATTCATTTAACGTATATATACCAACTTTCACTTCTCTATTCATTCTCTCGCCCAGAATAAATTAAACCCGGCCCGTTGCAGGTCCAGACAGAGTGGGCGACACAGGGCCCTAAGGTCGGCCTTCATCCCCCCGATTTAAACACCTCATCATGCCGGACTCACACCTCGACCAGGAATAGACTCTGTCCATAGATAGTAAATAAAACAAACAGTTGTGTGTCTGTCTGCCCTCAGAGAAGGTTTCAGCTGCTCAGCAGTTAAAGACAATCACATGTTTGGCCTGACATGAGAAAACTCTGTCAGGTGAGGAGAAACACAGACATCGAGGGATACGTGTTACAGAGAAGAGACGACAGGTCTCACTTGTTGACTTCCAGCTCCGTACGCTCTGACCAGCGACAGGAGGCAAAGAGAAACAGATTTTTATGGGAGTTTTAATATATTGGGTGTTGATAAGGCGGCGGGCGGTTTGCGAGCCTGAGAAAGGAGCAGAAAAGAGTCAATAGCTTTTATTTTCAGGGATAGTTTCCCCATCAATTTCACTCAAGTCTCAAAAAGGTCCATTAAGGCGAGTGGAGTGGAGCAGCGACAGAGGGCAACGTGACATCCATCACCTCCGCTGCTTCACACGCTCCAAAGAAAGCTGATGAAAAAAAGTTGGTGAAGTTGCGTGTGTTGCTGCGAGCACAAGCAAAGCGCCGTCTTTTGTGTACAATCCTATCAGTGTCACAAAGGTCACGCTCCCTCAAGATAACCCGCGGAGATTGCTGCGGGCTCCGGGCTGATTTTTTTCACTTCTCTCTTTTTGTGATTAGGTGTCAGCAGAATTTCCTTGGTGTGCAGACGATGGCTTTCATGTCAGGGGTTTCTCATGGTCTCCTGTCCCATCGAGCCGCCCATTCAAACAGACCGAAAGCGGCTGCAAAGCAAAGTACACATGTCTTTATGTAGTCTGGTCGCACAAGCATGAATCCATATTTATCCAAGAGCTGCAGAGCTCAGTGCTGCTGCCAACTCGGACATTTCAGACCCTCCAACTCAAAACTGCAGAGAGTTTGCACAAAAGTGGAGAATAAAAGCCTGAGAAAATCCCAGCTTGAATGAATTGGAGAGAAAACTGATAAAAATCATGATCTTATTGTATTTGAGCTGCAGAGATTGAAAACATATCTACACATGTTGTGGAGGAGAAATCAGCAGGAAAACTCTGAGTGGGCACAGATGTGGCAGCGCAGCCAGAGAGCTGTTTGGCAAAGGACTCACAGGCTCTGGAAACAGGATTTGTCCCTCAGCCACCACTGGGGTGAACTGTGGTCTGCTTGGTATGTATTTTTCTTTTGGACCCAAACTTTGCATTTAGTGCAGTAAACATCCAGAAAAGACCGGCGGTGGCACAGGACCCGTGAAACTGCCTCAGTGATTTCAATCTGTTTGTTTATTTCAATGTTTTAAAAATGTGTTGACGAGCATTTTCATCAAAATCAATCAGGATGTTTTTTTACTGTGAATGAATTAAAAGATTATTCTACATTTTTACCATACAGTGACTGTGTTGAACAACTTTTGCTACAGGATTATAAATTGTGATTACATCTCTACGTCTGGGCCTCGACAAAGAGGAGTCATTTATTTATAACGGCCACAGAAATACAAGATGTTCAAATGAAATGTTACAGCATCATAAAAGGGCAAAGAGTTGGAATAGGCAGACAATAACAAGTCTGCTATTAAGTTGAGAATGTGTTTGCTTTAGAGCTATAATGTATCGTCAATATATTCTATACTGTAAATGTGTTTTGGTCTGAAACCAAATTAGGAGAAATGTAAGATTCTTAGAGTTGGAATACTAATGACGATGATGTCAATGTTTAAAAATGTAATTTAAATCACATCTTTATGTCACGTATGAGTCTAAACACGTTTTTATAAATAAATAGACCCTGATTTTAACGTAAACGTTGAAATTCCTTCAATTTAACACCATTAATTTTTGCATATTGTTGTGTATATAACCTTAATTTCACATAATCACCTATTGGTCCGTGTTGCCACTACTTTAAGAGTAATAGAGCCACGTTCAAAAACAGCTTCTTCATTTATTTCCATGACAGTATTGTATTCGGAATAAGAAAGAAATAACGGTTCATCGTCTGCATAAGGTTGCACCTCACTCAAGTTCTGATGCAATGCATTTAACTCAAGTCAGTTTTTGGTAGAAAACCCTGTGGCATGTAACTTGGATAAAATTGGACTCTATATTTTAACATTTACTTTTCATGCCTATCTATTTGTTTTTCCTATATTTGCTGATGACTAATCTCTTGACTCAACCAATACTTGTCTGGTCTGGTTTGATTTGAAATGTCGGCACTTCAACGATTCCATGACGAAAGGCAAATACGGTGAATAGAATCTTTTATCAGGGGCTTTTAACGTCACCAAGTTGCAAATCGAAGGTGGTAAAGGAGAATAAACTGCTGTGAAAAGTTCAGTTTTTTTTAATCTTCTCACTCTTACTAATGGCAACACCAGTGCGGAAAGTTATGGTTTTTTGTTTTGATGTAGCTGCTGTGGTTGTGAATACAGCCTCTCCCGTGGTATTCATTGCATTCTGGATGAGGCCTAAAATGTAAATGTGAGTGTGATTTACCATGGGAACTTCATGGCATTCTTCTTGTTTTGGACGACTGTGAAAGGAAGCGGACTCAAGCCAGCTGAAAGGAACAGTGAGGTCTAACAGCCCAGAAACGGCTGCAGTGAAGCTAAATTGAGAACGGTGTATAAATCTTGGCTTTTTTAGAGAGCAACATCAACACGCACACACACACACACACACACACACACACACACACACACACACACACACACACACACACACACACACACACACACACACACACACACACACACACACACACACACACACACACACACACACACACACACCAATGATGCACAGCAGCTCTGCGGAAAACAACTGTTTACAGCTGATATGTTAATAGTTCATCCCGGGCTGGTCTGGAGCCAGGGCGCCCACACCGGCCTCCGAAAAGCTCCGGTTCTAATGAAGACGAGTTCACCAAACTCATTTGCACATGGCGGACAGAGGAGAGCCACTGAAGGGTGTCCTGTAACTGAACACAAGCCTGCCAGCTCGTCAATGTGGGTGCGAGCATGTGTGAAATGTGTCTGTGTGTCTGTGTGTGTGTGTGTGTGCAGCCTGTGCAAAAAGACAGAGACGAGGGAGATGGTGGTAGACGGCAAGAGACAACCAGTGAGTGAGTGAGTGAGTGAGAGAGAGAGAGCAGGACAAGTGTTGAAGCCGAACAGTCCCAGCGCTAATACGCACCTTGAGCAGAAATGTCACAGGAAAACGGGGGAGGCAGGGGAGTGGGTGAAGAATGTGGGAGAGTGTTAAGAGCAGCGCACAAGTGAAAATGGAGTGAGTGAGTGAGGTGGAGGGACTTAAGCAGCGGCGAAGGAGGCAGAGCAGCTCATCTGATGGCTGAAGGAGCGCGGAGCAGCGGTTGTCGAGGAGGTGAGAGAGAGAGAGAGAGAGAGACAGTGAGGGGCTGGAGGGAGGGTGGAGGAGGCTGGGGGAGGTGGGTAGAGGAGGAGGGGGGTTTCCTGGTCTGTGACGTCACGGCGTGGAGGCCTCAACCTCATCAGGCCAAGTCTAGACCTTACTATGTAAAGTCCCTTGAGATAATGTAGGTTGTGATTTGGCGCTTTATGAATACAAATGTAAATGAAATGTAATCTGACATTCTCCAGAGGGGCTGTGTGTGAGAACACAAATGTCCGAGTCAGTTGCTGCGGACAACTCCAGATAATGTCCGGGTCCATGTGAGAATACGGCCGGAGGATTCACTGCGAGCGAGCGGGCGCGTTGATGATGTTTCTGTCACTCGACAGACTAAAAAACTAAAAGAATACAAATATCTCATGATGACAAAGAGAAGACAAACACAAAGATGACGAGATTAAAAAGCTTTGGGTGACACAGGCCCATGTTGTTCTGTAAACAACAGCACGGAATCCTCGTGGTGGAATTTAAACGTGTTTATAGTTTATACACGTCTGACCAGAGACTCTCCTGAGACAGTCCTGACCCTCATGTCTGGTGGAGTTTGACCATCATGAATCAAAACCATAATCAAACACTGACCAGAACTGGGAGAGCAAAACCAAAGACGAGCTCTAAGTCCTACCATGAATCAAGTAAACGTCCTTGTTATAATGTAGGGGTATTAGACATGGTATTTTCCACTGGGCAAAGAACATGGTCTGCAAAATAAATAAATGAAATCCATTATTAATGGGGGGAAATTACAGTATGCACTGTGCACAGTGTACAGAGAGAGTACTACTACTACTACTACTAATAATAATACCGTATCAGTTGAAATGTGAACTGTGTTTTTGTTCATTAGGTCAGCAGAGTTAGAAACTGCAAGGCCGGCGTAACGACCAAACACAAACGGGAAGCTCTGCTGCTGCCACTTGTTTATTTATTTCCCTCTCTGGGTTTTCCCTTCATGCTCCGGCTCCGTCAGCACATGCTAAGTGTAGGCCAAGGCCAAACACCCGCAGGGAGCAGCCCTGTCCTCGTCACCGCTGCCTCGCACATCGCGCAGCCTCTCTCTGCCTCCCACTTAACCCTCACCACACACACAAATATCCTTCCCCGCTGCCCACACGCAAAATATGCTGAGACCAAATAAGCATGCCGAGCTGGTGAGGAAACGCGAATAAATGCTGAGATGTAGAGCAGCAGTTGTATGGATGCGGGTGATGCAGCCAGCCACACACACACACACACACACAGACACACACTCGGGCCTGCAGCAGAGCGAGGTGTCAGAGCCCGTTAGAGGCCTTTGGCTGGACGCAGCTCCAGAACAAGCTGGACAAAAGCGTTGCCTGTCTCCCCTCATTAAGTGATTTAAGATCCCGTGTTCCCCGACTCCTTTCATCGCCGTCCAAAGTGAACACACTTAAAAGGCCCAACAAGAATGCCAGGGCCTGCTGACATGAATGGGGTGAAGAGGGGCAGGAAAGCCAAGTTCATGGCAGAGGACCAGGGTCTAAAGCTGAGCTACGCTAGCCGTTCCTATTAGCCTGCGAGCAGTCAAAGGATGGGGGGGAGCTAGCTTGAATAAACTGGGGTACGATCGAGGCTTGGCCCCCGGGCGGGAAACTGCAGCCACTTAATCCATTAACGGTTCTTCCTCCACAGAAGAAGCAACGTTTTCCCATGAAGGTTTCGTTTAGCAGAAACGCGGCGTCTCCACATTCCTGGCTAACAAGGCGGCGCAAGCTGGGAGAGGTGGGAGACGACGGAAAGATGGAGGAGCTGGATGGAACATCAGAGCCGCGTCCAAGATCAACCTCGGGAGAGCGTCGGCTGAGTGGCTGAGCGGTGTCGTGATTATGAGTGATTAAAGCACGCGATCGTATATCACACGGGTACCAGCATCTGCAGCGAGAACTCCATCGCTGTCTGTGATCCCGAGTCGGGAAAAGTATCAGCAGCTGCAGCAGAGAAGGTCTCGAGCCATCGTGGCGTGTTACTGAGCAAAGTGACGGGGTCTTGTTGCGTCAAAAATTTTCTAGAAATGAGTCACTGTCTTAAAACAAGAGAACAACACAGTTCGAAGTCAGAATGAGAAACAAAACGCGGGATTTTACTACAGCTGCTAAATTCTCGATGAAGCTCTTCAAAGTCCAGTTTTGTTGAAGCAGATGGAAAACGCTTAATGGGTTTTTCACTACTTCCAGAGTCTTGACGACAGAAAGAGGTGGTTTGAAGACGAAATGAGATCATTGGGGGGGTATATTAAAGGATTTTACTGCGAAAAAAACAAACTTTTAAAAAGTCCTGTTTTCGTCAAAACCAGAAGAAAACATCCACTTGATGTTAAATTAACGTCGGCTTGGAAAAACAAGAATGAAGCTGTTTGGAGATGGAGAGCTTCGTGTTATTTTTCAGCTGCTGCAAAAGGATCTCAATTTTATTTCGTTTTTTAAAAAACCTACAAGTCTATAATACATCAAAATGACCCGTGTATACAGTAACTTCAGCTGGTTTATATAAAACCAATGTAAACGTAGATAATTCACACGTGACAAATTAAAGATTTACAAGTCTTAATGATAGAAAATCACAGGAGAAGAAAAAGGTAGGGGGAGATTTATGACACACACACACACACACACACACACAAATACACATCACAACTAAATGCCAAACCTCTTAACCCTCAACAAGCCTTTGTGAGAACCAGCCAAAATGTCCTCACTACGTCAAAATGTCCTCACAATGATGGAATTGACCCAAAACTGGACCTCCTCACTACCGACGTGCACATAAACATACCACACACAGCTCTAACGAGCACCTGATAGGCAGCCGGCTCCTGCGGGCGCGTGTGTCATCTGTTAGCGTTCAGACCGAAGCAGGAAAGTGTTTGATGTTGCTCAGGTCATTGGTGCTGTTCATGGGGGATCGGACGAGTACAATGTTCACACCTGATCCTGTTACCTCCATACTAACAGGTTTCAAGTGCTCACAAGCGTTTTAGCTCCATAATCATCTTTGTCCATATTAACCAAGCCGTTAGCAACCTTTTGTCCTTTGTGACATTTCAAACCGGCGGGAGGAAATCAAAATAATTCAGACAGGTTTCTTTTCCCTGACGTGTTCCAGACAAACCAAATCATGGAAGATGTTTGACGTTGTCTCATTTCAGACATTGTGGACAAAGCTAGTTTACGTACATATGACTAGGAACTTCAGATGACAGGCGGTCCGTCAGTGTGGCTCAGGACACATTTGCATAAACGCTGCTGAAAGAATGTGGCCACAAGCATCCCAGACCACCTCCAAGTGTGGATCACTGCACGTCTGAGGCATCTTGGCCGAGTTCACACCTTTATTTGTGATGTCCGTGCGTGATGGGATCACCCAAGACGCATGTTAAATTAATGTCAGGTCTGAACAGGGCCTGTAGGAGACGTGGAGAAGAGAAGAGAGACTGAGCTGAAGTCAAGAAACCTATAATTTCCACTGGTCTGATGCTGCACAGAGCTGCATCAGAGAGCAGGAACTCTTTAACATGTCCGTTAAAAGAAGGAGCCTAATTGGAGAGTGAGTGTGGTCTGAAGAAGACAGTGTACAGAGAATGCAGAAAATGCACTATTCGGATTTGGAGAGGAAAAAAAAAAAATCCTCTGAGGAGCCAAAGTCCAATTAGTGTGGTATACATGTGGGATCCAAACATTTGTTTACAAGAGGCTGCTTCTTCCTCAGCTCCCTCTCTCTCTCTCTCCCTCTCTCTCTCTCTCATGGACGGGGGAGCCCTGGTCAGATTCCACGGCGGCTCCACAACAGAGTGGGTGTGGCTACACCGCACAAACCTCGGGGCCTTTTGACATTACACTGCGCAACCATGAGGTCAGAGGAAGGCTCTTTCTTCCCCTGCACAAAGGAGTGATTTTTCACTCGCCCCGTGAGAACAGCAGCGAATAATGAACTCTCGGGCCCCTGGTATCACGTTCGGTTTCACACGCGTCAACTCCATTCTGGAGCGGAACAAAGGGGCAGTCGGAGAAACATTTGTGGGGAGGGAGCAGTGTGCCCAGGGCCATGCCATGCAGGAAGGGTGGGGTGCAGTTTTAATGGCAGTGATGCTCAGGGGGCATGTTTCCGACACATAGAGCAACGTGTGAGTGCAGGTGAGGCTGCAGGTGTTATTGAACCTGTCTGAAATAGTGAGTCAACATCTGGATGCTGAAGAGTGAACTATATACTGTCCATGTACTGTCAGACTACTGTTCCACTCATACTGAAGTGAGGGTCTGCCTCCGTCTGGGGACATTTACGTCACAAGGACCACAACAAAACTATGAGTTTGCCGTTACTGTGAATTCACAAGGGAGCTTTACACATATCTGGAGAGAAGATGGGACTGGACATGGTTTCATACTGTAATTGAGTCTCAAATTGATTTGCCTTGGATAGAAAGACAATGTACAGTAAACACAAGAAAAGGAAACACGACGGGAATGTATAGAACTCATCGTTTGTGGTTTTTACTGATTTACCACAAGTAACTGAATATTTTGGTTCCCTGTCGTCGACTGAGACGTTAAATAACAGACACGAGAGTTCAGGCTCCTCAAATTAACTAGAAATCCAAAATCATATGAGGAATAAAAACACATGAACATTTCATCTATGAGGCAGGAATTCAATTCTCGACACAAACTGGGACGAAAAACCTGCGACTTTACGTCTCTGAAACCCTCAAATACCGGCGTCTGCACCCCGCCACCCTGCTCTGTGTCATCTGCTCCGCTAAACTATAAAGCATTTGGGAAAGGCCAGACGGATTAGGCTGCAATTACTCCGACATGAAAAGCTGCACTTAATTCAAAAGCTCTCATGGCTGATTAATCACAAATTATGATCAAACAGCTGACTTACAGGATAAATATATGACACCCTGCTCACAAGTCTGCGTCTGCATCTGTGTGTGTTTGCCTCGGTGTGCAGGCATGCGTGGCCGCTGTGTGAGTGTGTTAAAAGAATGTGTGCGCGCCATCACACTGTCTCCCCAAAGTCTGCAGACTCATTTTCCACACCAGATTAAACGTGTGTGTCGGCACCCACAGAGCACACCACCAAATTAAAGTCACCAGAGCACCGAAATTCATCTGTGCAGCATCTGAACCTTTTCTGTGGAGCGAAGCAATTTTCTCAAAGGCGAGGAGGACGATCGACCAGTTAAATTCACAAATAAATAGAGAAAAGTGGCTTCAAACTAATCGCAGCCAACAAGCAGCGTCCAGTGGTCAAATACCGCTCAGATGGAGGAAGTGGCCAAGAGCGAAAAAAACTCCGCTGAGCGGCCGGGGAGTGAAAGTGTCGTTTTTTTTTGGGGGGGGGGGGGGGGGGGGGGGGGGCAGGATAAAGCTGGGAAATCTGAGAAAGCTTAATCGCTCTTCTTGTATCTGATAGCAGAGCAGCAGGAGTCAGCAGCTGGATGACTCACATCTGGAGGCCTCGGAGAGCAGAGTGAGATCAACAGAGAAAACCTGAGCTGCGTGCACTATGACATTTAGATCAGGTGATACACCAGCATGTTTTTAAAGGAACATCTACAGCAGTCCTCACAAACCCAGACTGATGCCGACATTAGGGATAGAGACACTTTTGATCTGGCCAATATATTAAAAGAATTGTCAACAGATTCCTAAGCTATCGTAATCAAACCCTTGTGACAAAGATATTTAACCTTGGCTTGATATTTTACACTTTAACCTTCAATAAACAACTATAAATACAAAGAAAACACAAACACAACCAAAAATATACAACCTGAAGGAAGAAAATGATCATTTTTACATGATTTTTTCAGCAAACATGAACGCAGATACTGATGAGTCCATTAGATAGAAATATGGATAGTTGGATAGATAGATATGTTGAAGTGCTACAACACGAGTTTGCAGTTATATTAACATTTCAGTCGTGCTACATCGAACTTTGAGGATTTGTGTTTAATTTTTAGTCACATTAACACATTAAAATAGGTCCAACATGCAAACGTTGTTAATATAACAATATAACAAAGATCTGTGGTTTCTGTGTGAAATATTAAACTAAGAGTGTAATAGTGATTGTAGAAAGAGTAAGAAGTGCAAAGTGAAGAAAGATGTAACGAGCGAGCATAAAAGCAAAGTCAGCTTCACTGTGACCTTCTAACATTTACACTGTGGTGGACACTGCAACTGTGTGTGTGTGTGTGTGTGTGTGTGTGTGTGGGTGTCGTCCTTGCCACGATGCATGTAGAACATACTGATAGTGATTTATTCAGATAGTTGTTGGCATTTAAGTTAACATCCCCCAGAAAGCAGCAGGCTGCTGCAGCATGGATCCAGCATGCTGCATTAAGAGCTCCACTCCCTCCAGGCAACAGGAATTCTGGGTTATTTCTACCCTGGTGTATCTGGCACAGTTTTGGTGATCAGCGCTCAGCGGGCCAATGAAGGCGCAGCTGCTCCACGGCTCATTGGCTGCCACGCGGTAATGGGTTAAGTCTGATTGGTGACTCTCCGAGAGGACACACCCCTGTTTTTTTTGTTTTTTTTGATGGTGGTGGCGTAGCGGTGGGATGGGGGGGGGCGGTGAATTAGCATATTCAGCCACTCTCGCTCTTCACTGTATGACGGAGGGTTTGTAACCTAATTTTTCTGGTGACGCTATTTTTGGCCCCAAATGACACAAGACACAATTTTACCGAATGTTTAAAGACCTCTCTGCTGCTGCAGAGTTTCTCGTCAAAGTCAAAGTTCAACGAGGGAATCGTTATCAAACGAACGTTTACATCACTTCAAACCAAACTTCACTCTCACTCCGAGTCTTTAATCTATTCTATAATCAGAATATAATGTACACTCTGATTGGACAAGTCAGGAAGTGTGTCAAACAGTGGAGCTGCGCCACAACACCACATCTCCCACTACACCGCTGGGTTGCTGGGCAAGATTTAGAGGAGGCCTGCCTCCATACAGGAGTGGCTTGGTGGATGGTAAATGTGCGTGACGCTTCAGCCGGCGTGTTTCTTTAACCCCCCTGTGTATCGCGTGTCTAGACCTCACCAGCACTTCTTCTGGACCATGTGACCCACAGGAGTCACAGGAATTCAACATCCACACGTCAGGGCCCTGTTTTTTTCTCCTTCGATCAATTCTTCCCTTTTATTCAAGGCTACAATCAAAAAGGCTGAAACAAGTGAAACTGAGGGAAAGCGACAGAAGTGGAACTCGGCGCCAGCGACACATGGCGGCATCAAAGCCAGGTTCAACCCCGCTAATGGCTGCACGCCCGTAATTTATGTGAAACAAAAGTCACAGGACGTACCATCAGATTAACTTTAAAATTACGACTGCAACAAAGAAATTATCAAGTAATTTGAAAAAATAATAATAAATAAACGTCTGGCGGATATGAGGTAACTTCATTTATTTTAATTGTAAATTTTTTCCTCTTACAGTTTGTTTTTCTTTAATCAGTTCTGGACATCAAAGTCGATATTCAAGATTTCATTACAAATTCAAAAAATATGTATAATTTTTATGTATGTAATGTAATTTTACACATCTTTATATGTGGCGTGTACATACAAATAATACATCCATATGATTATACATATTATATTACCGTATATTGTGATAAATATATGATAATGGAGGGGAGTAAAGTATTTTACTTTCAAAATAAAACATGATTCAAAACTATAACGTTTACGCAAAAATTTTAAAACGTTTTTAAATAAAATGAGTTTTGAAGAAACACGATAGTTAAAGGAGTTTCTGTCACTTTGATATTTTTGAGAAATAGGTATTAAGAATGAAATATGAATAATAATAGGATATCGGAAACAGTAATATTAAAAGTATTTTTTTTTATCAGTATAACCACAGTATCTTTAATATTTGTACAATTTTACGTAGACATTTACATACTATGCCAAAATTTAAAAAACTAATTTCAAATAAATTGAATTTGTAGGAAAATAAGAACATCTAAATATTGTTTGTCACTATGAATATGAAAATATATTTATAATAAAATGTCAGATAAATCATAATTGAATATCGAGGTACATGTAAGAATATTTATATTTATGCAGATAGGGATTATATAGTTATATTGATTAAACAACATACTTTAACTATAACTGATTCTAGTATTTAGCTATAAATTGAACTAATTCCCTGTGGTGCAGAAATAAAACACCTACCGTAAAAAAAAAAAAAAAAAAAAAAAAATCACACCTCACGACAGAAATATATTTATCACTGAGAATCAAACTGCAAAAAAATCACTAGTGAACTTTTGGTGACCAGGTTCCAGCTACTTAAAGTCCACTAAAACTTAATACCACCTCCATCCAGAGACAGAAATATGAGCAGCGAGCCATAAAGACTTCTGATGGAAACCTAAGCAGCCGGCACACTCAGGAAACAAATAAAACATCTTTATGAGCGAGATTTTATGATCTTAATAGGCACAGTCCTGGTCCAGTGGCCTCTAAGTGCTCCGCTGGACAGGTCTGTGCTTCAGAGCCGACTTCAAACCCCAGCTACTGTCTGCACGCACCCACACACACACACACAACTCTGCACACCTCACTGTTCTCATTACGCTGGACGTTTAATTATAAGAACACTTTCTCTGCCCCTGAAATTTCAGCGAATTCACATGAGCTGTGCACAGAAACATGAAACTAACTGAAACGTGACGAACTGTGCGAATGAGACGTGTATTTTGTGAAATAGGAAATAAAATAAAAGAGCAAAAACTATTTTGTGAGTTCATCACTCTTCTTTGTGTGATATCTACACTGTAAAACCATATTTAAAATAAGTGAATTTCTTGAATTTCGTTTTGAAAGAATCAAATTTTTGAAAGCATTTAGTATTGTATTGTTTCTTCATATTGTTGTATTTCAAGGTACTGACACTCGCTACTGTTCCTCCATTGAGCTGCACCAACAGCGAGGGGATTTACCACCAGCGGGAGGTTTTATTTCCAGGAAAATGCAGTTTGCAGATTGAGTTAGAGATAAAATGACTAAAATTACATGACTTAAGGTGGATGTTTTTACAGTGCTGTGTCTTATGTGATTAAAAATAGAAAATAAAAAGCGATTGACTCAAGTAAAATGACATTTGTAAAAATTTATTTTGAATTAAATCATAAATATTTAAATAAAATAACCACTAAAATGTATTTTAATCACAATTTTTTACCTCTTAAAATAAAAAAAAATGCAATTATTCAATATTCAGTCCAAGTCTGCTTCTATTTTATCGCTCTGAAGTTGTCAGGATTATATTTAACCACACTGGCTTCTTGAATATATAAATTAAAATAATTAATGACAGTGAAACATGAGGGGGGCGGAGGGGGAAACCTGTCTCCCTTTATGATATAGTTTTATCTGTTCCCTCCGAGTTGGTCGTCTCTCTGAAGCAGGACAGGACAGGTTATCTGTGACCTTGTAGCTTTTGTTCAACAGACAATACAGACTTGTTGGGCCATTAGCTTCTCTTTGTAGGTGCTCGTCTAGGTGTGATATCCACCCTGTCACTGCTGATACCGCAGGACGCACTACAGGGACAAAGAAAACCTTCTGAGGGAGGAAAAGGAAAAACCCCGAGGTGATTTACAACACCCCTTTGAAGTCAAAGTGGAGTTTCCGGTAAAAAAAAGTGAATAATCTAAAGTTTTGCAAAGATTCAAATCTCTTAAATAAGAGGCAACGACAAAAGCCGAGAGAATCACTAACAACCGAAGAGTCTCTTTCCCCCGATTCACGAGAACGTAGTACTCCGCTCAAGTGGAGACGTCTCATTGGCGGAGAAGGGCAGCGCTACGATTGGCCGAGCCGGTGACATATTCTGTGTCAACTCAGCCCTGGGACCTGTTACGCCAGATGCCCTCCTCTCGTCCCCTGCAATGTTTGCAGCCCCACGCACGCGATCCCTCGCTCCGCTTGGCTGCACCCTCTCATCGCATTACTTCTGCTATTCTAACTCCTCCATCAATTATGCACTAGAATAACTCAGGGCCCTGATGGAGCCAAGACATAAAAGGGGATCATCGGTTCGAGCGCCTCGCAGCGTCTGCCCGTGTGTTCCCACCGTGCGGCCACTGCGACCAGCGATATGAGCACCGACGCACCAACTCGTATAGGGCGGCAGTGGTGGCACACGCCATAAACAAACACATGGCAGGTCGGGCAATCATCATTGTGTTAGTGGGTCAAAAAGGCTGATTCAGCAAAATGGTACAAGTTTATTTTATCAAACATTAATCTGAACACATCTGAGTTTGATTATTGATTTAGTTTCAGGGTGATTCGTCATTTTTGGTTTATTTTTCAGGAGAGGAGTCTGAAGATTGAATCTCAAACATCTGTTGAGAGAAAACTGGATAAGTTTGATTTATTCCAAGAATCAGTGAAGTTTGAAAACTGCACAGTAAATTAACTTTAACTCCAGTTTCTATAGTTTAACAACTTTATTGATTATTATGCATCTTATGTTGGGTCATGTTTTAGCAGCCAGTCTTTTATAATTTAGGAAATCTTGAACAAAAATGGAAACTAAGGTTTTTTGCAGTATGTTTTGTTCAACTTCTACAGTTTTACAATATGAAATGATTAGTATAATGATTTTAATTTTTAGAAATGCAGAACTTTATATTTTTATACAATAACTGAGAATCAAAAAAATCTACAAGTGAAAAATCTGCAAACGTAAAAAAAACTTGTTTCAAATAGAAATCAACAGATTTTCTTTAAATCTTTTTAATGTTCTTTATCTTGACAGCAGGTCAAAGGTCACTGCAGCAGTGTCAAAATAAAGATAAATATAATAAGCTGATCAGAGTTCAGAAAAACTGAAATTCTCTGACAGACTTTTTTAACGCTTCGGGAAAATAAAATAAAAACCCATCAGCAGGCAGGAACGATTTCTATCACACACGTCAATAACTTCATAAGATTTTTTTATCAGATCAGAAAGATCAGAAACTGCTCATGTGACATCCCGGGATTCGTAACCTACTTTTATTCCCTCAAACAAAATGGAGTCGAATTTGGAAAATGGCTGCCTGCGCTCCTCGCTCCGCCACACACACCAGAGAAAAGGCGAGAAGGGGAGAAGTCCGTCAATGGGAAGTGTACGGAATTTGGCAGTCTGAGAATTCAATTAATGACCCTGCAGCTTAAGTTGCACAATGATAAAATACCAAAAACAATTTAATCACAGTCATTCATCACCAAAGCAGGACAGGCCAGGAAAGAACTTGAGGAAAAAAAGGGTAAAGCCGACATAACACCGACCCCTCTATTAAAGTCATGGCGGTCCTGACCTGGATTTCTCCTGGTTGCGTGTGAAGGTTTGTCCAGGCGCTATCGTGAGATCACAAACAGCTTTTTTAATATTGAATGTGTCCCAAAGCACCAAGTGAGCAGAAATCCAGCAGGAGGAAACACTTTGAGTCTCAGCGGAGCAGGGAGCCACACGAAAGGTCCCGCAAAGTCACACCAAGTTCAGGAAACAACAACGGCTCCTCACCCGGACATAAATAACATTTGTCTTTTTTCAATATTTCCCACCGCAGGATTCTGAAAGAGGCAAAACAAGCTGAAACTCCTCCTGTGTTGTGGTGTGAGAAGCACAGCTCCAAACCATCATCAGATAAACGCTCATACCCAAACCATTACATGAGACATTTGAACTGGAGAAACAAAAGCAATTAGAGAAGCAGCGAGAGCATGTTTTGCTTCATCGGAGACATTTTGCTGTGTCTCCGCGGCTAAAAGAAAAACTGGCGATCATATGTGCAGCTCAGGGAACTTTATCGCTCTGTGAATCACAAGTGATTCAGTGGAAAAGTAATCCGCTCACACATCAGCTTTGTCCAATTTCTTCCAAGATACACAGAGAAACTAAGAGTCAGCAGCCGTTTAAGATCAGGAAATGTCGGCCTGATGAGGAGGTGCATACTTTTTGTCCCAGGCCTCGCTCCAAAGCCGCACTGACCCAAATATAGTTCCAGAAATATTTACTTGGAGGTTTGGCTCGACTGTCAAAGTGATCACATTTGCTCTTTATCAAGGTTTTATTTACATTTCAGCTGCGATCACAAATGATTCCAATCCACTGATGTGCCAGATTTCTCATTAACTCCATTTGTCTCAGATCAAAAAAGACAGACCACATGTCCACATAATAGAACGACTGACATCACAGCCAATTCACAACTGTGCACGTTTAACTCAAGATTTTTAACCCAAAGTAAAGCCCCCTCCAGATCCTGTTGTTTCTCCACTTTATTCATGCAAAAGTATTTTATTTTGGATTTCTTTTGATGGAGATAAAGAACGAGAGACAGGACTAAAGCTGTTTTCAGATGTGCACTGAAGTAAGGACATTTTTCCTGACATTTTGCGGAGGGGCTGCATGTGAGAACTGAACGTTCTCCGGACTTTTTCCTGACAGATTTCGGAAAATATCCGAGAAAGAATGCAGCTGGAAAATGTGCAGAAAAATTCACAGCGAGCGACGATGCTAAACTGTAAGAATACAAATAAGACGAACTTGGAAAGACGAGGAGATTCTACAACACTGACCTTCCCTGAAAGAATTTATACGTCATGTCCTGCCTCGCGCTGCTCTACCAAGGCTCCACCCCTCGCCTGGATGTTACGGACACATTGACGTTGTTGTGAAAGACTGAATCCAAAAAATCTCCAGATTTTTCAGAACCCGTGTCTGAAAACAGTTTGAGAGGGTGGGGAGGTGCAGGAATCTGGGAATCTGCTGCTCAAGACCTTCAACTCCTTCCATGCAATCAAGTCATTTTGTCCTTTAAGACACGTTAAACTCAACAATATATCTTTCCTCAATTCTTCACCAGAATCCTTTTAGAAGCAACACGAGAAGCAGTTCCAAGGTTTTCTGAAAACTTCCACTGTTTTTCTTTGGCTGCAGTTCACACAGCAGCTCCTGACAAACCATCTAAACTTCACTTTCACCATTTTTTGGGTTTAGCCGGGATGTAAAAATGCAGCCACGCACCCACCCTGCCATCTCCGACACGGTGTGGTGCCCTGCGAGCAGCAGCAGTCATGCCCAGTCTGTTAGCAGCTTAGTGGCTCTTTAGGACCATTCTGGAGGCACTTTTCAGAAGCTTTACTGCAGTCATTAGGAGCTAAGACTGATTAATGTGAATGGTCAGGCAGGCCCTGGCTTTCTGAGAGAAGAACAGAGAGGGGTGAAGGGTCCCACAGGAAGTGTTTTGTGTCTCCACACAAAGGGAAGGCTGACCTCTTAAGCCCCTTAGAGCCTCTTTGCTAATACCCTCACCGGTGCCTACAAAGACACAGGGGATGCCATTTCACCACTCACATTTAAACAGCACACACACACACACACACACACACATATATATACACACACAAAAAAACCCCGCTAAGATTAAAACAGCAGAAAAGTGAACCTCTGTGCAGCCGAGTGAGACTGTGAGATTAGGCCTCCACTAATCCACTGACTGCCGCGCATATCAAACACAGGAAGCCAAACACACAGAATCTGATCTCAACACAAAGCATCTCATCAGGTCAATTTCTGTTTCATGATCTTAAAATAACTGGGAAAGAAATGCTGCTTTCCAAAAGAGAATATTCCACATCCTGAAAAAATCCTGGAAGAAAGTTTGTTGTATTTGAATCTAACGAGATAATCCTACTGCACCAGCTCCTTCTCCCATTTCTACAAATCACGAAACGAATCTCGTTTTAAAACTTCTTCCAAGATACTGAGACTTGGAACATTTGAAATTTGAAGAAAGGATTTGGATTTTTTAACGTCTAAGTTGATTTTTCTCAATACAGTTGAGTTTTTCCTGATCCTGGCTATAAATCTCAGGAAATTCTTCTTATAGCTGACTCAATTTTTTTAATTCGGTTGAGCAACTCCTTCTGGACTGATTGCTTTTGTTCTCCGATTCAGGAAAACAAGATTTAAGGGCTCAAATTATAAAATTAGAAATTCTTGCAAAAATAAAACGAGCAAAAAAACTTTGCTGTAATTGAATGTATCCGGCTTTATTCCAAGATATTGAGACGTGATTTTTGAAAATCATCACACTGCATGAAGGTTAGTTGCAGCAATTGACCTTGTTCTGTAATCTTCTTGCAAGATACTCAGAAAAATTATCGAGAATTCCTCTTATAGCTGAATTCATTTTTTATTTGGTTGAGCTCATCATTCTAACCCAGTTTACAACGTAAGCGGTGCATGTGCCGAGCCCAGACTGCAGAGAATTATTGCCGCAAACCAATAAACCTGCCACACTTATTAGTAGCCTCTTGACGCTAGTTCCTGTCAATCACGCCCTGGCAGCCTGAGGACCTGGCCTTATTAGTCGCAGCGGAACGGGAGGGTCAGGGCGGCTTCTCTCTGTAGGCAGGGTCGTAGAGAGCGCGAGGAATGACGAGTGTCCCCACAGGACAACTGACCCCACCCCCACCCCCTGCAGAAAACACTGCTGAATTGTCCTGCAGGGTCGTTCTTTTAAGTACATTCTGCAAAGTACAATCGAGGATCTGAAATAATTATAGATGAATATCATATCTGAGATGTGACGCTCTTTCATATCGTGCGCTGAGAGAGTAAAATGCTGCGGGGAGGATTTAATGCTCCGGCACTTTGTAGTAAAATGGAAGGTAAACCTCAGATAAGAAGCCTCTCATCCTCAGTTTGATAGTTCCTGAAGCCCCCTGCGCAGGAAATCACATCCAGTCAAGTCTCTTTGATGCCGTCAGGGACTGACACTTCCTCGGGGTGGGAACACTGGTTCTGACCCCACCCTGGGACTCTGTAGCCTCTGGCCTCTAATGCGGAAGTTTCTCTCACCCCCACGACTGTGTCACCCCTCCTGTTGCAATCCGCCAGCCCTACCTCGGATAACATATGCACACTCTCCAAAACCACCTCTCCCGTCTCCTCTCTGCATAGCTAATAGACGGCTATGGGCCGCTGAGTACGGGCGGAACAATAGTGGCCTTTCAGGCAGTCTGCGCCGGGCGCTGGGAGAGGGCTACAGTCCTGAGACCCAGTCAATATTTGGACGTGGTTGCCTTTTTGTGTCCGTTTTTAATCCAAGCGGAACCGAGCAGCGGGACGCCGGGGGAAAGGCTGAGAGGGGAAAGCGAGGGTAAACACTGGGAACAATGCAAACTGGGAAACTCACAATGCCACTGGGAAACTATCACAACATCAGCTCACCACCAAGTGAAAAATGGAGCATTGTTTCTTTAAGTGGAGATTAAAAAGAGAGCAGTGTAAGAAAAGCAAATAGCAGAGGTTGTTCTGCTATGAGAAGAAATGTGCACAAGTGTCAAGTCATGGAGCTTTGTGAGGTATCACCTCAGCCAGAAATAACCAGAAACTGAGGGGGAAGAGACGGTTGGGATCAGCAGAGGGGTCTTTAAAGTCAATAACCACATTTAAACCAAACATGAAAAGACTCCGCAGAGAAGATTGTTTGATTGTCTTATGGAGAAATATGTTGCATCTGCTGGGGAAAGCTTTGGAGGAGCATTATCAGGGATTAGAGGAAACCCCTGGGGTGATGGTGCTCTCCCTGAATGCTGGAATCCCTCTCTCCCCAGCTGTCAGGTCGTTAGTCCCACCCAATGAGCTTCTTTGATGACGAGAGGTATCAGTTTCCATGGCGGCCGAGATACAAACAGCTTGGGAGATTAGGGACGGAACTCGGCCCTGATTCTCCGCTGATCCCACCTATCAGCAACAAATAAACACCTTGGGCCACGGCACCGCCTGCGTGCAGACCATATGGACCCGGGTGGGTTTTAATGAAGCAGCTAAAGAGCTGGTGAGCAGCAGATTCACTAATAGCTCCTTGTCAGAGCAGCGGTAAATACCCAACTCACACACTGTATTCCATCATTTGGTTTCTGACACAGACGGCCGAGCTGACAGGGAACATCTGTGACTCATTTTTCTTACATGACTTTTCCACCACGGAAAGCTGCAGCTTTTCTTCTCCACGTTTTTGATTTCATGGCTTTAAAGCCACTTACGTACAAACCCTACTTAACACAAGCTTTGTAAACTCTCACCATGACTTTATTAATGATTAATTAATCTGTTAACGAGGCTTCACATACTAAACATGAAGCGTGTTTCATGTTCATTGAATCAATCTGAACTAGACACAGACATACTTTGAACAACAAGAGTTTATGAGTTGTAATTAACGGCTTCATAGATATTGATTGTTAATCCTCAATAGATCATTAATCAATTGATCTTGTACATGTTAAAAATCTACAACAATATTTTTATTTTACTACACAGCTTTTAATTGCAAGTTTCTGTCTTTTTAATGAGCAGACAGATGTGTGATAGTAAAGGTCAGGAAGTCATAAACAAAGACCTGCAACAATCCATCAAGTCTCCAGTTCTCAACGTTACAGTTTAATGGGTCGAGATGTTCTGCTGCTGCACCTTCTCCAGACAGACGACAGACAGACGTCGCACGGTCTGTTGGAACAGACGAGCCACTTAATCATCATATTGCATATAAATATATTGAGATCAGCTACATCCAGGTCATTCCACAGATCTGCACAGAATGTTATGTATCTAAAATATAAGTACTCCACACGCGCCACATAAATCTTTACATAAAGATCTCTGCATTCACCAAAACGCCGTATTTCACAATGTTACCAAACCTCTAATAGTTGATGAGTCCTCACTTGACTCACCCTTATACCAAGTCTCAATAAAAGTGGCTCAACAGCTTTTGCGTAATCCTGCAGATACAGAGACAAGCGTAATGTCTCTGTGCAGGTGACCGGTAGCTATAACCTTTATATGAAGTGAAGCCAGCTCCTGATGAACTGACGAGGTTTAAATGAGCAGAGAACTGAAGAAGTGCTCGTTCCTAGTTTCTCTCTGTAAGATTTTATTTCCATGTAAATTACGAAAAGGTCTCGACCCTCTTCTGTAAAGAGCCTAGAGATAACATATGTTGTGATTTGCTGTTGTATAAACTAAATAGAACAGTACGGATGCTACGCATTACTCTTCATTACTAGACCAACAGTAGAAACCACATGAGTGCACAACAGATCCCTTGTACTCTTAGTGAATCACATTTTTTCGTGATTAGATCCGAACCTGGAGTCTTCTCACAGTTTCCAGCCCAGCTTACACCCTAATGGGCTGATTCTGAGGAGGTTTTCCCGCAGCCTCTCCACCAACAAAGCAGCACTCTTATCTGAGGCCGTTTTCAGGTGTTTTTTGTTGGTTAGACATAAAAAACAGGAGTAATTACTGGAAATGTGTTTCAGCAGGTTTTTAAACAAGGCTCCCTGATACAGGAGTTTCATTTAATTTCATTAAGTAGCTTATACAAGCGCAGAGCTACTCGCTGTCACCGTGGAGGCTTTTCAAACTCCAGACGAGGCTGCACCGTCCTCGGGGCTGTAAATCCCCCCTGCACCGCTCCGAGTCCTGCTCGTCTGAGCCCTAATCAGCAACTAGCATCAGTGCAGGGAGATGATGCCCTGAGATGAAAGCATAGCAAACGCAAACACATGTTTATCTTAATGACAAAAAGGCTTCTTTCGATCCTCACTGAAACAATAGAAAAACATGAAAATGTCATTGCATTTCCATTTTTCACGATTCACTTCCCATTTCAATTCCACAGCTCCTGTAGGGGATTTCATGAATGGCTGAGTATGAACTGCTGCTCTGGATGCCATTTTTCCCCACTTTGGTCAAATACACAGCACTGACGGCAGGAGAGGGGGGGTGGGGGGGGTGAGAGGCTCATCTGGAAGTTGGGACTGTACCACAGCAGGTTCCCAGGGCTCCAATACCGAGTATGGTTACATTAAACAGTAGGGATCCAGGGCCCACAAGCTTGTGTGGAACACTGTCAGGTTCCACTGTGGGTCAGGGGGCCCCCAGGCTTCAAGCGCGGCCCTCTATTACATTATACAGCCCGGGTCAGGTTTAGATTAAAGTCATGAATGAGAAAAGGAGACAGTCATTTAGAGAGTTACTCATTTATTTAGCCCCCATTCTGCCGAGACAAAGCCCGAGCACACGGGGTGCCGCGCAGGGGCCGTCACCGGGCCCCATGGCCGGCGGTACTGCCCCGGTTTTGACCCTGACAACGGTCCCCTCTGTGCTGCTTAACCCCTCGACTCGCCTGGTTACTACCGAGTGTGTGACCTCAGCATGTGTGGATCTCTCACAAGACCGAGCACCACGCTGGGTCTTGGCCGCTGCTGAAATACCCCTGTGTACCCCCTTATTGTCTGCCCCAGCGTGGGCCGGGTGGAGGGGCAGAGGGGGCGGAGGGGACACTTGGATGGGGCGGGGGGGGGAAGCATGGCAACCAAGAAACCAGACTTGGGAACTGGGAACTGTTTGAAGTCCGAGAGAGAAAGAGAGAGAGAGAGAGAGAGAGAGAGAGGGAGAAACAACCTGCAGCCTGTGAGTGGGATTATCAGCCTCAGATATCTGTCTGATGGCAGAGCAGGAACTCCATCAGCCTTTCATGTCCGCACCTCCACATTTGCATCTGTGTCATTAACATCCTGTCAGTTCCACTCCTCCACGCACAATAAACTCTGAGAACACACGTTACCACTGGGTCACTGTTACAAAGACACACAGCAGAAGCCCAACTAACCAGTTTCTCATCCCTGAGCAAATGTTATGAATATTTTTTGACTCACCCTGAAACCAGCTAATGCTGGTAAATGATGGCACTGCTGTCCAAGTAAAACAATGTGACACTCACACACACTGTATCACTAAGCTCAGGAGCCACTGAGTCACCAAGGGAGGTGCCCTGCGGGGAGTTTAGGAGGAGTAATGTCACTTTAGTATCCACACTGGAGGAATCTGGGCTCAAATCCAAAAGTTTCTGCAGAAAACTTGTGATAATTAGAACCAGGCAGCAGCCCAAACTTTCCAACTGCAGGGTTTTACTCAACCAACACAACAAAAATACACTTTATCAGCAGTTGATTGCGGAGCAGTATGTCACCGTGATGCTCCGGCAGATAATAACCGACATAGCCTCGACATAACTTGGCATGAAATATCTCCAAACTCCCGCTGGATCAGGAGGAGGCTGCGCGTTTGGCACAAAAAACAACTCTGTCAGTTCTAATCGATGGCAGCAGACTGGGGGCGACTCAGCATCAGTTTAACCCAGCAGGAAAACATCTCTCTCCCGGCGCGTCTAACGCTCCTGTTTCAATTTCCAAACCGAGTCTGTGGAGCGAATACTGCCCATTAATGCGTAAGAGCCGGGCAGCCTGCGTGAAAACGTTCAGCATGTTCCACTGTCAGGTGTGATTTATGACGCACGCTTGATTGCAAAGATGAGTCAGGATTATTAAATCTCAATCATCACAACAATCGGTCAGTGACTGAGACTGTTGAAATCTGGAGTGAAGCGACAAACCCCGGTTTGTGAAGCTGGAGTGCGCCGAAGGAGAGTTTATAAATGTGGTGATTCAAAGCAAATGTTACAGCATGAAATGCATTTGTATAAATCCGTGCAATTAAAAGATTTATTTTAAAAAAATATGTAAAGTGGGGTTTTGCTTTGCGTCTGTAAGTGGAGCAGCTTGAATTACAGACTCCACAAACACCGGTCGGAGCGCAGCGTCAGCCGGGCAGAGTGGAGACTGAAGCCGGGGGGAGGGAGCCCCAGTGTGCCGGTGCGTCCCTGCGGATAGAGCGGGCGGTCGAGCTACTTACTTGGGGTTGGTCCGGTTCCAGTTGACGGCGTAGCGGTCGGACACCACCTTGGAAGCCGGGTCCTGGCCGTGCACACACACCCCAATGATGAGGAGGAGGAGGAAGAGGATCATGTCCACCTGCGGCATAGTTGCACTGGAACTCCGATGGTCGACTACAGTCCCTCCTGGTTCTGACTGAAAGGTTCTGGTGGATGTGGCGGTGAGACGCGGGGATGTGAGGGGGGAAGAGAGTCCACTTACACCCGCACAGGTGTAGCTCCTTCCTCGGTGTTTTGTAACCAAACACAATCTTATTTTTATCTCCCTTTTAAAACGTGTTCATTCAGATCGTCTCCCTTCACTTGCTGGAATAAAACAGTTCTTGAGAAGCTGGTGAACATCCACAGTGACTGTGCCAGTTCATCGAGCAGCCTTCCCGCAGATCAACTCTCGCACAGCGAACACTTTCTCCAACTCGCACAGTTTCCCGGAGAGAAAGCACAGCGTTTACGCAGAAGTAAAAAAAAAACATAAAAAAACAAGAGGATAAATGTTCCAAGATAAAAAGCTACAGTCCTCGCACCAGCACCGTCTCCAACTCGGGATCTTTGCCACTAAGACGCCGAAAAGAAGCAAGCTGAACCCCGCAGCAGCAGCTCCGGTTGAACCCGCAGCTGCCTGAACGCTCCTGCCCCGCGGAACAGCAACAAGAAGCGCGCTGAATGGAACCTCTCCGCCGCGCGTAAAACGCACAGTGGCCGGGTCAAATCTCTCCTGACGGGCGGCTCCAACTCAGAACCGAGAGCGCACAGGACGCGGTGTTGTCAATGTGGAGGAACCACACCGAGTCAGCGGGCTGCTGCGGCCATGCTCCCACAGACCAAACCCCCTCCTCCGCCTCCAACCCCCCCACCTCCCTCCCTCCCACTGTGCCAGCCGGAGCACACTGCAAAAAATGACTCGTCTTGGCTGCAGAGGCGTTGAGTCTCAAATCTCTGGAGCTCGTTCTCTCAAAGGAAACGAGAAATGGATCAATCGGGCGTGGGGTTTGCTCCAAAGGTGCCATGCGTCATTTTCTCATATTGTGGTAGAATAATCAGATCAATCCACGTGAGAAAAGTCCAACTCTTGACAGGTTTTAAGCAGCGCAGTGTTACTCCAGTTTCTTCATGTTGGATGTTGGTGTTTTTACATCTTGCAGGTATTTCTTACAGTGTACAGTTTCACGGTTGCGCACGGATCTCGTTGGCTTGGATTTTGAATGACGGGCGTTTCGCTTACAAAAACAACATCCCTCCTCCTGGGGGGGCATCTGAGCTTCCCAGGCCGACACACAGATCCCAGATCATTTCATAAACACGCCGCATAACAAGCCTCCTTTCACCGGTTAAAGTCAAACCCATAATAACCTCAATTTGTCCAAGTTTCCCCCTTTTTCAACATTTGTCCAGTTACAATCATTTTTCATCCTCTTGTGCCAGAACCGAACTTCAGCTGTTTCCTTTGCAGATGAACCAACTTTACGAGTTGACTAACACTGATGACACGGCTCCAGCCGGCTCCAGGACACTGGTTTTAACAGGCAGAGAGATGCCCAGAAACCAGTCTGTTGACAGGAGGCTCATCTGGCACAGCCTCCGGTTGTTTTGGGGAAAACAATATTTCCACTCGGCACTTAATAACCAGAGCAGTTTATGGTCATGCAGCACAAACAGCTTTCATATCCTCAGCACTTTTATTGGCCACACATCCAACTCAGCTCACAGCCATGATCAAACTGTCTCCTGCAGGTTTCGAGGCTGTAGATCTGCAGAGGGATCATGACTCACTGCGCCACGTAGTGGTGGTCATGGGAAAGCCATATTATAGACCATAGTATTATTAACCACAGGATTAAAAGAGAAGCAGTGTGGATTGGTGAAGGATTGAGTTGGACTAAAACAAGAGGACGAGCAAGAAACTACATAAATGGTGATTTTGAAAATGATTTCAAACACCTCAGTATTGACTGGGTGGTGATGTTCTGCAAAAATATCTTCCTCTAACTCGGTATTGACTTGTGCAGTGGCATTTCTCCCATTGAGCACTTAGATCCCTCTGACTACCAAGCATGTACCAAAGATACATGTAGTAAAAGCATCTCTGAAAACAAAAGACACGTCATGCGGCTGGTTTCTTTCAGGGCCGTGGTCACATGGAGTCACCAAAACATGACCTATGGGAAACACTTTAAAACTGCCAGAGGTCACAGGATGTTTGGGGGATATTACGTTTATTTGTTTTAACTTTGATGTATGTTGTAAATCTGTAATGTGTAATGTGTGTGTGTGTGTGTATTCAGAGGAAATGGCCCAGTTTAACCTGGATTCTATTGGACACTGATCAGTTCAGTCCTCTCACACACATGCAGAACAAGTTGTGCTGGAGTTTTGCACCAAACCACAATCCCCAGTGACACTGTCTTCAAATAAATCATATAAAACAAAAGACTATAAGCACATTTTAAAATCTTTTATCAATCACGAGGAGGTTCCACCAAGTTTCCCTCCCTCCTTTCTGTGTATGTAGGCCTATGGAAAATGTATATGCGGCACTAAAGTCTATCTCAAAAGGAAAATCCTGACCACCACTGTCTGAAGCTGACATGCACTGACCTCTAGAGATCCTCCAGACATTCTCCGGAGGGGCTGTATGTGTAAACACAAATGAACTTCTAAGATCTTCTGGACTCTCTGCAGCCTTTCTCCGTGAACTCTGCAGAACGTCTGGAGGAGCCGATGCTGCAGGATTCACTGCGTGCTGCAAAAACACTTTGCAGCAGAATTAATATATTGCGTTCCTGCTGCTTCCTGCTGCTCCATCCCTCGCCTGAATATTCTGGAGATATCTGTGAATGCGTTTGCAAGAAGAATCTCCCGCTGCGTTGCTCATGTGTGAAAGGCAAACTACGCAGAAAGTCTGGACCCAATTCTGCAAACATGCTCCAGAGGTCACGTCTGAAAACGGCTTGAGGACCAGCAATGAGTCTCTGTAGGAACTGAACACCCTGCTCATTAAGGAGGAGACAGTTTTATCCTCTGCTGGGTATAAAAATATAAGAGTATGAAGTATTTAGTCTGTATACACTCCACCTGGTGGACCTGGGAGATGGTCCATTAGTGAGTCTGTGCAGAGACGCGTGGAGCTCAGCCTGGTGGTTGAACTAATCCTCCTCGTAACAACGGTACCACTGGGGAAGCTGGTCTGGGCTCCTGCAGCAGAATTGTAAACTTTATGGAGACACTGAACAGTCTCCTCAAACGGTGGCTTCTGTTCACAAACATCCTGATTTATTCCACATGAACAGGCTCAGTGAACTCCATCACGCCCGCTCCACAGCTCCTCTCCATCTGTTTGGCCCCTGATACCCCCGCTGTGTGCACACTCACTCTGAAAGTGTCGGGCCTCACGGAGCACAGAAGTGAAATAGCTTTTATAACGGACGAGTCGGAATAATTCCTCACTTGATAAGGTGTGTTTTTTTATTTGAGCAGGACACAAGCTCTCGGGTGAGCACCTGCAGAATGAAGTGAAATAGAAAAGGGCGACGGGTTGATAGCACATCAAATACTTTATTGCCTGTGACTTTGCTGCACGGTAGCTAAGAGGTGCACGCCGCTGTTTCAGAGCGGTGCTGTAAAAACAATTGTCACAGTGGATCATTAGATATTGCTGTGTAAACTCACAGCAATAGGTTTCAATATAGAGGTCTGAAAATGGATGTGGTCGTATCTTTGACGTCCAAACGGTAGAGGAGCACAAACACTGGTGATGTAAATAAAAATTTAAAACCATGAATCCCCACTTTCAGAAAAATCCCAGCATTTATATTAACAGCACTGAGCCCATGGGTTGATAAATGGACGTACAAGTATAATTAAATTGAACAAGCATAACTATTTATTGACTTAAATCAAATTAAATTGTGAGGTTAACAAGTTAAAAATGGGATTAATGTGACCACAAGATAATATTTAAATAAAGAAAATATGAAGGGGAAGTTAAATTATAAAAGATAAACTTATGTGAAGTGAATATGAACTTTTTTAAAAGATGATTTCCTGCCTGCCTCCTAGTTTGAACCTCAGGACCATGATGGAAATAAGTCATGTCAGTTTTATTACAAATACTGATGATTGTAATACTGTATGTACAGCACTTGTGTACTGAAATCTATATAATCAAATATAATATATTTAGTTCAAATGTTACACGTTATCTTCCTGGTGCAGGTTCAGGCTCTTTATCGGCTCCATGTTCACTAACTGTAGTTTGGAGCTGAGCAGGTGGAGCATGGTGGCTTCATCCCAGTTTGATTCACTGTTAAAATGAATAAAATAAAGGACTCACAGAGTTGAATGGATCAGCAGATGGGTTCTGGTTTAAAAAACGATAAAAGCTCACGGGTGTTTCATAAAGTTGGAGCCCAGAAACAGGCTTCACTGTGAAAATATTTACGAACTGAACCAGATTAAAGTTTCCGTGAGCAGTAACAACTGATCTGAGGTCAGAGTTCGTCGAGTCGACAGGTTTAGTTCATGACTGTGAAACACAGGATCTTTTTTTATAAACATAAAGAATAAAGGCTTTTAAAGCAAAACTTGACATAACATGACAAACTCACAGGTCTCCTCTGTTTGTTATCATGACATCGGGGGTTCAAGTCCTGTATAAGTAATGAGTGTTCTTCTATAACGACTAACAATAAAAACATATAAAGTTATGATATGGCATTAATTAGCCTTGATATTTAAAATAGAACCCCAGATTTATTTTACTTAATGAGTGAACAGGTAAAAGAGGAACGTTTAGGAGGAGCTCCACCTTTAACTCAGACTGACTGTAACACTGCTGAATCCTGAGGTGAAGATCAAGATCCCAATTTAGAAAGACGATGAGATTCGTGAGCTTTTTGCCGTTAAACAAAAATACTGATCTTTCTACAGCACAATGTATACGTCACGTCCGGCCTCCTGCTGCTCGCCTGAATTTCTCCTGAACCTGGAACATTTTCCTGTTGTCATGAAACCATGAACCATCTCCTGCTGCTTCTTCATAAGATGAACGACAGATAATGTCTGAAAATATCTCGATTTAAACTTCCTTCATGCAACAAAAGAACAAAAGACGCCTGAGTTACTGAAACAAACCTGGTTTCAGTGTGACGTCATGAAACCCTCTCCGTGCACATGTGCTCGTACGCTGCACACACACACTTCTTCAAATCTCAGAGGGATCGAGCTGAACCCAAACTCAACAGCATCATAATCATCTTCCACTGGGCTTTTACAGTAAATCCCCTGCACACAGTGTTTGTTTGGGTGTCGTGGGGCGGTCACTGAGTGCACGCGTGTGACCTGTCAATGCACGTATGTGTATGCACAAACCCTGCACGTCTGAGGGCTTTTTTTTTTTTTGCATGTGAACTTGTGTGTGTGTGTGTGCGTGTGTGTGTGTGTGCGTGTTAGGCTGATCATCACCTCACCCAGGCAGACTAATCCACGAGCTATAATCACCTCATCTCAGCAGCTAAAGTGCCTGTCCTACTTCATTTATGCCTGATATATGTCTGTGTCCCCCAAGACAATGGAGTCATTATAAATTAGGGTCAGTGGGGCTGCCAGCACAACACACAGCCGTGCATTCTAATGTTTCTCATGGCCTTATAAGTCCACTGTCACACACACACGCACACATTAGGAATGAGCGCACTATATGAAGAGTACATCACAGTCTCAGCTGCAGGTTGTTGCTATTTTTCCCCTCCTGCGTTTTTTGTGTTTTGTGTGTTTACGTTGTGACACAGACATCACAACCCCCCCCCCTGGTCCTCCTCCAACAGCAGCTGGTAAACAGATTGAGGCTCTGAAAAGAAAAATCCATTTCAATATTCCTAACTGGACTCGTGCTAAGAACAAATTGTTTCTGTTGTCCCCCTGTACCCACTCCAGTTGTTATTGTTTTGTGGATTAATTTTTGAAGACTTCAACAAAGATCTGTTGGTGTTACTGTGAGGAGTAGAAATCTTTTTTTTCACTTTTTTTCGTCCAAAGACCAAATAATACAAAACTGCAGGTCTAGTTGGAAATCAGTGAGGAGGAAAAAAAAAAAGCAGCCGCACTAAATCCATTGATATTTCTCGAAACACAAAATACTTTTCTCTAAATGTGTTTTTCTTTTTGTTAGTCACTATTATTCCCAGTGCTGGATAATAATAATATACAATAGGACATGAAATAGCTTTACAAATATTTAAACCTCTGAAGTGTTGTTTATGTTTGTCTTTTCTTTATCTTTCTCATATATTGAGTATTTGGTGCATGCAGCCACTTTTTCAGTGAAATAAATAACTGTCCTTAAATGCAGCTATTGGTAAAATTACCATATGAATGTTGAAGTTGATTTTTAAAAATCTCAATATAAAATGTGTTTATGTCAGATTTGTACATTATCATCTGTCTGGTTCTTTGTCAGAATGTTTCTATTCATTTTACAACAGAGCATATGTTTAATTTAGTTCCTAAATGGACCATAATTTACAAAATAAACATCAGCTGCATTGAAGAAGACTTGGAACAAAACATGGGGACATAAACTCCTTTGGCAAATGTTTACTGACGTTATAAATCAAGTCAGACAGTCATTTTCTGATAGACTTCTATAGAAACCACTTCTTTTGTTATTGCAGTGCGACAGTCGCATAATAAATTCATCCTAAATGTCAAAGTCAAAGTAAAGTTAAATCTGCTCTGGTTAGGATTCTGTAAACTGAAGTTTTTGCAGCATAACAAATGCAAAAATAAAATTGCAATCAATTTCTGCTAAATGAGATCGGACTGAGCTGATATTAAATGTTTCATTTTAAACCAATTCGGTCGCTCTGCTTATTCTCTCTTATTCAAAACCCACAGGGTGTTGCAGTAACTTAGCCCCAACTACAGATCAATGTCTGGTGGTGGTTATGGTCACATGTGTTATCGGAATAAATTCTGCATCATAAACAGACGTTTCTCTTCCTTTTCTGTCTCTCTCCTCTACCCTCACTGTCCATTCGACTTGGCTTCACTTCCTTCTCTTTTCTTTGTTTTCCACTGCTTGTAATGCGATTGCCATCCCCTCATGGAAAAGTAAATGTTTATCTCTCCCCCAAGGGAGCGGTCTATTCCTCTGTCTCTCCTTCTTCATCGCTCTGTCTGAAACTCCAGCGTGAACCTTCCCAGCTGGTCGTTCATGCAGCACAGGCCTCAGGACCAAGGTGTTGAGGTTAGAAGAGGAATAGCCTCTAATAAAAGATTTGGCCATGATGGAAAAATATACAAGTTAAGGGGAAGATGCACGATGACAACTCGGACGCAGAAAGACGTGGGAGGTCTAAGTTATTCCTGTCGAATCTGCACTTGTGGGTCTGTGTGTGGCACCTGGTTGAACTCTTTTTGTATACATGACCTCTGCAAACACAAATACACAAGCTCACACTTGCATACAAAAGCCTGAGAGTGTGTTCAGGGTCACACACACACACACACACACACACACACACACACACACACACACACACACACACACACACACACACACACACACATCATGTGTTTTTATGGAGGGAAAGGCTCCTCCTCTCCATCCATGTTTTCATAGCGATGTTTCCCTGCATGTAGGTAAGTAATGTCTGTGACCCGTGGAGCCCGCCCTGCTTAAAGTCATTCAAACTGAGCGCCGCTGACACTGGAATGTTAGCTATGTTGATGGGGGAGGTTCTCACCAGATTCGTACATTCATACCAGTGGCGTGCGCAGAGGGGGGTGGCAAGATGAAGAGCCCCTTTTTGTGGCCTTTGTGTTCCAGGGTTCATGCTTCAGTTTTGTTCACACCCGAACTGGACTTGGGTGGCCCAGATTTCCTTCTGTTTCACCACACACCTTTGCCCTTCCAAATTACCCCCAAGTGCCGCTTTATTTGGCCCGAGCATCCATCCTGTTGTGACCTTGTGATCGGTGAAGAGTGCCTTGAAGTGCACCTGTGGTCACCTCGAGTGGCTGTCGGTCAGAGCCGTCACTCCACGTCACCCTTAGTTCAATCAACTTTCCCTTCCACTCGGCCCAAGTGTCCCTCTGGTTAACCAAAATACCTCCAACCAATCCAAGTGTGGTTCTGGTTGAATAATGTCTAGATGTGCCCCTGAGCTCCGTCAGCCCACATGCCTCTTCATTTTAACTTTGGTTTTGATTAGTAATTTGATGCTATCAAAACGAAGTGAAATAAAGCTCAAGTGCCGCTCTAGTGGACCAAAGTGCCTCAAGGGCCTCTGGGGTCTTTCTGGTTGACCCAAGTGTCATGGTGCTCAACCAACTTGAACCTCTAGGTGAATAATGTGCCCTTCCTGTCAACCACTGGTCAATTAAATTGCTCTTCTAATCAGTCTGAATGCCCCCTGGTCAACTTGAGTTTCCTTCTAGTAACCAAACTGCTGTTCTAGTCTCCCCTGTAATCTTCTGGTTGAAGTGCAAAGCTGGTTGGTCAACATTTTCCTCAAAAGCCCCTCTGCTGGACTCAATTGCCCTTTCGTCTCCCAAAGTGCCCCTGTGACCAAACCAAATGTCTGTTCAATGAGCCAAACTACCCCTGTGGTTACCTCAGAGGCCTTTTCTCATGTGACAATGGGACAAAATACGAGGCAGGAGACGTGGCCCTTAATCATTCTCCCCTCGGCCCCTCAGAGAATCTGTGTATGACACTGATTCATGCAGTTCATGGAGAGGTGAGCGGGTCTGACCCAGGATCAGTGTCTCTGCTGCCTCAATCGAAATCCTGGAACAGACAAAGCTGTCACTGGCTCCCGGTCAAGACCAAACGAGAGGGTATCCTCCAAATCAAAGCTGATTCAGCCTCAGGGAGTCACACACTGTGGAGCTGAGTGTCCAGCGCACATATACTTATTGATCAGCCCTTATTGCCCTTTCAATCCTTCCTCTCACTCCCATTCTCAGAACACAATTCTGTCCGTCTGGAATAAGCTTGTTTTTAAAAACGGCAGGAGTCAAGATGAGATTTAGTGAGAGGAATAAAGGGAGATGGGGCTCCGTATGAGGCACCTGTAAACAAAGTGAGAACGACCCCTTTCAAGTTGCTTCTTCTCCATCAGAGCGATTAATCGTACATGCAGCTCTCGCACCATTTAGTTCATTGAATGAAAATGTCTGGAAATTAGCTTAGCCAGCTTTTATTCATTAGCCTCTGATCTGAGGCATTTTAAGCTGAAGTGGGTACTTGATCATAACAAGACATCGGGGAGCTGTGAGTCGGACTGCTGGAGCAAAAATCGCTCCGAGCGCACTAAAATTGATCTGACGCCAATGATGGAAAAGGACTCATCAGCTCATGTGTCTCGGTGCGATGAATGAGGTAGAGGGGGTGGGGGGGTGGGATCATGTGTTGGCAGGTCGACAGGTCTCTGTAAGGGCAGTGGGGGGGGGGTAATACATCGTCCGACTCTGTTTCCGACAGATATCTGATCCCTCTCTGTGTGAAAATGAAACTCTTCACTGAATATGAAATCACAAAACAACACAAATGAAGTTAAATGAAGGTGTATTGATAAAATCCACATGATAATAATTGTAATATAAACTGATGTAAGATTAATAGATTAGATCATTAGATCATTTCCATTTATTTCAAAGCATTAGACTAATAAACAAAACCTGAGGTCAATCCTTTCCCCGTGAGCCAGTGGTCAGATTAGTCTTCAAAGTTTGGAAAGACACCATGAAATCAAAAGTAAATTAAAATGAACACAACTCAAATAAATGTCAAGACAAAATAAAGTTCAGATTAGTGTGGGGATCAATACTTAATATATTTTCATGCATTTAGTTCTAGTCTTTAGAAAAGTTTCACACTGAATCTTTTCTTAAAAAATTCTGGTGAAGGTCTTTGCCACAAAATAAAAAGCATCTTCAATGGACTTCTGAATATTTCACAAATAAATGACGATAGATTGGACGGTCACAGTAGGGATCGCTGAGACAAGTCAAAACATATTTAAGAACTTCATCTGTGAACCAATAATTTTGCCTTGAGCAGTTTGTAGATTGAATTTTTTCGTATGTTTTATTCAGATTCTCTGACAAAACACCTGCTTTACATAGAAATTCACACTGAGACACTGGAACCCCGTGCTCACCTGCGATTTTTGAACTTTTGTCAAAGTTCCAGTGAACAGAAACCGGATCCTCATTAAGATTCTGCATCGAGTCCAGCCCAAAATGAATCAGCTCAAAAACAAATGTTTCCCCCAGTTTGATGTGAGGAATCTGACTTGAAACCTTACGAGATGAACTGCATGCTGGGCCTCATCAGCCAGCTTCAGAGAACGACCTCACTCAGGGTTTACTGGAGGTAAAGTCCTGCACCCAGACTCCAAAGTGTGGTGGAAACCCTTCCCAGAAGAGTGGAGGTGATTACAGCTGCAAATTAATGTCGATGGTTTTTGGAATGCCATCGTATAAGTCCATAAAATCTAAGTGTTTCGGCCGCGTGGTTTAAAATACAGCACTCAAGCAGTGATTGCAGTTTTCACCTACAGTGACGAGGAAACAGCGTCGAGACGTGAGACTCCCCCAAGCTACAGACTCCCATCACAATAATGGAAATGGATGACGTCACTCCGAGGACCATGAAATAAATGTATTTATGCCGTGCAATACTGAATGTCATTAAAGAAAAACATATATGTATAAAATTATAAAAATATAATAATATATTGTATAATATAATACACATATGTGATATATGCCTTAAATCTGATGATGCATGGACCCTATAATAGTTTTTGTCTCCTGGGCCGAAGCTTCATATCTCTTTTTTAATTCTGAACTCTTCCCAGTGGAAGTTAGCTCTGTTTAGGTCCAAACTTTTTGATCTACCGGCGTATTTAAACATCCCCTCTACGATCCACAGCTAAAATATCACCGCTCCACATCGGGCACACATGCATAACTTGTAGACGTTATTACAGCGCAGCTACTCCACAACTCTCTGCCTCTCCTAATTAGCAGACAGCCTGCGGAGAAGTGTGGGGCTGAGGTGACACTGCATTGGCTGTGGCTGGTATTGATGGATCACAGGCGTCTGTGCCAGCCCAGCAGACCGGCACAGGCAGGACTTACCGGAGAGACAGCTGCGAAAATATCTGCACCTTCTCTTATTCCATCTTGTACATAAGAGTTTTTATCTGAACACAAGAAAATACGAGATGTTCTCAAAAAAATACTTTGGAATTACCAATATCCCTAATTCCTGTGATTTAACCCACTAACACCCCACTGGAAATAAACACCCATCTAATGTTGGATTTGAAGTGTCTGAATCCTCTCCACAGTGTGAACTTGTCTGTTTCTGCGACTCCTTCTTCGCCTTTTTATTTTTTGCCTCCTCCAGCGATGTGGCTCTTTTTTTATTTAGTTTCAACAAGAACTATTCTGCTCATTTCACCGTTTCCACAACCCGAGGAAAGCTACAATCAGATAATAAAATCTAGAACTTTTCAAACAGACAGGTTATGTACGTTGGCTCCTCTGGATGTTCTATCATGCAGTGTAATCTTACACTGTATAAGCAGGCGGTAAGTGGCCTAATTAGTGTCTGAGCACTAACGGTGCTATTTTTCAATTACCTCCAACAGTGGGTGAAACCAAATCTAAGCACTGTGAGATTCTCTTATTCACGTAGTATTTCAGGGCCTGTATTCATGCACAAGTGCAGCAGAAATGACATCATGAGGCAGAGGCTTCCCTCCGGTGCTTTGGCCTGGTTACTGAGGGGCCTTCAAAAGACTTCGGTATATTATATATCCGTCAGAGTGATGCCTCCATTTCATCCAAACTAAACTGTCAAGTTAAGACAAAAGCAGACGATTCCTGATTATTGTAAACTGCCTGTGAGGACACACCCATGTGAACAAAATTGAAAAACATTTATCTGAGCGAGAAGGAGAAAATAATACGAGGAGGAGGAAAACAAGAAGCAAATTGTCCAACTCCCAGAGGAAATAAAAGTCTTCATAGTTGACGACGCTGGAAAAACAATAAAGAGAAAAGATGTGATACCGGTTGGTTTGATTTTGAAAACAAATATAAAAGAGCGACAACAACAAAGCGCAGTTAACTATCGTGTTTACCTCGAGCCCATTGATTCCCGTTCCCACTGTACGGATAACAATCATCATGATTACTCTGATACTGAAAGTTTCCGAGTTGAACAACACGTTTGTTCAAAACGGTGTCAAGAGGTTTCGAGGTACGCTTTTTTTAGCGTTCGGTGGGTGTGTCACGAGGCTTTACCCAATCAGCAGCAACATGTCTTTCGACTTTTTACTCAAAACCTGTGCTTCCGCTCAAATAGCCCCTTGTCCTCAGATTTGTTTTGCTTTTGCCCAAACTGTGGGTTGTGTTATTTTGTTGCTGATGGATTTCCTGCACTTCAGCGTCAGCTCCTCGCACTCACGCCACTTTTGTGCAAAAGGTGAAACATCTCTCAGATTTCGAGTGAAAGGCTTTTGAGTGAAAGCACGACAGCAAAAGCAGAGACTGTAACATGAAGCGTATTTTAAATTATTAAATGTATGTATTTGATGTATTTAAATCTGTCATCTACCGAGATTTCTGCCACAAGAACTCAAAGAATGGCTTCAGCTGCGACGACTGCATCTCACAACAGAGCGTTCGCCACAGTTTACGTTTTATAAAATGTTTTGCTGCGTTTGAAGACCTTCAGAATCTGTGTTTTCGCCTTTTATCAAGGCTTTTTAACCTTTCAGAACTTTCTTGTCGCCAAAAAAAAAGAAACTTGAGGGAGAAAACTGAAAAAAACATTTTTGCAGTATCTTATTTTACCTCAAGGTGATAAGGTGCACGCTCTCTTTTATTTATTTCCCTGTACTTTCAGAAAGAAAGGTCACGTAAACCAGAGGTGTGGAAGCCCCTGGCAGAAAATAAAAAAGAATTTCAGCTTATGCTCAAGGTCACTTCAACAGTGAGTGACAGAGTGATTGCTGTGAAGATGAAATGTGTGATTTCCAAGTCACAGGATGCTCTCGGTGGCTATCGGATCCCCCCCGCTGTCAAAAACAGACACCTTCGCCTCATTCATGGTCTTTATTTCCCTGCACAGAGACGCATCTCTCACCAGTCTCCTTGAAGACAGATTTAGCCTCCAAAGGTGATGTATTTGTTTAGTTAATCTCCTTCACAATCCTGAAAGCCCTCGCTGGTGAATTGTCAGTGAGGATTACTGGGTAAATCTGTGAGGGGCTGCTCGGAGTGAAAGCAGGGGTCATTTGTTTTTGAGGAGGGAGAGGAGGCCTCTTCTGGGCGATTTTTTATCTTTCGTGCTGGAAACTGGACAGAAAGCAAATGTTTCAAAAAACAAAAACATGGTCATCAATCTATAAATACGCTTTTTTTTTTCTACTAGCAGAAAAACTGATGCCTTGACTTTGACATTTACCTGCTGTGTCCCACAGTGTGAGTAAATTCCTCTCGGCCCCTGGTTTGTGTCACACAATGGACGCAGCTGAAGTGATTCATACAAGGTTGAATAGGAGCAGCAGCGATAGCTCAAGGTAATCAGGGTTCCAGTGACTGAGGTGTCTGGTTATTGTAACCTTGTCATGAAAAAACAAAGGAATCTGAACTGAGCTCCGTCTATTCCTTCCACAAAGGAAGGTGAAAACAGCTGAGCAGCAACATTTTCTGCTTCCAGAGCAAAAGAGTGTCTTTACGAGTGATGAAGACGGGGTCAGGACACTACGAGGACGATGAAGAGGATGACATAATTAGTCTCTATTGTCACTTTTATGAAAACAAAGGGCCAAATTAGTCGTCTTTCCTCGGTCCTGCAGTTGCAATCCTCATAAACTGCGTCTTCTTGTATATAATTTGTCGAGCATTTGTCTTTCTATTGAAGTCTCACAGAGAATGTTCAAGCAGCATTCTCCTGTAAAGTAGAACAAAGAAGTTTGTCTCTACTGTCACAAATATCTCCAAAGGGCTCGATTTAGTGATTTCACAGTAAAAAATAATAAAAGTTTTATTGAATATAACTTTTAATTTACGTCCAACAAGGAGGTTTTGTTCTCACCCCGGACAATCTGTTGGTTTTTGTCACTTCCTTTCTGAGATGTTCTGAAGCGGTAGGGTGTTTTGTTCAGATTCTTCAGGGCTCTTAAATATGGTTTCATAAGGCTGCAACAACTTCTTATTTTAAAACATAAATGTATTAAATATACAATGACAGAACGAAACAGAAAATCCTTACACAGCAGCTCAATGAAAGACGAAGCTATTGATAAAGTGACGTCTAGTGTTAGTGTACACACTGAAAATAATTGGGTCAAAATTGAACCAATCTGGGTCAATACAGCACCAACACAGCGATCGATGAACTTTACCCAGCAGCCATCGGTTTAAACGAGCAAAGAAAGGAGTCGTCAGATCCAGTTCATTTTAATATCTAACTAAAATATGCAGGTTTCACACTATTATTTTATACTGTGGCTCTTTTAAATGTACATATCACCTTTATATGAGGACATTGTTTCGTACAACTAACAGTATCTTGTTAGCTCTTCATTTTAATTATATTGCAACGGAGGAAAACACTTAGAATAGATGTAAAACTAAATGAATAATGAACACAACTGTGACAATGGTCTTTCCTGAACCCATGTAGTGGAGAGCAGAGCAAGCAGATATGATCAACATTCATTTTAGCTTGTGTGACAAGAGATTGCTTTTTGTTTTTGGGGTGGTGTTTATCTAGTACTTATGAGACCATGAAAACATTAGATTCAAGAAAAATGAAAGAAAAACCAGAGCTGGCTTTCTCAGCGTTCCATCTATCAGAATAATTATGTGATTTTCTGTAAGCATTAAGGCCAGTTCTGAGAAAAACTTTATCCTTGAGAGTCTATTACAGCAGTGAAACAATAAGCCCTGCTGCGCAAGCATGGCCATTAACTTTGTATTGCCTCCGTCTCTTATTGCCACTTCATGAATATGGTTTGTATTTCTTCTGCCAATTTGGTCAATGAATAAAATTCCGATGAGCAGTTTCATTGTTTCTGTGGCTCCTGACAAAGTGTGATGGAACAAGACTCTTCTGATTTCCATCAGGCTGCGGGACGGAACATGATGAGATGATTGTTTTCTGTTACATTAAGGCTTTATCATGTTTGTGTGTGTGGTCATGAATACATGGGTTCATAATTAACTTATGATGATTTTTACCATCGCGTTGTCTTGTTCTCTGTTGTTACATCCGATGGTAAAACTAACATCATTCATCGTTTGCAGGTCAGAGTTCAGCAGCAGCTCAGAACTGAAGTTGTTTTGGCGACATATCGCTCTGAAAGTGAGGCCAATTCACCTGGATGGCCTCCATGTTAGCAGACGGGACATGGGCCAAACTAAAAACAGACAGCTGACGGATGTCGAGCTCATGACTCTGTCTCCAAACAATCAATAGTACAAGATGGCAGCACCTGTATCTGGAGTGTTTTTACTTTACAGGAGGAAGTGAAGACTCCATCTTTATTTGATATATTCACATACAGAGTCTAAATAACTATGAAATTAAAACAATTCCATATACTTGCTCTGGTTTTACGGGTGCAACCTCATCTGGGTCCTTGAAATTCACAATGAATTATGTCGGGTGAAAATATGCGACACTGTGCGCACCCACAAAACTCGCACACACCCTAAAAAATCTGTGCCGCCAGTTTATGTTGCGGCCTGTTAGCAGCTACTAAAACCACAAGATTTGGGAGTAAATCAATGCCCCTGAACGCAACAGCCACTTAGACACATTTACTTCTCTCTCTATAGTGACAGTGGTGGTTATGGCAAAACCACTATTATTTTTATAACTGCAGCAGCAATTACTAGGATTAAAAGTAGTGGTTGTGTGATTAGTAGTGGTAGTACATTGTAAACAGGGGTTTTAATTAGCGTCTGTGTTTCCACAACCTGGCATCAGCATGTCATCCTATTAGCTGCGGTTTAAATTCAACAAAGAGTTTGAGAACTAAGAAGCGACTGGTTCAGAGGTGAGTCAACTCATCTGTTTCTTGCCTCTGTGACTCGACAGCGCTCTGAAGCTTTTATTATTGCCACCTTCTCTTAAACCATTTTCTTGTGTATGGGCGACAGATAAGAGAGGAGCAAATGAAAGATGATGATGATTAAAATAATACGCCTCTTATCGCAGCGGAGAAAGTCTGCCTGTGCGCACTGAAGAGCCCGTTTCAGACGGTCGATATTGCCTCTGTGTTAAAAATGAAAAGTATTGATCGTTTTTCACCTCAAGCCGCTCAGCTGATTGAGCCTGAGAAAATCTGTATCAGCCGCCGAACCCCTCACAAGCCAGGCCGAGAATGATAAAGCAGACGAAAACGCCTCCGAGTTCATCTGAGGGAGGTGGGTTTCCTGTCAATGTGATTTCAGGGAGCAGAGCAGAGTCGCTCGTCCCGTCCGGTCCTGTAAGTCACTCTGATAACAGCTTTATCTCAGGGACGTCTCCGTCCTCAGTCACACCTGGACATCCTCCAAGTTTCCAGATACAGATGTGCGTGACGCAGTGTGTTCGGGAGGCCGGGCGTGACCTGTTGTTTAAACGTTTAAACGTAAGCAGGAGCTGCTGAGGTGCTTGAATTGAAGCAGAGGCCGCTCACTCCCACAGTAATCAGTCTGGGAAACAGCCGCGAGCTATCAGTCAGCCCAGACACAGCTTGTCATTGAGCAAAAGGTAACGTGTTGACAGACTGAGGTCGGTGTTCTCTGGGACTACAGTTCTTTCATAAACGCATGCTCACTGAGCTCACAGCTGGATGATTAGATTAGTGTGACCTGTAATCGAATGACAGGGTCCGGTGACACACACACACACACACACACACACACACACATACACACACACACACACACACACATACCAATACACTCACGTATGTTGCATGAAACTGAAGTGAATCCTTCCAGTCACTGCGTTCATGTGTGGAGAATGAGACACAGACGCAGAGATCAGCTGATCAGCGACATTGGTCACAGAATGATACTCGCAGTTTTCACCGCAGTGTGTTTGTGTGTTTGTCAGCAGGATTTAATGGATTTCCACAAAATAAGGTAGAAGGAGGGAACTATACAAATACAATTTGATTTGATTTAAATTTGATCGGGACAAAAGACGGAGTATTTTTGTATCACATTGTTTAGCAATCGGAGGCATTTGGACGATCGTGTTTTCTGTTATTTAACATCCAGCTGCTTTTGTTTTGAAAAATTCTGTCTAAAACTAAAATTTCCATCGAAAAGCTGTTCGGGACTTGGATGAAAACAGGAAGAACGCACCCAACAGATCGTATAAACTGGGCAGTGTTGGGTTTGTGTGTTGTATAGTAGTGACCAGTAGTGTAACTAATTACTTGAATAATGAGGTAAATCAATTTGTCTCCTGTGAAATGGACAGTGACAGACTATAGCAGACAAATGACCCATCACTCGATTTGACTCAATTGTGACTCCGGCAATCAGCATCTGCACACAACGGCCGACAGTCTGAGTAGCACCAGGTTTTTAACCTGGAAATAAAGTCAAGGACAAAAATATATATTCAGAGTCTCTCTTCATCTAAGAGCATAATTGCAATATCCTGAAGAAGCTGGTAAATGTCTGAGAAACAGTTGTTATTCATCTCACACAGCAAAAAACTATTACTGACTTGGTACTTGATTTAACATCCTGCTGAGGCGACAATAAATAGGTCTATCACAACATGTCAGTTGTGTTTTATTGTTCCACTGCTTACTTCATCACACTGATAATACGCACAGCTATACGTGTCACTCCGTGTCACAGGCTCGATATGGAGCTGCGTGAGCAGTTCTTAATAAAAGAACTGAGGCATTTAGAAGTAACTCAAAGGCAACAGATTATTTTGAAATAATTAGTAAAGTCATAATTACAAGGTGAAAACCCTGCAGTCATTTACGCACTGTGTGATCTCTCTGTATCCGAGTTGACTCAAAGCTTGAAGGTGATGCCTGATGCCTCATGTTGGGGGAATCGTCACAATGACAAAAACTAATCACAGTTTCCAACCCAGGAAACTGGGAAACAACATAACTGTCTTTCATAGCTGTGTGAGGGACGAGAAACTCCACAACCAGATGAACCATTATTCAAAAATCACTGTTGCACATATGCACCAGGATGATTTGACAACCTGCTCACAGGAGGAGGACACGACTATCTGTGCATGTAGTCTGATACAGAGGGAGAAGAGAAGAGAGACACCATTATTACTTGTTACTGCTGAGAGAGGACGAGCATTGACAGGAGAAGGAGCAGTGAGAGGTGAGAGAGTAACGAGTGGATGAGGGGAAGAGGAGAAGGTTAAAGGGTGACAGAGGCATCAGAATGACAGAGGAGAAAGAGGTTTTCTGCGAAATCTGAGACAGAAAGTGGAGGAGAAATAAAAGCAGGAGGACAAAGACATGTCGGAGTGAGAGGAGGACAAGGAACACGAGAACGAGAGGCACAAGATAGATGGCAAATTCAATGTACCCGAGGAAAAGGAGGCGAAGGAGGGAAGGTTTAAAGGAGGAGGAGATGACTGACGTGGAGTAAGAGGAGTATGTGACTGGCACTGAGGCTGCAGGCTGCATCTACGGGCCCGTCCGCAGGTCACGGAGGCCACAGCTGAATCCACAGATGCTTCTCAGTCAAGAGGATCCGACAGTGACCTCCTCCCTTAAAGAGGAGGTGATTTATCATTTAGGCAATAAATCAGAATGTGTGACCTCCCCTGCACACAGATCACGCCCCGGACTGTTTACTCTACCACCCCAGCAATCCATTATGTGGCAACTGTCAGCGTCAGCAGCAGCAGATACACTGACGATACACGCCGATCAGAGTCGTCCGGAGACAGACTCCTGCCCCCTGCAGGGAACCATCAAAGATTCTAACATGTTCATATCACCAAATCATGTCTGTCTGTTTTCCAGAGATCTCGTCTCTCATGTCGTCTCCAGACTAGAAGAACAGATTATGTGGCCAAATCATTTCATAGTTACAGACAGAATCTTGAATCAGAGGGGGCTGACCAGCGAGCGTCACTCAGCCGATGTTGTGTTCTTTTGTTCAGAACCGAAACGTGGCTGCAGCAGCGTAACTAACACGTCTGTTTCCCAGGTACCAGGGGAACAGTAGGAAAGAACCAACTTGAGCAACATTTTGCAAAACAAGCAGCTGACGAAGCTTGAAAGTTTTTCATACTGAAGTCACATTTGATCGTGCAGGTTTCTGTCATTGGAATCACCACTCAGAAATAATTTGTTTAAATGTCCAGCGTGACGTCCTGCGTCTCGACCAGATCGTCTATCGCAAAACATCATTCATATTATGTCAAACAAATAAATTCTATTTTTCAGCTTCACAAAACAACGTTTTCAGTAAAGTTGAGTTGAGCTGCTGTCGTTTACTTGAATCCCTGAATTATCTGAGGAGAGGGAGGATTACACGGTAAAACTTTTATTTCACTTTGAGCTCATTAATAAAAGTCATTCATGTCTTTGTGCGACTTTATGTATAGTTATTAACTGACTGATGATTATTAAATGATGATGATCATTGTAACTAAACTACAAAAGTTCTTCTTCTAGTGTTTTTATGAAACTGCTCCAGGGTCCGACCTTCCTCTGGAGTGTGGGAGGCCTGATTCTGATCTTTATGCAGCCTGGAAAAGATTGTAATTAGATTTGTGATCTGGCCAAAAGAGACACGTTCAGTTTATATGATGAAGTGCACATGTGAGTGTCTGAAATCGCATCTGGATTTTTATTACAGATGTAACACAGCTGAAATAACAAATGTAAAAGGAGCCATTAATTTTGCTTTTTAAAATTCAATTTCACACATTTCTAGCAGAATGTATAAGGAGACGGGGACAACAAAGAAATGTTTTAAAAGCCTTTTCAAATCACCCGATGTCTTTAGGAGTGCTTATGGGTAAAAAAAGTAAATTAAATTAAATTTCAGCATCATGAGGTTACATTCTAGATATCCTAAAAACACTTTGATGAGAATACGTTGGAAGAAGGTCTTTTCTGTTTCTTTCTGTTTTAAACACTAGTATTGACTCTGCTGGATTCACAGTCTTTACGTCACTGTATCTGAATGAGTGACAGACGCAGAAATTACAAACCTCCTCTTTGGTCTCCCACAGTGTTGGTTTAGATAAGCTGAGTTCACAAACTTAAGCTAATCAACCTTAATCATCTGAACACAGAGGAATGTAAACAGTGACTTATCTCCCGGTTGGAGCGGGGGTGGTGGTGGTGGTGGTGATGGGTTGATTCCAGGTTGTGATTTTGTATCGCTGCTGTTTTTACACAACAGACTGGTAAAGAAAAAAATCACCTGTCAGTTTCCTTCAAATATTTTGGTGGAATTAAGATTTTTAATTTTGTTCCCTGCGTAAATTTATTGTATTTATCCTCCACAGCTGCTGATGAACAATCATTTTTATACAATATTGAACTGTAGCTGATTCAGCTTTGTTCACTGACGTCCAGTGTTCATGTCTCACATCTCTGAGCTCTAAAACAACAACAGAGCTTCAGAGCAGTTGTCATCATCCTCATCCTACGGACCTCAAACTAACTGACCCCAGATGACCTGGCTGCAGCGCCTCCTGGTGCCTGAGTGGAAGCGACACAGGCTGGCGTGAGATCACAGAAAAAAATTTCTCCCAACTAATCCCCAACCCTCTTCAAACACAGAGAGGAGAAAAGAAATGTGGAAATAATCAAAAACTGAATGAAAATAATAATCGCTGATTCAGCTGATTGGGGGAGTGAGGTCAAATCTAAAAAAAGGGACGATTAAAGCTCCTCTGAAAAAACAAATGGTGTGACTCAGCTGTCATGTGGCTCTTTCATAATGGATTACAGTTGTTTCCTGAAACATATAATTTAAAAATCTGCTGATATTCGTTTAAAACTAAAAATGAAAAGAGCCTCGAGTAAACATTTAGACCTTTTACTGTATTTTATTATTGTAAATGTATTTAATATTGTTAAAATATTTCTATCGTGTTATTGTTGTTATTATTGGTCGAAGGGAGATGTTGACCTGATGATATCACCACAGCAGAGGTCAGAGGAAACCAAAAGCTTTAGGACTCAATCTGCTGCTGGAAAACAGCACATTTAAAGGAAATCCACCATGAGGATGTTTAACTGTTGGATGAAAAACAAAAACATTACTCTGAACAAAACCCTGTTGTGTGACTGTATCACTCCTGACTTTCTAATGAGTTCAATCTTCTCCCACATTCACTGCATTCTGCCCCCCACACCCTCTGTGTTAATGTAATGTCACCTTATCCTGCGTCACGGGAGCTTGTGGTGCTAACTCCTCGCGGAGCACATGAGCCGTCCACATTCCATAGACGGAGCTCTCCTCCGGACGTCCAGACAGAGGTCCTCATTAGCAATGACCTCGGAGTTAATAGCTCTTAATTCCGCATGAGCGTAGCGACCTCTAGCGCACCAGGGGTCAGAGGTCGTGGCACGGCTCTCCTTAGCTCCGTGAGAGGACACTGGTTACATTTTAGATCTCGATGATTGAACCCAAAGCTGTGGCTCGTCCCAATTTGAAAAGTTTACTCAACCCTAACACTAATGCACATTTCCACCCGATCAGATGCTCCCCACAATCCTGATTCAGTCTGTGATCCCTGACCTTACCTCTTCTCTGCATGGTGCCAGTACACAACAGCAGGAACCAGCTGCCAATGCAACACTGACGCATCTGTTTAGGCTGGTTAATCTGGTTAATTTGGTTAAAACAGTAAATGTCTACAAAAGTATTCCCCGGATGACGCCATTCTTTGGGAAGCCAGTCGGGGCTTTTTCACATGAAGTCATCACAAGGGTGTAGAAGCTGCCAAGATGGAGACCACACCAACCAGAGCTTTTCACATCTAAATATCACCAAGAATGTGAACGCAAAGGTTGAGTTACTGAAAACAAGCAAGCGGCGGAGCTCAGGGTTCAGTAAAATAAACCTTTTTACTTGGAATTTATTAATGTTTCTTATTTGATTTGATCCAATAAAAAGCTGAAACTTGATTATAATGCTTCTTTTAACAAAGCAAGTTTGTCTTTCGAGACCAAGACAAGAAACAAGACTGTGAAACGCAAGAGGGAAAAAATACAAAATAGTATCACAATTGGAACTAAGTGCATTACCCGGATCCTGCCGTTTAATTACTTTTACCTGACTATAATGAAATATTTATTGGATCTTCATGGAGGCTCTGCTGCACATCTTCCAGGATATCATTTCTTAGAACACTTGGAATGTTCTGTTTCCACTGGGTTAGACTCGAATGTTCTCAAATATTTATTCAAATGGTGGTTCCTGCTCATCAATTATCCTGCAAGTTACAGGTAGATCAAATGAGTCGATTAATTGATAAAATGGGAAATGAAGATTACATTATACATTATATCTACACAGTTGGAACATATCCATACTATTTACAGAGAAAGGACACAACTCTATTTCTAAATTCTGGTAAATATCATCACTCATTTGTCACATCTTGAAGTAGTAGAAGAAGAACAACTTCCTCCTCTACCTGAATATCCTATAAAGTTTGATGAGGACAGTCATACACATTGAATTTTGTCCAAGAATTATTTGCTCTTGAGCCGTTTTACTTGTGTTGCCGATGAAGATGTTGTGACAGCTGGTTAGCTTAGCTGAGGAAAATGCAAGCTTAGCCAACAGCATCTCTAAAAGTGACATGCTGTATCTCATTTGTATAATTAAATGTCAAATCATTGTTTTAGGTTATGTGGGGAACTATTTCTTGTCTGTGGCCAGTTGCCAGGTAACCAGTGGAGACTCCAGGAGGAGAAACAGCAGTTATACAGTATAAACTGTTTTTTGAACTGTCTGTGCTGCTGAAAACAACAGTTTAAAATATAAACGACCATATTACATAATTTCTTTAATGTATCTGGATCAATGCTGTGAATCATCAACTTGTCGTTGAGCAAAATTGTTTGTGTGGGTCTTGTTTCCTCTTGGAAGTGAACCCAGAAGTTTGTTTGTGTGTTGATAAAACAGAATCACAGAGTGTGTGGGGGTGGGCTGCTGATGTCGAACTACAAACGCACAAAAACACTAAAACAGCGTCACATGATCACCTCAGGGCCCATCAACAGAGATGTCAACCACGGCAAACATATTGAGTTGTCTACCAAGGCCTAATGATAAACAATGGCTTACACAAAGACACACACACACACACACACACACACACGGTCTTACTGGGAATTGATGCTGACAGTGGATGTGCAGCTCAGCTGGTGGCGTGCAGAGACAACACACTGTTCAAAGACTGATAGAGAACATGGTTTTGCATACTCACTGCTGATATTAGCTGGCGCCTGCTAACACCTCAGCACAGCAGGCAAATAACACCACTAATGATTTTTGCAAATTGAAGAGGCAAAATCATTAAATATTGTGACAGATAATGTTTGTTCAGTTTAATGTGAATGCCTGAGATATTATCTTATTGTTGTTGTGTTTTTTTTTGAGGGGGGAATTGTTTTTACCTCAAACTGTTTCTCGGATGAGAAAAATAATAGGATCAGACGATTTGTAATTAATGGGATAGTAAATATAGTTAAATATATGGCTGGCGATTAATCTGTAACAGGTAAGACATAAACAGGGGATCGAGAAAGAGGGTTTCAAAGATAATTGTTGATGCTATTTAAGAAAATCGAAGAACTTTTTTTCTACCACCAGATAATCTATTATTTTATAGATCCATGTAGATTAAAATGTTAATTTACTGTTATTAAGCAATTGCAGTCCCAAACATTATCTCTGGTCATAGAGCAAATCCAGTGACTTGATGTGCATGAACAAGCTAAATGCAGACAAAAGTCAATCTTAATAATTATAATCACTACGGCTGTATTCTATAATTTTAATAATTGAAATTTCATATAACACTAACCTAACCTGACTTAGGGGTTATTAGAAAACAGAAAGCAAATACAATAATAACGGGAAAGAAGACACAAAGAAAACAAAGCCATATAAAGTGAATCATTTCCATTTCAGACCAATGAGAATATTAATTTACCCACCATTATATTATAATGATTAAAATGACCCTGAAACCACCGGCAGGACAATAAAAAAACATTTTCCACCTCTTTTAAAGATTTTCCAACCATTATGCAAAGTGGTGCTTTCAAGGAAGTGGGAACATCATATGACTGATTACAGCTGTGCTGCAGGGAAATACCCGAGCAAAGGAAAGCAGAAAAGCACATGAGCTCAGGAATTCTTTCATAAGTAGAACAATGGCTTTGGGACTTACTGTGGGCACAAAACACCGCTGCAAAACTATCCTTCTTTCTGAGGTACTCAACATAGTTTTGGGTCAAATTATTTTATAAGTAATGTGGAAAAATGGTAATAACATTAGATAATTTCATTTAGCCTCTACTTGGAATCACCTGATATTTAACTATATGAAGCCAACATTGCAAAGCAGCGGTGGAGAACATCCAGCCTCCCGACTGTAAACGGCCCCTGAGACAATCTGATCCGGCCTGCGAGACACTTAATAAACACAATGAAAGCTGCTCAGTACAATACAAAGAAAATTCTCATGGCAGCAATGATTATTTTTTTCTGGGATAAAACGAAATAACATAGAACAGTAGACTAGCATGTCCTTCAGGCGGGGCCCTACTGGCTGCATGCCTGTTAGACAGGTCATGCTACATGTCATAGTTAACAAGTATCACAGCAACTGTTAAGAAAACAGATGCGGAATGAGTGGAATAACTATTTGTTTCTGTGTGCATGAAACACAACTCTGTGTTTACTTTGCAGTGATGAAAAGGACTAAACTGTGGAGGGAAAATTAACTGATTCATTAATTAACAAACGAAACATGTTTAAGCCTCAACCAATTGTGTTGGTCCCATGTGGACTCTTGTAAAGACTCAGGTCCGCGGAAGACTGTCTTAATCCAAAACCTGGACATCCAGCTGTGACAAGCACCATCATCACTACCACCTGACATCAGACACGTAGCCAACACATGAGAGAGACACTGGATATGTGTTATAATTTAGTACAGCCTGCAAAGGATGTTCAACAAATCGAAAAAGGTTCCACCCACCCCTGATGTAGAGGCTTTAATAAGACAACAGACCAAGCTTGAGACATATTGACGAGCTGCATGAAGACACAAACTACACAGGCACATAGAAACACACACAGAGACCTACATTTATATCCAGATAAACCGACCCTGACCCTTAACCAAAGACCCCAAAAATCAGCTGTGTCCCCATTTTCTGCTCTGAATTGGAGTCTTGTCCTCAGTTGACAAGTTAACCTGAGACAGAAACACACACACAAACTAATTAGGCTTCATTGATCAATCAACTGTTTGTCAAGTGGAGCCTGTCCTCGTCTGAATAGCTCTGTGTAATGTTTCTATACAGGTTACTAAAGTCAATTAGAACTGAGAGGCTGAAGTTTGCTGTTAAATTTGTCTTGTGACTGAACTAAAAGATATTTATTTAAAACTTCAGCCTTCCATTACCACCTCTTGTTCTGGTAGCACCATGGAGACTGCACTAATATACTGTAACAGATGTTAATGAGGTGAGAGTGGTAGACTGCAGCTGAAGGTGTTTGTGAATAAAAGTAAGATCATACAGGATCCAAGGCTGCAGAACAGAAAATAAAGCTGTCATTGCTAATTTTTTATAACAATGTAACGTACGTCTACTTTCTGGTTGTTTTTGCCTTTAATTGGACGGATGACAGTGTAGCCGGAGGACACACACACATGCTAATATCAATATATCTGAAGCTGTTTAGACCAGTGACAAAGTAAGGCGATCAATCAGCTGCGTTTATGGACTGACTCCCCACAGCTGTCAACAGACTGGCCTCATTACAGACAGCATCTGTCCCTGATTACTGAGGCAATGAGTACAAGTTGAACGGATGCTGACATCATGCAACTTTTATAATGTTCACCATTCCCTAAATAATAAGTAATCTTTCTGGGGCTGTGTCCGAAATCACTCACTAATCACTACATAGTGAGTTTGCCATTTTGTAGTGTTTAGTGAAGTTTATATAGAGCACTCATCATTTCCCACAATGCATCGTGAAAAGTAGTGCAGAGCAACATATACCATCATGCATTGCGCTTGCGGTAGAGAGACGAGAGGAGCAAGAGCAGCAGCTACAGCCAGACCTGTCGCGTAAAGGTGAATAGATGCAGAGCAGCACAAAGTGTGGGAAACATGATCATTTCTACATTTAAAGATGATTATTCAATATGTTTTTTTACCTTAAAGTTTTAATACTAAGTGTAAAATAAAGGTTTCAATAGCGAGTGACTTCGGACACAACCTTAGTGTCCCAATTTATCATATGTTCCAAATTTAACCAAGAGACTATCAGAGTCATAAGCTTTACTGTGTCAGGGTGTCGACTGAATGTGAATAACAGTGTGAGTGCACTTCAGATGTTTCTTTATGTGCTGGTAACAAGCCGCATCATCTCAGTGTAGCTGAGCTATTTCACACATGTATGTGCATTTATAAATACATGTGTGTATATAACACATGCAAGACTAATGAGGAAGGAGATGAAGGTACATCACGCTCAGAATGTATGTTGTATGCATACTATACATGTAACCGTGTGTACATCAGTGAAGGCCTGTACATGCACACGTGTAATGAATGACCTCTACCTCACGGCTGTCAGCATATTTGTCTTATTGATAATCCTGCTGTTGCTCCACAGGCCCCTGTGTTCAGGTGCACAGGGATTTGGAGCAGCCTTTGTTAAATGTGTTCCAGTGTTGCTCACATGCCTCAGGCCAGCTGGCATGTAAACCAGAGTAGGTATGTGTTTACACCCCATAATCCCTAAAGTGCATCCACCCTTGTGCACAGCAGCTACAGCCCTCACATATCAGCTTCAGGAATGGGGGTTTTCAATTGCTTATTATTTATTTAAAGCTACAATGAATAATATCTTTATATTTAGAAAACATTACATGAAAGAAAACCCTCCGGCACTCTGCAGCCTCTCGTTGCTTTGTTGGTGCGGGAACACTTAAACGTACAATGTGTAATTTTGGCCATTAGGTCTATCAATCAGAAATGACCAAAGACCTAGTTTGATGACGTCGTAAAGCAGCGTGGGATCATGGGGGTTGTTGTCTTCACAACCGTTGCTCAAGCTCATGTTCATGGTCACAGATGAGCTCATGTGTTAAAGTTTTATTCCTTTCTAGATTGCAGTTCACTTTTCCTCCACAGTTGCAAATGTCCTGTACACCACCCTCCAAGAGATATTGCACATATATGCAGTATATTTACACTAATATCCAGAGTCTCTGGTTCATAAACATACCCTTTTTTTTAACCATAAGATTCTACCTTAGTTGACACTGTTATATTCTGTGAAGCCTTATTAGGTTTCAGGTCTTTGCCAATACAAACTCTTAAACAGTTATTGGTGGCTGAAACACTTCTGACCGTCAACATATCATGTTCCCTGAGGTAAAACAAAGAGAACTTGATCTTTCATTTCTGGCCTCTTTGTTTTATCATCAGGGGTTCAGTTCATTTTTAGAAGCACTGACTGTGAAAACAGTCACGGTGAAACTGAAAGAGATAGGCTGGTTTGGAAATGTTGCTTTTTTCTCCTATGTCACACAAAGTCCTGATTAGAATGTGTGAAGGATTGTATAGTTGCTTCTTTCTTTAACCATAACCTCTGCAGGTGTAACAGTACATATGCATGAAAAGTAGACAGTGCGGTCGTAGCCATAATCTGGAAGGGAATGTGAAATGTGAATCCCAGGAACTAATAATTTTCTCCTCTAGAGACATTTGTCCACACCTGGAAAAGCCTAAATTTCTTGGCTGCATGACTTTTCTCTAAATGGATATTCAGACCTAAACAATCCCTATGCTGAAGTGGAACTTGATCGAATCGGTTGTAAATCAAGTGTCATAAAGCGAAAAAAAAAAGATTTCATTACGTCTTTTGCGGCTCCGCAGGGAGCTGCTAAAAGTTTGATGATTTGCTTCTATGCAAGTGTCAGGTGGGTCTGAAGACTACAAGTTTGAGAATTATTAAAATCTGCCTGGGTAGAGTTCGAAAGAAGAACGGACCTTTGCAGCCCACAGATTTTTTTGTTAGGTCCATGTCCCATCTGCTAATGTGGACGAGGCAGGGTTTATGGCATCATGGGCGCATCATGGTTGCTTTCGTATCTAGGATTTTGTGAGTTCATTTCTGGATAGTGGGAGACTGTGTGTAGTGGAGACTCCAGTGAAGACAAATCGAGCCAGGTAGCTAACGAACTAAAATGTCAACAATAGCTGCACATAAAACACAGTTTCACTGATTTAGCAAAGACGTCTGTCCTGCTGCCAAAAATATGACAGCCTATTCCTCTTTTACTTCATTCAATACCGTACACACATGCTGCGCTGCAAGACTCCGGTGAGGTCGGCTCGTTCTGTAAAGCCACAGAAACAGGTCAGTTTCAGCATCTTGTTGAAGGACGATGACAAAGACAATCAGCGTGATTTTGGAGCAACTAACAGGAAACCCTCCGAACAGGAAACCCTCCTCATCCAAGTCTCCTTTCTCCACAACTGAAACTGTGCTTTTGACCTCATGGTCATGTCCTTGTGAGAGTTCAGAGTGAGCCATGTTTGCATTTCTTTTTTTTGTCTGTTTAAGAAAAACATTGCACTCACATGGGAACCGCTCTCATGTGATGATTATTATTATTATTCTATTTAGCCCTCCATCCTATCCAGATTTTTTATTGCCTTTAATTCTCTCTCAGTTACCCCCCTCCTCTGGATTGTGACTCCGCTGGCCTCACTGTCCCAGAAGCCCCTTGCAAGGAAAGCAACCTTAACTCAAGAGGAAACCAGTCAGCCTGTTATTGCTGGCAGCCAATGAGGCGGCTGTGTTTTAATATTTATACACTAAACCCCACGTACCACATAAATCAGGGGAGCAGAGGGGCAATACTAGACCTTACCCACTGTTACAAAAACCACAAACGTCCTTGGACAGGAAGAGAAGGTACAGAGTCAACCAGCGGTGCCGACAGAGAAACTGAGCCGCTACATCGATAAATGAGAAGAGAGAAACTTTGAACTTTCCTGTTTGAGGGAAAAGAAAAGAAAGATGTTCTGTTCTTGATTCAGATTAATCAGAATCAGATTTACTTTGAGTCTCGAAGGTGATAGACGACAAAGGTTCACCTTCATGACGCTGTTGACAGACATACAGACAGCTAACCCCACATAAATATATTCCTATGTCATGATTCAACATAAACATCTGTCTGTACATGCAGGTTTCCTGATTCATCAGAATGAGAAGAAACAAGGTTTAGCTTGGAAATAATTCTATCCTTTCATTTGTTTTGGGGATTTTGCAGCTTTTCGGTCGTTATATGACATACAGCATAACTAATGTGTTTCAGTGTGAATTCCTCTTGTGAGCCCCACATGGTGTACATAATCACATTTCAACAGATGGGCCTTGGCTGAAAAGGCCGCCAGGAGCAACATTCCCGAAGGAGGTTTGAAGTTCAGCTCTCAGTTCACCAAAACTCTGTCTGTCATCTGAGTCAAACCTGTAAACCTCTGGGTGTCACGGCTGCATAGTGGAATAAAGCTGTGATGGAACAAAGTTTGATTAATGAATTATCAGTCGTTATCTGTGATGCATCCTCAACCCGACTCCACCGGGTCGTCAGACTCCCAGGCTGGATCCAACAGCTGGATTCTGTCCTTCACTTCTAAAGCCAAGGCCAAAATCCAGAGCAGGGGCGTAGTTAATCCTGCAGGACTAACAAATTGGCTCTTATCCGTCCTCCGGGGAATCAACTTGTCAGATCTAGCAGATAGTCCTCGTGCAGTGAAATGGCAGAGCGTGTACCGTTTAAACATATAAAGCCATTAGCGTGTCACATTGGAACACTCCAGGTCCATGGGTCCTATAAACCCAGTTTCAGTCAGGCATAGGGATCAGTGGCCTTGGAATTATAAACCGGCGCCCTGACATGGATCCTGTCACCAGCTAATATGTCAGTCGTTGTATTTGTAATCCCGCTCTCAGCAGACAGACACACACTCAAGCTATTCACTGCTGACAGGCCCTCATGAAGGAAACAGAAACAGCCAGATCTCTAGTTCAGTGTGAGGCCAAGCTGCTTATTCAGAGAATCCCCAGAAGCGCACAAATATTGTGTTACACGGCATAATTGATAGAAGTAGGTAAAGGTACAGACTTTATACGTTTTAGGTTAAACTTGTATATACGAGGTAATTCTGCTTGGGAGCAGGGGCAAAGGTGTGTGGAAACACGGTGCACGTTTCCCAAATAAACCTCCAGCTTGGTGAACACCAGGACTTTCATGCAGGTCTAAACCAGTGGAAAAGTTGTTTCTAGGTGTCCTTAAGGCCCGGTGTCACAGGGAGTATCTGGTGTCAGGTAGGCTGCACATGCTTACCTCCCCTCCTCGTTATAGAAAACCCAGATGTTTATTAGGAGATTTATAAGCAGCTGAACAGCGGGTGTGGAGCTGACGCTGTGTAGCAGACCATAGCTTTTAGCCAGCACTCTGTTATTGCAGGTTGCTAATTCTTTCAGAAGCGTGCAGTTTGAAGAGGAGGTATATGGAGCTGAGAAAAGTAACAGCACCCGTGGGCCTGATAAAGTCAAAAGCAGCCTTGATCAAACCTGCGCCGAGACGCTGAGAGCTTTTTTTTTCTTGTTTGTTGTTTGCTCTGAAGTAGCAACATGAGGAGGTGAATATGTTGCCAGTTTGCCTGCCTATTCATCTGTGTGTGAACAAGCACCCTCTTGAGGACTGTTATCTCTGTAATTTTGTTAGCGAAAGCAAGGAGGAGAGTGAGAGACAGAGAGGACGAGAGGAGATGAGACAGACAGAGATTATATTGCACATACAACAAGAGGAAAAGATTTAAAACCTGTAAAAAAAAAAACACATACACATCTTATTATTCTCATTTATAAAGACAGGCATATAAAAAGAAAGGAGAGTGGGAGCTGAATACAGAGAAATTCAAATATAAAAAGATATAAACACATTAATATAACTCTGTGCATAGAAAGCTTTTTCACAGCAGACATTTTAATTGGTGTTATTGTTACTGTGTTATTGTAACTAATGACCTTAACAATGGTTAGAGTTTTATTTACGTGTCCGAGGAAATCATGACGGTGACCAAGTATTCACCACAGCACCAGGACCCCGAAACTGAAGTAGAAACATGGAGTTAAAGCAACACTCCGCGACTTTGAATGAGCAACAGCGCCCTCTGCAGCCACACATGTTAGGTAATTATGTTTGAAGCAAAGGTTATTTGATGCTTCTGTTTTCGTTCTTGAGTTTTGGGCATTTGCCTTGATTTTTAGTTTGGGATTTATTGGACAGTTTGCCTGCCTTCCTGCCTCAGTGACTATATGCCTGTTTATTTCATCATTTTTCTTTGCTGCACTTCTTTCCAGGTCTGTCATCAGCATTTGGGTCCTGCTCACTATAAATCTTTTTCTATGTTACTTGTTTCCCCCAAGTGATCATGTTTGCAAAATATCCTTTCACATGTGAAATATCCTAAAACCACATCTGCCTATATAGAAGTTTATTGTACAGTTTATGTTTCACAAGTCGTAAATTCATGAAACATTTTTGTCACTTCCCAAAAAAACTTTATAAATGTCCTAAAACCACATGACCATATAAATTTCACTTCCTGCTAAATTATTTATCCAGTGACAAATTCACATGCTTCAGCAGAGTTTTCGTCTTTCCATCTGTGTTGACGTCCATCTAGAAAACATTAAAAAACCCAGCCTGTGCTGCAAAGAAGAGGGAGAGAAAAGAAAGGAGAATGGAGAGGAGATAAAGAGAAAGAGCAACTGGAGGAGGACAAAGGAGTCATTCTGACCTGGGGCGTATGTGCCTAGATAATGACTAAGTGAGAGGGATCTGTCACCGGGTGGCGAGGTTGGCAGTGGCAGTGGTTGACTCTCATCGACCAGCTGGACGGTCACAGGGACTGAGACACGAGCCATTTTGCTCCATTTCTGCTAATTATGAATGTAGTTCCTGTTCCACGAACCGTTGTCCTCGCCTTATAAGAAACGACATTGATCAATATGTGTCAATACATTTTCAGAAAACTATCAGGGGATGGAAATCCTGATTGATGGTGACGTACTCTGCATTATCCTCAATTCACGTCACAGTTGGAGGAGAAAACGGCAAAATAATCTAATATCTTCACTTTTTTTAAAAACTACATACATACACACTGAAGGAAAGATTTTGCATCTTAACACAGTCAAAGTGGGATTTAAACATTTTTTTGGACAGTATGGAAACACTACGACAAGAATGTCCAATGTTAAAATGTCTTGATTATTTGAATTTTTATGTTTTGTTCACTGTTTTTTTAGTTAAAATGTTCATATATTGGATATTTCTTAATATTTTCAATATCTCCAGAACATGACTACCAGACGTTGTGGAAATCTGAATCTTCAAAGTTTCTCCTGTCCTTATACTTCGTCCTTTTGTCCCCCTGTTGAAACTGCTCTTAGAGGCTTTTCTCTTTTGTCAGACTGATTCACACCTCTTCTCTTTTTCCTCCCCTTCACTCTCTATTCATACCCCCTCTCACCTTCTCTACTCCCTGTCCAAAGTTCAGTTGCATCCCCTCCATCCCATTATCCAAACCATTTTACCATGCAGAAGCAGAGCCGGCCTTTCAACGAAAGCTTCTCTCTCCCGAGAACACAAGGTATTAATAGCTTCTACCTAGCATGCAGCTTTCACCACAGTCTCACAAATGGAAATGTGCTGTAGGAAGGTGTCCTTCTCAAAATTCTCTCAAAGGGAGTCAGAGTAGTAAGTGCCATGCCACTGGCACTATTATGATTTTTTACCCAGGCTACGGCTGAATTAATGATCACATTAGTCTAAAAGAGTGGCAGCTCACTGATCGATAGCGCACCCTGAAGGTTCCATTAGCTCTATTGTTCAATAACGACTTGTTCTTTTGCAATGCATTTAACGGGCAGTAATGTCTCCGCACAAGACATACTCCCCATTAACTCCATCCTATATGAGCCCTGGTCCAACACAGAGCTGACATATGACACAATGGGCAGCCTGATGCCAACAGCTTCCAGCAGTCGACAGAATTTCAGTTTTATCAAATGGTCGCAGCATATTTAGTTTGTTTAAAGTGGCAAAGAGACCATTGGTCGGACACATCCCTGAAATTCTATCAAATAATGATGCAGAAGAAACAGGAAATTATTTACAGCCAGTCAGGAGCCCATAAAGGCATCCACGGTTTCAGAGTGAGCACAGCTGCAGAATTCAAACCTAATCATGAGCGTGGTCGTTTAGTTTATTACAGATGATTAAACGTTTAATATTTATCTGGGCGGCGAGGCCTCACATAATATTTAGATGTTTTTAAGATTGAAACTACACTTACATTGTCTGCTGCTTGCACAGCTCATAAGGAACAGACAGGAACTTATGTTAAATCATGAATTCATCAATATGGTCCCTCACTCCAATACAGTGTATTTAAGTTGAGGTCAAAATATTGTGAGATGATATCACAGTGTAACATCCAGTATATCTGAAGCTAATGCAATGCTCAGGTGAGAGAGCAGGTTGGACGTCATTCACTGGAGAAACCGAAATTACCACATCAGAGCCTTAACAGCACCAGAGGGAAAATGTTCACTCTTCGTCTCTTCATGCTGCAGTGATAAATGCAGTGTCTACCGATGCTGATCAGGACAGCGGTCGTACTGTATCTGGACACTTAGATTTATTCTATCACCTCTATTATTAGAAAATGACCAGCAGGATGTTCTACTGTTACAGTGACATCCTCATTTACTAATTTAGTGCCAGACCTGCCTTTGTCAGAGGGTGATCACTGATCTCTACAGAAGAGAACATCGAACTTTTCCTCTTGTTGGTCCCGAGTTCCCTTCTTCTGCCTTAATGTATGAAAAGAGATGTAAGTCAAACATCTTCAATTCAAAACTGCCCACATACTTTCAGGCGTCCTTTCCGTTGACATGGTTGTCCAACAATATGTCCACTAGAGGGCAGCACAGAGTCGAGAGTTTATCACAACTACAAACTTTCCAAGGTTAAGACACGAAAGTAATACGTGTGATGGAAAGTAACATCATTAATACCCCTGTAGTTTCTTACCAACTTGCAAAATCTCTCCTCAAAAAGTTCTTCCATTGTTGAAATGCCTTCCTCGTGTCCTATGATGGTCTCGCTTGAACTACTGGCTACCCGGCCGTTCCACGATGGTACTGCTCCATTTCATTTGTTTACCACAAGCTTTCATAAAGTCTACAAAGATACAGATGAAATAAACAGTCCGAACCGAAGGCTACGGCCATTGTCTGAAACGCTGAGCAAAAATTACCCTTTATTTGTTCATTGAATGCTCACTGCTCATGATATTTTAGTTTTTTAAGTTCCTCTAGCAAGAACTTTTTCATGGGTGTTTTCAACCATCCCATTTGATAGGTAGCACTGTTTTTATTTTTCTTGTATTTTAGTGTTTTTTACAGCAGCACTTTGCAGTTGTGCAGGATGCACTGACACATGCTCTCAGCAGGACCAGCTTCTTTCTTGGACCACTGACTGTGACTATCACAGTAGCCAGAAAAGCATTGGGTCTGTAATGAGCTAAAAATGGACAGAGAAGGGGCAGCAGATGTGGTGTCGCCATGGTCCACGATTAACAATCTCCAATTCAAATCCTTCCATCACAGACATGGTGAGGGCGTCTTTGGCCAGGAAGCAGGAGATTGAGAACCAAAACAGACCGACATTATCAGAGGAAAGATGTTAAAAAATAATTTTAAAAATACTCATATTTACAAGGCTCTGTTGCATTGGCCGGCACATTAATTTGTTTTTATTCATCTTTTCTTTTGTAGAGATTCGCCTCCTCTTCAGTTAAAAAAAAAAAAAGATAAGGGGGCTCAGGTGCTACAGCTGCACACAAACTGAAATACAAAGCATCAATCCAACAAGGTGCAGAACACATCTTGTCTGTGTGTGACACTTATATATAAATGGGTGACATTTTTTGAAAATGGGCACAAGACAATGAAAATCCATTTCTGATATTATATTTATGACCAACATTCTTCCAGCAACAGTCATTCAATGCATTTGCATTCTGTAAAGTAATTGCGTTTTTATATATCGTAGTTTTTCTTTATTTCCTGTTCTACTAAATTGGTTCCGGGCCCTTGAGATTTTCATAGGAAGTGATGCAGGAGATGATACCATCATGAAATGCTCAGTTCAGATAATATCTCATATCTTTGTCTTCTGTAATAAAATAGTGAACTATAGTGAACAAAATAGTGAGCGGGAGCTATTCAACTGGCTGACTGACTTGTTGTCTAGTACTCACACACGATGAATAGGATTAAAGAATCATACAGCTCTTCGGGACTCTCTGACCACATAGATTAAGGAAAACATTCGCATCATATTTGCGTGATTCATGACGAATTTATTCACCGTCTTTTTCCGGCGAATTTATTTGGGAAACGGCTTTTTCTGGGGCCACTGTGGCTTAAGCGATTGAACATGGAAGTTGTAGTAAATCAGTCTGGCTCACAGCCCAGATCTGTTTCTGGGAGGCTGGCCTCCGTCCACACTTCCTCTCTGCTGTTAGATCAGGAAGAGAAATTAATAAATAAAATCTCCACAGGTCTCACAAATGTAAACAAAGATTTTGCCAACGGATATCCACACACCCCTCCGACCCATGATAATTCTCCCTTATTTATTACAGCCTGCAAACTAATGGTTGGAGTTTAAATGTATTTACAGTGGGTGTAACATTCAGACTTTGAAATTGACCTTTTGTATCTTTGGGTACTTTCATGTTCATCTTGTTTGATCTGAACGTTCCGACTTTCCAGTTTAGTCCAAACCAAAACAACAGATGTGAAAGGTGACTCAGCCGGGATCGAACTGAGCCACGGTTCGGTTTGTTTGCAGAGTGAAAACACTTTTTTGGATAATTTGGACTTTTGGACCAGTTGCAGGAAGTTGAGCCAGCATCAAACAATAGAAGAGGAAACAGAAGAGGGAGAAGTAGTTTAGTTTTCACGTCGGTGATGACAACAGGACTTTGAATTAAAGCTCCCCAGTAGTACGTTGCACCCAATCCTTAGTTTTTTGCGAGCCTCAAAAACTGTTGAATTAAAATCAATGGACTGGACTTGAACACAGATGTTTATTATCTATGTATGGTTCAGACTTCTTGAAGAGCACGAGGACAAGTGAAAACAGACCAAATAGAGGAAGCAGGCAAACTAGAGGAATAAAAGAATGAAAGCTAAGGAGAAACAAAAGGACCTAATGCACGAGTGAAGGTCGCTTCGTGAGGGAGGGCAGGGAATTCACTTTAAAACAAAACCTCAGAGACAAAACAGTTCAAATCATGAGTGTGTGTGTGTGTGTGTGTGTGTGTGTGTGTGTGTGTGTGTGTGTGTGTGTGTGTGTGTGTGTGTGTGTGTGTGTGTTTTTCTCACAGCCAGGCAGCAGGTGCTGGTTTGGTCCCTGCTCCAGTGAGCTGTGTCTGGGTGTCTGGGTGGCTCCGGTCCCAGCTGGGGCACAACAAGTTCTGGAGACAGTGTGTGTGTGTGTGTGTGTGTGTGTGTGTGTGTGTGTGTGTGTGTGTGTGTGTGTGTGTGTGTGGGTGTGTGTGCCTCTGAAAGACAAGGTGACAAGGTGAGGGGAAGTGGGCTGCCATGTGGATGAGGTGATTGGATTAGCAGCATCTGAGGCCCGGTCGCTCGGCCAGGTGACTGTCACAGGGTCAGGGCTCGTCTCTCACTGTACATTCGGCTGCTCCGTGATTAGCCGCTGATGGGCGAAGTCACCCAAGAACTTACAGCCGAGCCAACTTTTCCTCTCGGTAAACAAGTAAACAAGGTGACCATGTTCCACGTTTGCCAACATGTCTGTGCGTATCGAAAACTAATGAGCTCACAGCTGTGGGTTTCTTGGCTGATGGTGGTACAGCAGCATCAGTTATGTGAACACATCACAGACTGGATATAAAGATGGATGTAGACTCCGGGTCCAGAAAGTGAAGCCAATACAGATGTGCCTGACATCTGTATTCTCTCGACTCTGTAGAAGTCTATGTTAAAATGACTCTACTTCTCCTCTGATTTCAAAAGTCATTTTCCTTAGTAGTTCTCAATCTCTAGTTTCAAGTCTTCTTCAATACAGGATGAGGTTAAGTTTGGAAAGTATGCTCCTGCGTCAGTCAAACTTTCTGTCTAGTTCACAGCTATGTTCCTGAATCCATCGGCTGTCAGAAGGAGAGAGCTGAGACCCTGAGAGTTTATTGCTTTTGTGTGACAGTGACGAGTCTAAACACAGGGTAAACACCCATCAACTTCTCGCTGCTGAAAGCTGCAGGGTTGTGTGTGTACAGCAATCACCGAGGCTTACTGACTAGATTTACAGAATATTCCTTTAATCCCATCATCCAAACCAAAAAGCTTTGTGGCTTTGGACCCGAGTCCTCCCCTTAATCAAACTTTCCACTTGTGCCCTTTTGTCTTTGGTTTGTTGTCGCATGCACGTCGCCTGCAAATCGCCCTTATTACGCATGTTTCACGTTACAAGCCTCTTAAGTCTGCCACACATCCATATGCAGCGTCTGTCTTCCATCTTGAACTCTTTGGAATCTCAGCCGCTATCTCTGAGTGATGCTCGTCTCTCTTCCTCTCTCGTCAGCGGCTGGTTTGGCTGCTGTGGCTGGCAGCCAGGGTACCCAGGTGTGGTGCCGCGAGGCCACCAGTCCAGGCATGACTCGTAACAGAGTCCCACCGTCATCCTGTCAGTCACGGCTGACAGAGGCCTCAGCGGGACACAACAGCATGGAGGGTGACAGGGTGTCAAGTTTGAAATGTGATTCCTCTTTGTGCGTGTGTGTGTGTGTGTGTGGTCCAGAAGCAGCATTCAGGATGTTGTGTGCGTGACTCAGTGAAGAAGTGCGGCATTACTGTCCGGAGAGGTGTGTGTCCGCAGACCTGCAGTGCATTATGGTTGTGAAGTACACTACTGATGCGTAACCAGGGATGGAGAGAAATCACCTGGTCACTCGCAGCATGAACAATCCCCTCTTTCCTGCTCTTGTCCTGAGACGTGTTCACTTCTTCAGGAGGAAACTTTTACTC